>NC_081410.1:44529111-44879111 GCF_030272615.1 Cryptomeria japonica
GTATGGGTAGGCTTCCCACTGTGGTTTTTCCCTTTATCGGGTTTTCCATGTACAAATCATGGTGTTATGTGTTATGGATGGTTGGTAATTATTTTGTGATTTATGTTTCTATTTAATTGTTATATCTGCTATTCTAGTATTCGGTTTATGCATTCCGGTAAAAGGTTTTGTGTGTTTAAAGTTTTATAATCTGTTGACAACTGACTTACCCCCCCTCTCTTAGTTGTCCACCGGTTATCCTAACAATTGGTATCAGATCTTGGTCCTCTCTGCATAAGCTTAATCGCTTGAGGAAGATCCTATGGCAACTAATAGTTCAACTGCATCTTTTTCCCAGAGAGAAACCCCTAAGCTTGATTCGACAAATTATAGGGTATGGAAGATTCAGATGGAGACTCATTTGAGATGTATTGGGAAGGAGATTTGGGAGATCATGGAGAAAGGCTATTCACCTCATAATCTGGCATCTGGCAATCCTCCTCCAACAAACTCGTAAAGCTCTGATGCTAATAGTAAATAAGATGAGAGGGGGGGGGGGTGAATCATACAAACTTAATCTTCAATATATTCAACAGATTCAACCTCGGTAGCTTATACTTCAGAATACATAACCAAAACTGTAAAACATTCAAACTCATGAAAAGATAACATCACAACGCATATAACACCAGATTTAACGTGGAAACCCAAATAGGGAAAAACCACTGTGGGATTTCGGACCCACTAAGAAATATACCCTTCTAGAGTATGCTCGGTTAAAAGAAAATCCTATTAAAGATTACAAACACATTGCTAGATGTGACCCGGTTAAGGGATTTCCCTCAGACTTGTTAGAGTCTTGCACTTTGTTAGAAGTGACCTTGTCAAAGGATTTCAAACACTCATTTAGAATGTTACCTTACTAGAGGGTTTACAAATAAGACTGTTAGGTCCACTCAGTTAAGAGATTTCCTGTCACTTACAAAATAAATAATAGTAATAAATATATCTGCAACTTCACATCTGAAATGCTAAAGCAGATTCTATTTGCTCAAAACAATTTTGTCATAAGACTTATCTAGTCCCTTGATGGGCTTGTTGGGCTTCTTAATCTGTTCTTCAATTAGATCTTCAAGCTTCTGAGCTTGGTAAACATTCCTGTAGCATCACTGTGCATACATTTGCCCGCATGTAGTGTTTATCAACAATTCCTTATTTATAAACAATTTCTGACCACTTAATCTCCTTGATCACATTTCCCATGATCAATCTTAGCCATCAGATCATCAAAATTGACTAGGTTCAATGTATTCTTTGATCTGAAAATGTTTTACCTCACCTTGGAACTTGCATTCCTTCCTTCAAACTTGTGCTAGGTTATTGCGGTTCAATCTGTGCTGTAGATCTTCCTCCTGTATTTTCCATGTCGTCGATCCTCAACAAACTTCTTGCACGACAAACCAATCATTTATTCATCTCCAGCTCATCAACATCCTTCATTAAATAATGCTTTTATCCATCCAATGTGATCTATTATAACTCGGTTGTTACTCGGTTAATACTGAACTTCGCTCGGTAGACATTCTGCCTTCTTTAACCGATATCGATAACCTTAGGGTTTACCGACTAGGTTCCTTGCTCGGTGACATAATACAGTATTAAACTTATAATCAACAACGTGTGTAGGATATCAAAACAATCAAAACAACATGATCTCATCATTGTCTAACTCGGTAATAGTTGCCCATTGAATAACTTATATCTCCCCTTTATTATCACATTCTTTCTATGTCACTTACCAACCTCCTAATACTCATCAACACATACTTCTCAAGATATGGCAACATCATACTGAATCAGAAAATCAATTTCTTGACATCAATGACAAAAGAATATTATTAAGACAGTAATCATCCTCCTTCAGTTATATCAACAATCTCCAACAACCTTCTCAATATCCTTATTGAAATGCCAACAATCTCCTTTCTATTGTAATGCCAACAAAACTTGGATAAGGACATTGAGAATGATTGTAGAGCTAGAGAAGCACTCTTGAGTGTACTTTGTGATCAACAAATTATGCGATTAATTGACCAATCATCTGTGAAGGCTATATGGGATAAGTTGGAGGCTCTAAATGAAGGTGTCCCTGCTGTTAAAATTGCTAAACTTGATGGTTACCAGGTGAGGTATTAAAATTTGAAGATGGAAGAAAATGAAAGGATTACTACTCTTATGGAAAGAGTTAATGAAATTGTTATGGAAATTTAGTGCTATGGTGGATCTCTGAGTGAAGATGATATTGTTTCTAAAGTATTGATAGCTTTGCCATCGGCTTACAAGCTAAAGGCTACTGCAATTAATGAGTTGAGAACAATGGCTAACACTTCTGTTAATAGGGATAATTTGGTTAGAAAATTATATGCTTTTGAGCTTGAAGAATTTGGTCCTCAAGGAGTTGCAAAGATTGAATCTGCTTTTCACACATCTACATCATCAACTGAGAAGAGTGATTGGAAAGATTTATTTGTGAAGGAACTGGAAGAAATGAGGAAAGAAGATGGTGAGTTTGAGCAACTTGAATCCCTATTTGCTAGAAGAGTACCTAAAGGTCCGACAAGAAGTAAGTATGAAGGAAAATAAACTTTTAAATGTTTTGCATGTAATAAGACAGGTCATTTTGCATCTAGATAACCTGAGAGAAATGCAAGAATTGAAGAGAAAGCTAGAAGATATTTTAGGCCTAACCATGATTATCAGAACAAGCATAAGTACAGGAGGAACAAAGACAAATCATGTTACTATGCAGATGACGAAGGTGTGACTGATTTTGATGGTGAACTAGCACAAGATTTATCTAATGGATCCTGCAGTGGAAAGGAATGGGTATTTTTGGCTATTAAGGAAGATGCTCTGACACCTGTTATTCAAAATGAGGAAAAGGCCCTTGCTGCTAAAATTGGAGACAAAGATGAATGGGTGATAGACGATGGATGTTCACATCATATGACTGGAGATAAAAATAAGTTTCTATCTTGGCAAGAATTTGATGGTGGTCTGGTCAGATTTGGAGATGAAAAAGCATGCATGATCAAAGGAAGAAGAACTATATCATTGGATGGTAAACATAACATTGATAATGTTTATTATGTTGAAGATTTAAGGCATAATCTTTTGAGTGTAGGACAGTTGGTGGATAAGGGATTTCAATTACAGTTCAAGGATGGAAAATGCAAAATCGTTAACAGATCTGGATTGGAGATTGCAAACGGTACACAGACTAAAGGTAACATATTTCATTTGAACTCTAGTGAGAAGACATGTTTAATTGCACAAGTTGATGAGATTTGGTTATGGCATAAGAGGTTGTGTCATGTGAATT
The DNA here is from genome assembly GCF_030272615.1 of Cryptomeria japonica. Classification (NCBI taxonomy): domain Eukaryota; kingdom Viridiplantae; phylum Streptophyta; class Pinopsida; order Cupressales; family Cupressaceae; genus Cryptomeria; species Cryptomeria japonica. Next base: position 44,532,473 of record NC_081410.1, read on the forward strand.
TTGATTGCATTGTAAAGATCAGTTCAACTAAGGCTGTTAGAGATATACCTAAGATTGTGAAGCCCTATAATTCGGTATGTAAGGAATGTCAAATGGGAAAACAAGTCAAAATTTCTTTTAAGAGTATACAAGACGAATCTAATGATGTTATTGATCTTATTCATACTGATTTGTGTGGTCCCGTTAGAATAAAAAGTTTTCAGGGTGATAGATATTTCATGCTAATCATTGATGATTATTCTAGAATGATGTGGATTAGTTTTCTAAGGGAGAAATCTGAAGCTTTTGAAAAGTTTAAGATATTTAAAGATAAAGTTGAGACATAGACATGGTTGAAGATTAAATGTTTAAGGTCAGATCAGGGTGGTGAATTCACATCCGGTGAATTTAACTGCTATTGTGAGAAGCATGGGATAAGGAGATAGTTGTTTGCACCCCAGACACCTCAACAGAATGGTGTTGTGGAAAGAAAGATCAAAACTATCTTGGATGTGGTCAAAACTATGATGATGGAAGCTAATCTACCTCATATCTATTGGAGAGAAGCTGTGAGCACAATGGTATACACACTCAACAAAGTTCATATCAAAGGAGATACCGATAAGACACCTTATGAGTTATGGTTTGGTCATACACCTACATTTAAGTATTTCAGAATCTTTGGTAGTAAATGCTATATCAAAACAGATGATTCCATTGGAAAGTTTGATCCTAGATGTGATGAAGAGATATTTCTTTGTTATTCTAATGAAATCAAAGCATGTAGATGTTATAACAAAAGATTGTACAAAATTATTGAGAGTGCTAATGTCAAGGTGGATGAGTTGTACAAAGGTCAAATCAGAACTTGTGAGAGAGAACTAAAAGTGGAGAAAATCATAACTGAACTGGTAACACTTGTACCAGAATAGAATGTTGAACCAGTTACCCTGACAGTATTAGAAAATTCAACACTAACTGAAGATCAGAGCAGAGGAATAGAAAGTCAGAAGACTCCTAGGTATGCAAGGTTAAATCATTCAGAAGATCGGATCATTGGAGACAAGAACAAATGAGTAATGACAAGAAGAAGGTTGGCAGCTGATGAGGTATGTTTAATTTCTTAAGTTGAACCGACATCACTTATTGAAGCTTGTAAAGATGAATGTTGGATGAAAGGTATAGAAGAGGAATTAGATTAGATTGAAAAGAACAACACATGGACTTTAGTTCCTTGGCCTAAAAATAAGAATGTTATTGGACATAAGTGGATTTTTAGGAATAAAATAAATGAGGATGGACAAGTTGTGAGGAATAAGGCTAGATTGGTATGTAAAGGATATTCTCAGAAGGAAGTAATTGATTATGATGAGAATTTTGCTCCGGTATCTAGGATTGAAGTTGTGAGATTATTTCTTGGTTATGCTTCCCATAAGAAATACAAGGTTTATCAAATGGATGTTAAGTGTGCATTTTTTAATGGAGATCTTGAAGAGGAAGTTTACATTGAGCAACCTAATGGATTTTCACTTTCAAATGACAAAAACATGGTTTGTAGGTTAAGGAAAGCTTTATATGAATTGAAACAAGCCCCTAGAGCTTGGTATGCTGGATTGGACAAATATCTTTTGAATCTTGGTTTCACTAAAGGTAATGCTGAAAGTAACTTATATTACAAGATCACTAATGATGACATATTGATTTTTGAAGTCTTTGTTGATGATATCATTTTTGGAGGTGAGGATAAGTTATGCAAAGAATTCTCTGATAATATGAAGAATGAATTTGAGATGTCTATGATTGAGGAGATGAAATTTTTCTTAGGTTTGTAGATTACTCAAAATGATAAAGGTATTTTCATCTGTCAAAATAAGTATGCTAGAGAGTTGTTGAAGAAATTTGGTATGGAAAATTCCAAACCGGTTGGTACTCCTATGGTTACAAGTGAGAAATTGACAAAGAATGATGTATCAGCTCTGATAAATCCTATAAGGTATAAATCTATGATTGGAGGTTTGTTATATCTGAATTAGACTAGACCGAATATAATGAATGCGGTTTGTATTGTATCAAGATATCAGAGTGATCCTGGAGAGAATCATGAGAGTGTGACGAAAATGATTTTCAAGTATTTGCAAGGAACATCTGAGTATGGTTTGCGGTATCCTAAAAATGATGACTTTACACTATGTGCATATACATATGCTAACTGGGCTGGAGATGTTGATGACCAGAAGAGCACATCTGGTGGAGCTTTTTTTCTTAGAAAGAAACTTGTTTCATGGATCAACAAGAAACAATCATGTAATTCTTTATCTACTGCTGAAGCTGAGTATGTTGTTGCTGCTAATAATTGTACACAAGTTATATGGATGAAACAAATGTTGAAGGATATAAGGGTAGATTGCAATGAACCGATAGTTATTCACTGTGATAACTCTGCTACTATTGACATATCAAAGAATCTAATATTTCATTCTAAGACAAAGCACATTTCTATCAAGTATAATTTTTTGAAGGAGAAGGTGGAAGCAAATGAAGTCGGATTGGTTTATGTGAACACTAAAGAGCAGATTGCAGATATCTTCATTAAAACTTTGCCTAAGGAATCATTTGAGTACTTCAGAGATAGATTGGGAGTTTCTACCCCTCCGATAGAGACTTGAGTGATGTTGATTGGCATTAGTCTGGTATGCATTTATCATAACTATCATTGATTCTGGATTGATGTGTTGGCGCTACTACTCTGGGGGAGTAGTCAGATGTGTGGTTCAGAGGTTTTATGACTTTTCTTTGATGTTTATGTCAGATTTATGTCATTGATGTCAAAGGGGGAGAGATACATATGTGAAAAATAGAGCTTAACAGGGATATCATTCACAGGTGGAGTTTGGTTTGTCGATTCAAAACTTCACTGTCATATCATCTTGGAGAGTTTCTTGGATGTCTTCCATTGGGGGAGACTTGTTTGTCACTTCTTGGCACTTGGATGTTTTCACATCTAGTGTTGCCATCAATGCCAAAGGGGGAGATTGTTGGTAATTTGGAGAAATTGATTATGTGTTGCATTGATGTTTGCCATTGATGTCAACACTAGTTGTTTTTTAGTCTATCGACTTCCGGTAGAGTGATCCAAATGCTATCATATGTTCTAGTAAGCCTTTTGGTTACCGGTAAGGGTTTTACTGATGTTAGCATCCCCTCAAATTTTCATTAAATTTCAAATTCAGAGATCGCCTTTGGTGTTTCTTTCCTCTTTCGGCCTTATGTTTCCTTTCTTTGAACCTAAGTCATTGAACCTTTTCATAGTTTAAAGGTTCAAGGTTCAAAGCGTGCCTTAAGTAATGCTTTTCGCGGCTTTGTATTATAGTAAGACAAGTGTATTATTGTAATTTGTATTGAACTTTGAACCCTTGAACCTTTTTCTTGGTTCAAGGTTCAACCAGCCCTTTTGCGTCAGTCGCGACTATGTAATGTTATTCAACGAGAAAGTGTGAACGTGTTAAGTCAATTTCGAACTTGAACTTTGAACTGTTTAAAAATTGGTTCAAGGTTCAAGGTTCAACATTTCCCTTTCTGTTTGATAAAGGTCTTTGCTCGTTCCTGGGTGTTGTTTTGAGCTGCAGGTTGAGAATTCTTTGTTTTGTCTCATCGAATTGAACTTAAACCATTGAACTCTTTGTGAGTTGGTTCAAGATTCAAAAGGTTCATTCCAAGTTGGCTATAATGACTTTAATGACATTGAAGGTGATGTGACAAAAAGGGTTATTCCTAGCATCTCATAGTTTAAAATTCTAAATTTAGAAAGAAATCATGAAAAGTACAAACTGTTTGTGTGGAATTGATAGGTAATTAAGAAAGTGTCAGGTTCCTATCATATCATTGTTACCTCACACGTTCGAATGAATCATTATGAGGCATGTGTAGATCTTTCTCATCTGTTTTCCCATTTGTTTTAAAAAGACTTGTGAATTCTCAAAATTTTAGAAGTTGTAGCTGCTATTATGGAAAGAGCCGGAGACGCCGAAGGTAATTTCAGCTCCATTCTGCCAAGGGTTTCACAGATTTCATGGTGGTTATAGGTGAGTTTTGATAATCTCCCTCTACTATGTTTTTAGCTCAGAAGGTCAGTCAGAGTAGGAGAGATCTTTTGTTTTGGAATAGAATTTTGTCCTATTTAGGAATTGTTGTTTAATGTAAAAGTGGCCTTAATGAGGCCCGTACTTCTAAAACTCGATTGAACGTCATGCTTGGTGAGCATACTTCCAGAGTTGGATGACACCTCTTTGGCTCAGGCTAACTTGGGAGATCTCTTAGAAAGGGACGGAAACCCTGAAGTTGGTTCAATGACAGAGAAGATAGTAAGAAGTGGTCTGATTAAAGTTGCAACCTTTCCAGTAGTTGCTCCCTATCCAGATTTGGTAATAGCGTGCATGAACAGATATGATGCTGATAACAGATGCATTAGAACTTGTAGCGGTGAGTTGTTGGTGGAGATTAGTAGAGAGATAGTAATGGCTGCAATGGGAATCCCACATAAGGAGTCATACAAGGATTGGTCAATTAAGACTTCATATGCATTTTTCTTTGAAAAGAAAATCACATATAGAAATGTTATTGCAAGAAATTAGCTTTTGAAGGTGCAAAAGGGTGGGTCTCGGTTACCAAAGCCCCTTACCAAAGAACACTTCGTTACAAAAGTACAAGATATTATTATATTGTTGAACAGGCTCAAGGGGAACTCACACTCCTTTTATTGGGAGGATTGGATGTATTTCTATAGCCAGGTGTTATTGGTAGGTGAAAAATAGCTTGACTGAGTACAAGTGATTGCTTAAAGACTCCATGAGGGTTTGAGCAATTTTGTGGGTATGTCTTGCTTCTACATGTCTTCATATTTGTTCTACATACGGGCCTGTACCAGAGATTGGCAAGGACTGCATAATTAGCGTTGGGTGGATGGCATGAAAGTCTATGATTATTACCCTTTACTGCAACAACAAAAATATGCAGAGCATTTCACTAGATGGAATGATGTCTTCGCAGGGAGGCTGGCCTTTGAATTGCAAGGTGATGTTAATAAAAGAATGTTGACTGAATCCATGGAATTGATTAACATATATGGAAGCTTTTTCATCTAGTTTCCCAGATTTACCTATCTCTGAGTGGGCAGTTTTGAGGGTGAACCATTCAAATTACCTAGATATGCCTTTGACAGCTACATACTCATTGAAGTGAGCAGACAATTTGCTCATATTGACAAAAAGCTAGTAATAAAGGGTAACTCCAGAGTTGTTTTTCCAATTGAACTTGGTTATTATAGTTGTAAATCAGTGTCTGATGCTTTGAATGTAGAGTTAGAATTTAAGAAAATGAATTTGTAGCCTTACGTTTCCAGGTGGAAGTTTGACAGCAGGGGGTATGTTGTGGAAAACTTGAATATGGATGATCATTTTTTTCATGAACCCCAACTGGAAGACTACTGGGAAAATTGTAGTGACGAGTTGGAAGTAAGAAAGAGATTATGGTCGAGGTTCACTTTACAACAAGTGATTACCATGAAATTGCACATTAATGTGATTGGTGTGCAGGAAGAAACAGGGGAGGATATCTTAGATCCCGAATTTAGTGAGAAGATTCAATGACAGTCGATTCCTGAGATTGACTAGGACAAGAGAGAAGAAGAAAACATTCAGGCCAGGAACTTTAATGTCATAAGGAGAACAAAAAAATGGCTAAGGGATTGGAAATTTAGAAAAGGATCAATCATGCCTTCCCATGAACTAACAGTTGGTCCGCATGCTACCACTCAACTTCCTATTTCTACCTCTAACAAGGTTGTTGATATTGTAGGTGACACAAGGCCAATTATTGAAGAGGTTCAACCCAGAAGGTCAAAGAGGTCCCCGTTGAAACTTTAGCGGTTTGAGTTACTCGCTCGAGGAGCAAAAAGAAGATCAGGGAACCAATGGTGAACCAAATTGTTGTAGACTTGGATCCGGGTGAAGAAAATGAAGTGATAATGGATCAATAGGTATTGAATAACCCTCCAGTGCAAGATGCATATACAAGCAAAGAACCAAAAGGAGAGCCAAACCCAATGAGTACTCTGACTGTAATTGACTCCCTGGATGCTCAGACACCTCCACCTTCTAAAGAAACTCCCAATACTCCTCGATGGCTAGGAGTGTCAATTGGGAAGAAACGTAATGTTGTCCCTATCACAATTCCCATGGAGGATATGGTGAGCAAGTGCCTAGGGAAGGTATCTAAACCAAAGAATCTCAAAACACATGCAATGGTGGAAGTGGACGAGACAACATGTCATTGGGTGGATGAAGTAGCAAAACCCATCTCAAGTAGAGATTCAGAGAAGGCCATTGAAGATGATTTTACAGTGGAGAAAATTTATTTGGGAGTTGCTTCGAGGGTAGTAGAAGCTAAACATCTAGAATCCTCCACAAAGAGGATGATATCTAGGTCTTGGAAGGATGAGAAAGATAAAAAGGAGCTGAAATAGGTCATCACTCAAATGGAAGAATACATCAACGCCATACAACATCCATGCCCTCAGCTCCTATCCCAGATGACACTATCCTTTGACCCCAAATCATAGTTGAACCAGAAGTTGTTAGATCAGGTTCAGAGGAGCCACATGGTAGCATAGATATTCGATGAATGGCTCAATTTTATAGTACAATAGGGTTCAAATTATATTGCCAACCTGGTTAGAGTGTATGGAGATGCTGAAACCATGAGTAAAGAGTTAGAGCTAGAAGCTATTGCCTAAGAGAAAGAAAGGACCAAGTGGGTGGTGGTGTTAGCACAAATGAATGACGTGCAAAATTTTGGTGTGATGATGAAGTTCTTAACCAAGAAACCTGTTGAAAATTTGGATGATAATGTGCTTTATGTGTCAAGGAAAAATATCAAGTGGATAAATTCTATCTTCAAACAAGGCCATGAGGAATTGGCAAGGTTACTTAAAGGGTTGAAAGATCTAATTGACATAATACAGAAAGATCTAAAGTGCATTGATATCCAACTCATGAAAAAAGATGCCCAAACAATTGAAGCAGTTGCAGACATGACAAATATCTTCAAAGAGAGGGTACAACTCATCAGAGAAACACAATCTTTAACCACAGATGATTTTTCAAAAGTGGCTAGAATAGATTCGATGCTCACAGTTTTCTCTGATCACTTGGAGGCACATAAAGCTAAAGTGTTGCAGGTGAATATGGATAAGGAGGTTTGGAAGCAACGCATCCAACATATCGGACTTCCATACTTTAAGGTTATCTTGAACTTTTCAGCAGCGTATCTGGAGTGGTGTAATGCACATGGTGCTACGAAAAAGCAGGACAAATCGACAGTTGCCTCTTCCATGACGAAGTCTTGATCGGCTAACAGATGAGCTGTCATCCTATATGTGGCTTTTGTTTATTTAGTTTTATAAAGTTCAAAGTAGATGGTTTCTTTGACTCTAGGTTAGAGTTAAAAGATTTAGGGTTATTTCATAACAAACTATTGTCCTGGAGGCTATATATGTTAAAAACTGAAGCTTTGTAAAGGACTGAAAAACTTTGATTTAAAGGAACAAATTTGATTTTCCTTGAATTTCTTAGAACTGATATTTCTGGTATTTGAATGAAATGCTATTTTGATGCAATATTTAAATCTGTGTGTTTGAAGGATTAGCAATCTCTATTGAGATATATGTTGATGTGTGACATATATCATTTTGTTACTAGATCTTTTTGTGTTTGTGAATTCATTGGTTTTCATCGTTTACAAGTAATCTTCATTGTTGTTTGAATGAAACTGATCCCCCTTGTCCTGTGAGGCATGAGTGAGAATTGATCAGTATTTACACTGCATTGGGTTTACTTTATTTTAAGTTTACTGAATGAACATATGCGGAAGTAGAAGTCTGTCAGCTCTACACTTGAAAATAGATCTTTGTAGCATTCTTTTGTGTTGATGAATGAATGCGTATGCCTTTTGCGCTTTTTGGTGAAAAGTGTATTCATTTCTTAATTAGCTACATAAAATTCATTGTAAATCTCATGAGGAGCTGCCCTCTAATGTAGAGGAAACCTTAATTCGGTTCACCCAACTGTTGGTTCATTTGTTTTCCTTTCATAAAGGGTGTACACGAGTCAATATTTTAATATAGATATATAAATTAAAGAAAGGACAAATCTGTTGACAGACAAACAACAACGCTTTGTTGAAGATCTTTTGATGAATCTGATAAGTGATGTTGGTGCGAATTATAGAGGGTTATCAGGATGCTGATAGTTGTCATGTTCGTGTTCTAGTTGATCATGGCGTTTCATTTGGCTTATGACGACCTATTTTGGGTCCAGTGGTTATTCTGCTAGGTTATGGACCGGTTTATGTAATCTGTTGGTTGATGCTCCTGATGCGTCACGGTTGGATTTATTGTTTGGTTTATGTTGTTTCGGTCTTAGGATGACTTGGTTTATCAATGGTTTGCGGGATTATGTAACAGATCTATTGCATTATCTTTTAGGTGGCCGACCTAATTGTTTAGGTCTCGGGTTGGTATAAATATGATGTAAGATCTCTTTGTAGGTCATGGGTTATGGGATTATCTATGTGCGAATAAAGTTATAATCATATGCAGAGGTTTTGGTCGATCATAGGTAATCGAATGGGTTTGTGTAAGAGGTTTAAGACCTTTGGTATTGAGCTTAACCAGAATTGTACTCAGGCATAGGAGATGTTATTTTTGTAGTTCATTCATCTTTCAAGATTGTAGTATGGATTTATTTTGTAGTCAGTGAGGCTCCTTTTGTGATGAGAAGTGCACTCTAGGCTATTGGCCTTCCTGCATGTGCAGGCCCCTCTTATTGTAATCACATACTTGATGCAGAAGTATTATTTGACTGTGGGTAGGCTTCTCATCGTGGTTTTTTCCTTTACCAAGTTTTCCACATACAAATCATGGTGTTATGTGTTATGGATGGTTGGTAATTTTTTTATGATTTTATTTGTGCTTAATTGTTATATCTTCTATTCTGGTATTTGGTTTATGCATTCTGATAAAAGGTTTTTTGTGCTTAAAGTTTTATAATATGTTGACAACTGATTCACCCCCCCTCTCAATTGTTGACCGGTTATCCTAACACTACAATCATTAGCTCTATGTCCAAACTTATTGCATGAAAAATAATTACCAATGAAAAGTAGACGAGTACCTAGTTTGAGTGGGAGGAGCAAGAGAACTCCTGAATACTTCCTTTTTTTGGACTTGAGGGAAACCATTTTGATGAAAGTTACTTACTTTATCCTTGATATTTACTCTACCATCTTTATTCATCTTGTTCATGAACTCCCACTTGTCTTTTTCTACATTCTTGTTTGTCGAGTTAAGTTTTTTGTTCTAATGTATGGCTTTCCTCTTTAGATTCAACTCTTCTACTATCTTTTCCCAAATTTAATCTTTTGAGGCATTCATCTCTATTACAATAGCAAGGCTAGACTCAGTCGTAGGTACATCATCAGTGTGATTATAAACTTGTATCGGTAAACAATTGCCTCCATTATTGTCCTTCACATAGTAAACATTGCCATTAGTCTTTGTGCTCTCTGCAACTAATCTTCTGGAGCTTCTTTTTTTGATTTCACATCCAGACCCATGAAATATGATCTTACAACCTTTGCTACACATATGAATCACACTTAATAGGTCACGTCTCAGACTTTTAACATAATAGACACTATCAGTTTCATGCTTACCATTAATATAGATATTTCCTTTTCTACAAATAGGTGCAACTTCTTCTCCTACAAACTTAACTAATCCACAATATTTTTCAAGGTTACTAAACTTGTCTCTATCACTGGTCATATGGTTTGAGCATCCAGAGTCAATGATCTACACTCTGGGTTCCACTTTTGCATGTAGTATAGTCTTCACACCTACAAATTTCTCACTATCCTTTACATCTTTTTAACTTTTGGACTGCTCATCAATCTTTTCTTTTATAGATAGGAACAAATTCTCCATTTAGTCATTATCATCTTTTTCTTCAAATGAGTAGTCCTTCATTGAACCAAAACTCTTTTTCTTCTTGTCTTTATCATCTCTTCTGATATCTCTATTATTCCCTTTATAGTTATCATTTCCTTTGTCATCATCATTAGATCTTCCACCATAATATTCTTTATACTACATCTAGAAGCATAATGACCAATTCTTCCACAATTGAAATATTTAGGGATAAGTTATCTTTGTACTTCCCAGTTCCTCTCTTCAATCTTGTCACAAATTTTGCTTCAATCTCATCCATGTCTTCATTTTCTTTTGGTTCTTATTTAGTCTTTTTTGTAGGTTTGAATGCAAATTCCTTCCTTTGATTTTTGATGTCATCCAATTTAGAAATCTCAAAGGCAATGATTTAACCAAGGAGCTGATCCATAGTGTACATGTTCATGTTATGACTTTCGTCAATGGAATACTTCTTGGGTTTATAGCTTTTGGGAAATGTTTCCAATATCTCCCTTACAACTTCACTTTCTTCTACCATTCCACCAACATCTCTAAGAGCATTTACAATTTCATTCACTTGATGAATTAGCTTTGAATGTTTTGATCATCAGATATTCTCACATTATCAAAATTGTGATTTAGATTTGTAATATTGGCTTGCTTTGTCTTTTCATCACCTTCAAATACACTCTTCAACTTCCCCTAAAATTTCTTTAGTTGACTTTGCCCCTATGAATTTGCTAAATGTTGCATCATCCAAGAAAGTGACAATTGCAATTGTAGTCTTTGTATTACTCATATACTTTGATTTCATCTAGATTTGTAGGACCATTCTACAGAGAAACATAACCCTTCTTAATTCTTTTTTATATATTAGCTGACATAGTTGCCAAATGATATTCCATCATTTCTCTCCAATAAGCATAATTTGTGCCATCAAACTTCAAAGCCTTGAAGGTGTAATATCGTGCTATCCTGGGTCTTCCTCAAGCAATTAAGATTCTCAAGAGGAATCTGGCTCTAATACTAATTGTTGTACACACCACAAGACTGAGAGGGGGGTGAATTAGCCAAGAACACTAATAATAATTATTTGAAAAATCTTTAAGCTTTAAGCCTCAACCATATAATCACAACAACAATAAGTCATGAAAGCACAAAGCACAATAAACACATGAACACTATATTTATATGGAAAACCCAAGCATAAAATAACCATGGTGATAATCAAACTCACAATATGAATATAAATTATTACAATGTTGCCTCTAGAACACACTTCTCCTAAGAGGACTTGTAGAACTAAGGTGCACAACCTTAAGGCAAGATACAAATGACTTGTAGAGCTAAAACACATTGTCTTAGGGAAAGATACGAAAAAAGTTGCCAAGAGACTCATTATCTTTCGATAGATGAATTGAAAGAAACAAGATGTCTTGATCACTAAATTCTCCTTGAACCACTTTTTCAAGTGACCAAGATCATGGAAAACAAATTTGACTACAAACTCTATCTCAAGACATTGTCATACAAAAGATATTATTATTATCAAGGCTCTTCACAACTGAATTTTGCACAACTTTGACACCAAATTTGCTTGTAAATGATTAACATCTGTTGCTTGTCAATTCATACTTCTCTCATACCTTCACTCAAACATTTTTACTCCTTTATATACAAGATTAATCATCAAAACCCTTAACTAGGTCAACCACAGACAAAATAAATAATTTTACATAAATTTGGTCACTTGAACATAAAACATTCATTCCAATCCACTCCAAGAGATAGAGAGGACCCAAAACTATCACCACACATCATTTTCTAACAATTCTAATGAACTGCACACGCTAACACATCTTCCAAGGTTTGCATCAAATGAAATATGAAGATAAACATTAAAGCACATTAATCAGTTGACCCAAAATAAATTCTCCAGTACAAATTATACAATGTAGATCTCCACACACCATGGTGAGAACCAAAACACTAACTAAACTCATCCTCCAAAGAAAACCTATACCAAAAGAATATGATCCAAGTAGGATACATCACCACAATCAAATGAAAACCAAACCAGCTAACGACACATAACTCATAACATCATAAATCCACTTGCAAATCAAAGCATCAACTAAAAACTCAACTAGAACAATTCACAAACCACATGAACATTTCCTACAAAATGCAACACTTGAATCCACATATCTGAAAGTTGCCAGGCATTTTTGGGACTTGTTCTAATAGACAACCTTATTGTTAAAGACAACGACAACCAATTCTACCATTTGAGCAATAGAGGAATTGCAAATCTGATAGTGTAATATGCATAGATCATAACATTGTAACCAATGCCACATCAATAATCTTCAAATACTAGAGGAATGCAAGGAATTCTTCTACTGGGATATTAAAAATTCTTTCTTGCATGTTGCAACTTCTACTCTACCATCCTTCTAGAAATACTTCAACATCAATTCAACAATACCAGAATACATAACTACTCTTTCTTGCATATTGAAACTTCCACTATACCATCCTTTAACATTGATGACAACACAAGATAGGTTGACAACAATGAAAACACAAGATAGGTTGACATCAATGACAACATAACACAACAACTCGGGTTTCCAATAGTGCCTTTTGTTTTTCCATCACAATTTTGTCTAGTGAGTGTCCCTCCATGATGACATCAAATCCTAGAGATTCTTTTCCCATGTGTGTGTGCATTGGTTTCATACCCTTTTTCAATTGCATGTACTTTATTGTGCATATTGAGATTCTCTTTCATGCACTACTTGGTGAAACATAGTTTCAGTGGATCCATCATCTCTCACCATTGTTAGAATTATAGGGAGTTCTATTGTTGGTGCTAATACTTCCTTGGCTTCATGTTGGAGTGAGTTGCATATCAGTATTGGTTTCTATTTACTATCTAAACGCAATGGTTCTATTTTGGTGAGATGAAGCTTTTACCGTAGAAACATTCTTGTATTCCAGTTTTGTGGAAGTGAATTATCCTCAGTTGATCAACTCTTTAGACTATTGGAACCTGTATTTTCGATTAGTAGTTAAGTGCTTGCAAGAAGTTGACTCCACTTTTTAGCCAAAAAGTGGTGTTTTTCCTATTTTTCAAAATTCATCTTGTTTGACCTAAAAAATTTGAAGGACTTAAAGAATTAATCTTGAAAAAAGTCAGGAATAGAAAATGTAGTTCTTGAAGTCTAGTTTCAAAGTATGTAATTTATACCCAGATGATAGAAATTCATTTTGAATAGACATTTCTAAAACCTATAGTTTAAAAGTCACTTTTTTAGGACCATACCATGCTTGTGTACGACAAGCATAATTTGACCTAAATTAAAGTTTCTTTTTTGAATCCTTTGGGAAAATAATTGCAACTCATTCACCTTTGATGAGGACATTTTTTTTGTAATTTGTTTTTGATTTTTTTTTTGTTAATTTTTTATTGGGTATAATTGTTATTTTGAAAAACCCTCACGTACAACAAGCATAACTTCACTTAAAATTAACATTTTTCTTTTCTTGAAACTGTATAGAATTGTCTCTAGTTTGATGCCATATAATTTGTTTTTCAAAATTCTTTAAAACAAAAAAGTTATTAAAAAAAAAAAAACCCTATTATTTCAAGTTTATGGACCTCTTTCATTAGAAATTATTTTGAAAATAAAAAATATAATCCATTTTTTTATAAATTATATATTTGGAATCTAGACAGTCTCTTCTATAATGGGTTTTAATTTCTTCAAAAAAATCTATAGAATGGTCTTCAGATATATGTCCAAAGTCAGTATTTTGTATGGACACTGGAATAGCCTTCAAGTTGCAGGTCATAGCAGTCCAAGGCTAAGGGTCGGCTCCCTTTTTCCAAACGGAAATCCAGAGGAAAAATCAATGTTGGAATTCAATTTTTTTTTGAAACGGTCCCATTTACTAGAAAACGAGATACTGTTTCAAAAACAAAATGAGATCCTACTAAACGAGATCCTGTTTTTTTTTTAATATATTTATATTAAAAATAAAATATATATACATGAAATATAACATTTAAATTTCATGTATATATTGGCAGGATGTTTGAGAGTGGTTTCAAATTCTCTAGGAGTTATAATGCAAATTCTAGATTTTAGAAGAACTTGTAAATTTTCAGACAGTCAAATTTCAGCAGTTAGTAGGCTCCTATTATCATTTTCTTGCTCTCTCTATATCACTCTCTTTATATCCCTCAATCTCTAGACCTATCTCTCTCCATATTACTCTTCTTTTATCCCCTCTCTACCTCTCTTTATCTCACTCTCTCCTCTCTCTCCCAAAATATAGATCCATCTCTTTACGCCTCTCTCACATTCTTAACTCTCTACTCTTTGTCTCCTCTCTCTCTCTATACACCTCCCCTTACTCCTTCCCCACCTCTATTTTTCTACATATACCTCTCTCTCTCTCTACATCTTGATCTCTCGCTCTTTCCCTCTCTCCCATTCTCTACCTATCCATCTATTTCTACTTATTTATATCTCTTCTCTCCCTCTCTCTATCCACCTATCTCCCCACCCACTATATCTTTATAAAATTAGAGAGGGAGGGAAGAAGAGGTGGGTAGAGTGTGTGGGAGGGGAGATAAAGAGAGTGATTGGGGACATAGATGGATAGAAAGAGAGGGATATGGGAGATAGATATAAGTATAGAGAGAAATAGGTAGAGAGCGGGAGAGAGAGAGAGAGAGAGAGAGAGAGAGAGAGAGAGAGAGAGAGAGAGAGAGAGAGAGAGAGAGAGAGAGAGAGAGAGAGAGAGAGGATAGTGGTTAGATAAAAATAGAGATGGAGAGAGGGAGAGGTATGTAGAGAGTGAGAGGGGAGATATAGAGTGATTGGGAGATAGAGGGATAGAAATAGAGGGAGAGGAGAGATAGAAAGAAGTAGAGAGAGATGGATATGTAGAGAGCAGGAGAGAGGGGAGGAGGGAGGGGTGGAGAGGTAGATATGGAGAGAGATAGAGAGAGAATGAAAGAGAGATGTATGTAGAGAAAGATAAGTTGGTAGAGGGGGTGAGAAAGGTATGTATAGAGAGATAAAGATGTATATGTAGAGAAATAGAGGTAGGTAGTGAGTGAGGGGAGGTGTGTAGAGAGAAAGGAGACATAGACTAGAGAGTTAAGGGTGTGAGAGGGAGAGGTAGAGAGTTAGGTCTAGATTTTGGGAGAGAGAGGAGAGAGTGAGATAGAGAGGTAGGGAGGGGATAGAGGGGAGATAAAAGTAGATTGGGAAAGGAGGGGTGGTTTGTGAGAGAGAGATAGATTATGAGAGGGAGGATGTTCAATAGAGGGTAGAAGATAGATTTATGTAGAGAAATATAAGTTGGTAGAGAGGGAGACAAAGGTATGTAGAGAGAGATAGAGATGTATATGTAGAGAAATAGAGGTAGGTAGGGAGTGAGGGAAGGTGTTTAGAGAGAAAGGAGATAGGGAGTAGAGAGTTAAGCATGTTAGAGGGAGAGGTAGAGAGATATATGTTGGCATGCTTGGTATAACTGATATAGATGGAGAATGATGACTAAACCGATACAAGATTGTTTGAGATGACATTTGTGATGAAGAGATTGAGATTGCATGATGGATGACTTTGATTAGTTATTTATGTTGCCATTGATGGAAACTAATGTTTATTCATGTCTAATGATGTTTACTTATGTTGTGTTGTGTCATCTAAATCTTTTGGTCTAATGGAGAGGGCTTACCGATAAAGAATCAAGAAACTAAGAATTAGGACCTTAACCGGTAAATGAGGAAATATTCTAATTGTATCTGGCGATTGGTGATGATTGAGGATTTGTGGTTTTGAATATAAGTTTCTATCATTGTAACATGTATATGACCAGAACTTCATTATTTTGTGACAACTGAAAGTTATGTTTATAATTTCTGTTGAGTTTTTGCCAAGGTTTAAGAGGGGTTTAAGGACCGGTAAGTAATTCCTCTTGACCGGTAATGATTTTTGGTTTGGCAGTGATCTACATCAAGTTCACATGTTGATGATAATGCGACACAAACCATGTGATGTGTTTGAAATATGTTTTGGTGTGTTTGGAGAGCGAATTTCTTGGGAATGTGCAAAGTGCTTAGCAGAATGAGCTAAAGGTTTGCCTTTGTAGAAGATTGACTTGTTGTGATGATTTATGATTATTCAATGGCTGATATTGATTTGTAATTGATTGTAATGATCTATATGATGATCTGTAATGAGTTGTAAATATCTGTGATGATCTATGTAGTAAGTCTTAGGGTTTTGATGTTGACCTAGTTGTAAAAGTTATTTATGTCTGTAAGGTTGATGTTTTGAAGTGTCGGTGATTTTGAGAAGTGTGTGAAGCCAAACCAGGGTGTGTGAGAAGATTTGCTAGAGTGATGCAAACATAGAACTTAATTGGATTTGATCAAGCAAGAAGTTGAGTGATATACATAGATCATTCACTGTTGTTCTCTAACAATTACAACAACTAAAATCCCTTAACTAGTAGGTCCTAACATGCCTCACATTATAAAATCCCCTAATAGGGTGACTCAATATCTGAGTTCTAAATCCTCTTGCGAGGTTGATCCTGACATATCAAAGCTCCTAACAGGGAAAAGGTAAATCCCTTAACTAGGTGACTCCTACCAGGGTCTACTCCTAACATGACGCATTTCAAAAGAGCAAAATATTTGTGGGTACCAATTCCCATTGTGGTTTTTCCCTATTTGGTTTTCCACGTGAAAATCATGGTGTTCATATGGTGAATGTTTGTAATGTGATGGTTTGGTTTACTTTCAGTTTATGCATGGTTAATGAGCACTTAATGTGCAACATTGATATATTAGTTTAGCAGATGTTTATCAGTAGATACAGGTACTGGTAAATGACTCTAGTGTTGATCTATATTTGATTTGGTGAAATTTTTATGAGTTTGAGTTTCTGATTTCAAATTATTAATGATTCACCCCCCTCTCAGTATTAACCAGATCCTCTAAGATTAACAATTGGTATCAAAGCATTGGTCCTTTGTGTGCAGAAAACCTAACAGCTTGAGGGAAAGATTCTATGAAAGATGATGAAGAATGAGGGTCCCAAGTTTACCAAGGACAACTACTAGATATGGAGTGATTGAATGAAGATCTACATTAAAGGAATGGGTTCACAGTATTGGAATCATGTGATAACTAGGTATGTTGCTCCTACTACTAGTCCCTTGAGATCAGATGAACTCAAAGAACAACAGGAAAACATTGAGGCTCTTGAAGCAATTGTAAGTACTTTATCTGACTCTGAGTATATTGATGTTCATGGATTAGAAACTGCAAATGAGGTATGGGAGAAATTAAATTATATTTATGGAGGAGATGAACATGTACAAAGGGAAAATGAAGAGAGTTTGAAAGGAAAATTTGATGATATGAAAATGGTTGACGGTGAGAACATAGCTCAATATGGACAAAGGATTAAATAAGTTGTAGGTAGTATAAAGAGTACCGAAGGTAAGATTGAAGATGATACTGTTGTTAGTAAAATGCTTAGAACTCTTTTACCACAATATTCTATCAAAGTGTCTGCTATTCAAGAACTAAGATCCATTTCAAAAGATAAAGTCACTATTGATTCTCTAATTGGAAAGTTAACTGCATTTTAACTAAACAATTTTGATAATAATGTTTCCAAACCTTCTGAATCTACTTTTAAGGCTTCTGTAACCGATACATCAGCAAGGAAAGGAAAATATATTTGTCATAATCATGATTGCAGGTCTAGTCATGGCGGTAGCAGGGGTGATGGTGATGATGAAGATCATCTAATGGAACTTGAGGCATTACTAGCTAAAAGATTCCCTAGAGGAACACGTAAATATAAAGGTAAATTACCCTTGAAGTGTTTCTCTTGTAGTAAAATTGGACAGATAGTTGCTAACTGCCCTAACACTGATAAGAAAGAGAAGTTTAGGAGATTCAAAGGAAAAGGAAAGAAACATTGTTATGTTGTTGTATACACATAAAAATGGCTATGAGTAATTAAATAAATATTTTATATTTATTTAATAATTATTCTTCTATTAAATAGTTAATTTGAAAAGATTATTTTATTTTATTCATTTCATGTCTTTCTATCAAATAATTTAATTGAAATATTTTATTAACTAATTCATTTATCCTTTTCCTCTAATCAATCAATGAAATATCTAATATTTAATTATTCTTCTAATCAATCAATTAAATATCTAATATTTAATGGTTATTCTTCTATCCTATAGTCTCAAATATTAAATGATTTCTTAAATTATTTAATTTCATTTCCATCTCATCCTTCCATCTCCACTTTATCTTTCCTTTGCCAACTCATCCATCATGTGGCTAAATTAATTCAACAAAATTAAAATAAATAAAACATTTATTAGCCACTTATCTTCAACTTCCCCAAATAAATGAAATATTGTGTACATACATATATTTCTTAACCTTCTTCTATATTCTCTCCAACATCCCTACATCTTAGGAAGGACTTGAGTCCACTTGTCCTCTCATGTCTAAATCTTCTCCAACCTTCCCTAGATTCCCTCAGTCAACAACCCAGTCAAGGTGAGATGAGTGACACTTGTCTTCTCCTTCCCCTTTCTCTCAACCTTCACCTTTTCTCACAGCCATCCAAATCTACAGATCTGCTCATGACCATTGATCCAAGACACATCATCTTATCCTCTCAAAAGTCTATAAAAAATAGGAGTTTGAGTTGAGAAAAAGTTAGTCTTCAAGTGAGTTTTTAAGTTAACAATTTGTGAAAATTTATGCATCTGTGAGTTTTTAATCTTGAAGCAATTAGCAATTTAGCATTTCACATTTAGCATAATCATTTTGCTTTAAAACATTTGCATTGCATATCATAGTATCAGTTAACTATTAGTTATTAGTCCATTCTTCATATGCCATCTTGGTGTTGGCATTATGGATGAATTGATTATGTGTTGCATTGATGTTTTTTCATTGATGTCAACACTATCTATTATGGTTGGTTACCGACAGACAAGTTTTGGTTACCGATAGAAGATCTAGTGTTACCGACAGAATAGACTATCTGTTGGACACTTCCGACATGTTTGGATCAATGGAGTATGATTTATTTTATGTGTTACATGCTTCTAGAGCATGATTAGGCGAGTTGGTATTGATTTGGTAATCAGATGCTATCATACACTCTTGTAAACCCTTACCGGCATGGGTTTAAGGTTTAATTGGCAGAGCTTTCACTGAGAAATCTTGACAGGATGCATAAGTGGTGTTGGTGTGGCTTCTAGATGGATTTTAGGATGCTGAAGATGTTATTTAATCATGCCTCAACTAAGTGAAGACATTGCTTTGGCATGGTGGACCCAGATTAGGTCCGGTGCCTATCTAGGTTATGGACCAGTATCATGTTAATGTGTTCTCTACACGTTACCAAGATGATTTATGGATTGGTTATTGTTGTTTTGGTCTTAAGCCGACATGGCATATCATTTTAATATGGATGTATGTAATGATATTATTGTAATATCTTTTAGGTGGCCGACCTAATTGGTTGAGGCCTTAGGGTTGGGTATAAATTAATGTAAGATCTTATTGTAGATCAGGATATGGTATGGGAATTAAATAATGCATCGTGGTCGTGGAATGTAATATCATATGTGAAGGAGATTTGGTTGATCATAGGTGATTGAATTGGGTTTATGTAAGAGGTCAAAGGCCTTCGGTATTGAGCTTAAGGAATATAATCAGGCATGGTAGATGCTATCTCTGGCAGTTCATTATTCTGGATTTTTGTCCATTTATCTTGAGGTTGTTATAACCTCTCTGTAGTTAGTGAGACTCTTTTGTAATGAGCAATACGCTCTAGGCAGCGTGCCTTCTTGCATGTGCAGGCCCCTCATTGCATCACATACTTTCTGCAAAAGTATCATCTAATTGTGGGTAGGCTTCCCACCATGGTTTTTCCCTTTCTGAGTTTTCTACGTACAAATCATGGTGCTATGTGGCATGGTTGCATTGTGTTGGTTATCTATTTTATTGTTAAGTTATATTTCTTACCAGTATCCATTTCTGCTATTCTGGTACTTAATGTTTATATGATCCGGTTAAAGGTTACTAAGTGGATTAATTGATATAATCTATTAACAACTGATTCACCCCCCCCCCCCCCCCCCCCACCCCACCCCCCTCTCAGTTTTTTATCGGTTATCCTAACACTTGGAAGCTATTAGTGCTTGTTTTATAGCACATCATATGCAACCAGGAATAGTGGAGTTAGGATACAATAAGAATTAAATCATGAAGGTAAAAATATTGTTTTTATTCTAATATTCATTTCATGTAGTTTCATTTGTTGAGTTTGGATTTCCTGTAGCATTTCCTTTGTATTTTGTGAAACTAACATGTTGCAGGTAGTATTTTGATGATGAAATTTAAGTTGACACATTTTGGCACCCACCGTGGGGCCGAAACCTCGCATATATCTTTCTAATATCCTGTCTAGTTCTCGCAAACACAAGTTTAATGCATTTGTAATCCAGATTCATGCCTGTGTGAGTTCTGACAGTGCTTTTATTTAATAGATTGGCACTTGTGTCTTGCAGGTTAGCACATTTAGCATTTAGGCTAGCGTTTTTGTCTGCAAATCAATGCATTTAATCCTTATATTAGCGGTTTTGTCTCACAGGTTAACACATGTGTCATTTCGATTAGCGCCTTTGTTAGTGATTTCTCACTTTTTAGTCCGCAGAGCAACACTTTTGTTTCGCAGGTTCACGCTTTTGTCCTCTAGGTTAGCGCTTTTGAGGTAAAAGATAGCGCATTTGTTAGGGTAGCGCTTTTTTTTGCAACTAGCGCATTTGTTAGGGTAGCGCTTTTTTTTGCAACTAACAAACTTTTTCTACAAGTCCGAATGTCCAAGAACTAAAATTTTCAAACTACCGACATATCTATGTGCAGGATTGTTTTTAAGAAAATTTCATGCATTTCCTCACATATTTAATTAAGAATTTTATTTCGGAAAGTAACACATCATATCTTTCTCATTTAGCTTAACTAAGGGATAAATATACAACATGCAACTTGCATTTTAAGTGACTTATTTAAAGTAGTTGCGCATAGATTGTTGAGAGCTAAAATAAACTTGTGTTTTCCGTGCTTGATGAAGTAGTAGGTAAGTATGCTCTCATCCTCATACGGTGATCATAAAACCAAACCTACTCTCTTTTATGTGTAACCTTTAGAGGGCCTACCTTCCCGAGCTGCCTTGAGGGGGCCAGTGAGAGGGGAACGACCCAAAGTGGAAACAGGCTAATACCAAGTCCTTCCGATCCACTTTAAATAAATCGTGTTTGTAATGAAAGTCACAAACAACATGTGCTGATAAGTTCATACCGACACTTTGTTTCCCCATAAAACCTATGGAGTGTAACCTCTATAGGCTGGGAACCTTCTGTATTCACAGAGCTAAAAGTTCTGTATGTATGACCACATGACCGGAAGCCTTTACTAAAAACCACTTGTACTAGTTGCCAAAATCCTTCTAATTGTTGGCGTAGGAGGTCGGACCTCTGAAGCGGCTCACACACATACGGTTCTTAGTAGAGATATAAAGTTTTCCATGGGGAGTTTTCATGGAAACCGGTGCTTGGTTGCCCTAGAGAAGTGAGTGCCGAGGGTGGAGCTAGTGGGGTCAACCATCTAAATATCCGCTTTGAATAGCGTAGCCTTGGGGGAAACCCCATGTGAGATTCAACAATTATTATTTCAACCTTCCATAAGATTTGTACTTGCTTGTGCATTTTGTTTTTCAAAAATTATGTCTTCTATGTCTATAACATGCTCAAAATGGTAAAAAATTGAAGAAAATCATCATCTAAAAATGAGCAAAAATCCAACAACTTGTTGGAAAAATTGAAGAGAATCCTTGAAACATAGTCAAAGCAGCGCTTTCAAGCAACAAAATAGCGCATTAGCACTTTTGACCAAAAGTTAGCACAAATGCTTTCTCACATTTGAGGCAAAGCATATCAAACCAAAATTTCAAATTCAATATCAAAATACTTCTTGAGTAGATTTTTCTTTAAACTATCACACATTTTCAAGCTAGTTCGATAACTGGGTTACTAATCCAACAGTTTATTTCCAAAAGGTTTCCATAAGCATAAAACATTCAACAAGCTAGTGATTCAAACATCTCAAGTGCAAAAATCAACATCATTATCAGTTTCTCATTAGGATATATCGAATCCTCTATCATAAAACTTGATCAATCTACCTTGTGTTCATTATCTTGGATACATCTTTCCTATTTTGAACCTAGGTTATATCAAAATTAGAATTGCACTCACATTGGAATCAAGCAAACTTGTAAACTATCATATGCTTATATGACTTTTAAGTATCGCCTTAAGAAAAGAAAGCCAAATTATAAAGCTACTCAGAAGAGGATAAGATTCTTGTATATCAATCACAAGATCTTGTTAAAACATAGGACATTCCTACACCATTTTCGTAACTATTTACGTGGCCATGGGACAAAATTTGATGGAGAAATTTTGCAAGGACGTGCTTTAAGAGACGCTTTATCACAACGAACCAACAACAGTGGTAAAATTAACAAAGTATACCTTCCTAAACCAATAATCACCTATTGAGTTGTCTTTAGAAGGTTTCAAAATTTTTGAAACAATCACATGGCAGTTTGGACTAGAGCTCAATACGAACAACTCAAAAAACAACAAAAACAAATGGAAGAAGAAGATAATTCAACATTCCAAAATTTTGGGTATACGACTGTTGATGAAGAAGTGGTTAATAATACCATTAGAGACCCTGAGAAAGATTTCAAATTTGATAGACTAAAGGAAAAATTATTAGCAAAGCAAAAAGAAAAATATCTCTTGGTGTTGGCAAAGTTAGGAGCTAAATTGCCACAAGACTTTTACATAGAAGGCTTGAAACAAGATGTGGAGACACGTAACACTCAACACATAGATGGTCCAAATAACAAAGATATATACAAAGAAAGTCATGAAGAAATAAGAAAAGAACATGATGACACAAGAAGAGAGTGTAATGATAGAAGAACTTATGAAGAGACAAGGAGAAACCGTATGGTTAATCCTTTGTTAAATCTCATTCACCAAATGCAAACTCTACAACAACAAATACAAGATATGTAGAATGGAACAAGTTCCAAGAAGTATTCATTGGAAGATATCTACCCGTATCCTTTTGATAAAAGTTTAAATATGATACCATTTCCACAACATTGCGAGATCCCTAAATATGATAAATACGATGGGAAATATGATCCTCAAGATCACATTAGGGGGTTTTGTACTATGAGTATGTAATTTGCACATGATGAAACTTACCTAATGCGTCTATTCCCTCAGAGTTTAAATGGACAATCAATGGAATGGTTCTCAATATTACCATCTGGAATCAAATCTTTTGTAGAACTCGTGAATAGGTTTATTTCACAATACTCCTACAATGTAAGGAATGAGATAACAATGTTGGATTTATGCAATGTTAAACAAAAGAATGGTGAATCTTTCATGATCTTGCAGGATGGAAATAAATGTTTAATAGGTATCCAAGAGATGTACCTGATCAAGAAAAATGGACATATTCATTGATAATATTATTAGTGAAATGAGTTATCGTCTAAAAGTGCAATGTCCTCCTTCTTTCGCTAAGATGATTGAGAATGGTCTAAAAATTGGAGATGGGATGGTAAAGAAAGGAGAGCTAAAGCTTTACAATAGTTCTTACAACAACAACCACAACAACAACAATGACAAACCCAAGTTCTAGTCAAAGAATAGGAATGTCATCAATGGAGGAAATGATGACAATAACATTACGAAAAAACAACCAACCTTTAATCTATCGAGTCAAATCC
Organism: Cryptomeria japonica; assembly: GCF_030272615.1. Lineage (NCBI taxonomy): Eukaryota > Viridiplantae > Streptophyta > Pinopsida > Cupressales > Cupressaceae > Cryptomeria > Cryptomeria japonica. The sequence continues at coordinate 44,556,431 of NC_081410.1, forward strand.
CAAGCAATAATAATCAAGAAAACAATAAATACAAGTCTTTCTTCTCCAATCCTCACAGGAAATTCACAAACATTGTTGAACCCTTGGAATCATCTTTGAAAACTCTTCTTGCGAACAAATTGATTATTTTACTAGAAGTAAGAAGTTATGAACCACAAGTCAAACCTAATTGGTGGAACGACAGTCATTTTTGCAATTACCATCAAAATAAAGGACACCAAACTAATGATTGTCAAAGATTGAAACACCTTATCCAAGATTTAATCGATAATGGAACTATCACAGTGGATAGTCACAAGACAAACAAATCCCACCTAGCCTTCAAAACTCCACTTCCAACTATGAAAAAGGTGAAAAATCTAAATCAAAAGATGAAAAAGGCAAAGACAAAGTGAACTACACTTATACATATGATGATGTGGTAAATGTCATCATTGTTAAAGATAACACACCTTCAAAACCAATCAATATCATTACAAGAAGCAAAGTGAAGGTCACATTTCCAAGTATAACAAATGAATCAACATCCACTTCATGACAATATAACTTAGTGGAACAATTGAAAAGAATACCTTCTCAAATATAAATTTTGGAACTTCTCAAAGTTTCACCTATGCATAAGGAAATTTTGGAAAAAGCTCAAACAGAAACAAAAGTTTCAAAAGACCTGGATGTAGATCAGTTCCAAAACATGGTGGGACACCTTATAACCCCTAATTGCTTATCATTTTCTAAAAATGATGACGCATCCTTTCAACATCCTCACAATGCTCCCTTACATGTTGAAGTCACCATTAATAAAACTTTTGTCAAACGCGTACTCATAGATGGTGGAGATGGCTTAAACATTTGTGCATTAAGTTTAATAAAGGCTTTGGGATATTCAGAAAATGTAGTAGATCCAAAGAAGAAAATAACCGTTAAGGCTTATGATGAAGGGGAGCGTTATTCTAAAGGAACTGTGGTGTTACCAATCAAAATAGGACCTGTGGAAAGGAATACATTATGTCATGTTTTAGATTTGAACCTCTCTTATAACATTCTTCTGGGAAGGCCATGGATTCACAACTTGCAAGCAGTTCCTTCTACATATCATCAATGTGTAAAGTTTCCTCATGAGGGACACGAGGCCACTATAATTGTAGACTCTATCCAATATTTCAATAATCTGAAGCCAACACAAGATACAAGAGTTCCACATAACAGAGAATCAATATATCGTACCAAACAAATTCAAGAAAAGTTATGGGAAAACTTCGACAAAAAACTCAAATTAAATTATGAAGGAATGAGAAAAAATTCTTTGCATAATTTTCCACTTTCACCTAAATCATATGGAAAGCCTACAAATATCCAACCACGGATCTCAGAAAAATCAAAAGAAATGTTTAATGGAGCATTTGTTAGAGTTGGAACACTTGCAGAAGAAACTGAAGACAAGGGAATTCTTGGTTGGTTGTACAAAGATGAAAATAAAACTATAGCAATAGTTGTAGAAGTCAATATTCCCATAGAGAAATATGGCAATTGTTATAAGATCATGCAAAAAATGGGATATGAAGGAAAAGGACCAATTGGTAAGCGACATCAAGGTATTTCAAAACCTATTTGTCCTCACTCACAATCTAAAGAAGATAAATCAGGACTTGGATATTCAAAACCAAATGAAAAGCAACATAATTATCAACAGCCAAAGTGGAGAAAGAAATCAGTACCTAAAGAAGAACAATGACAAGAAAAGCTACATCAAGCAGCAGAAATAGTAGCCAATAAGCAAAAACAAGAAGAATATCAGAAACGACAAGAAGGACTTGCAATCAAAAGAGAAGAAGAATCTTGTAAACAAGTTCAAGGAATACAAGCAAATGCTAAATCTGAACAAGATATTCCAGAAGCAATAAAAGAAGAGATGGCCAAAATCAGAGAACTATTTACACCATACAATATTCCTGTATGGTACAATGGTGTAATCCTAGACAATGGTTTAGAGACAGATTCAAATGACTATGAATGGGGTCCAGATGTATCATCTAGTTTATCAAGTGAAGAAAAGAATGAAAAGAAAGCAACTATCATAAATGAAGACTTGTCTTTTACAAAACAAAGGATAGAGTTAGAAAGAAGACAAGAAGAACTGAGAATCCAGAGAAAAGAGGAATATACAAGACAACAAAAGAAAGAGGATGAAAAAGACCAAGAATTAACGCCACAAGAAGCACACACAGATATTGATCAAGCATCAAGAAATATCAGATTTCTATCAAATGAGGAGCAAGATGTACCAAGGTATGGAAGAACCATAGAAGAACTAAGAGATAGTCAAGTAGGATTGACTATTAGTCCAGAAGAAGCTGAGTTCGAGAAGAGATAGAAGCTAGCAAAATAATCCTCTATATCATGTGCACAAGTATGTCAACTTCAAAATACAAATGAATCTATTGAAATTAATCAAGAAGGAACTCGCAGTATTAAAGATGTGTGTGTTGATATAATCCATTTATTTGAGGGACAAACGTCAGATGAAGAGTCACTTGAGTGTGAACTACAAAATACTAATACTGATTTTGTTAGAACTGATTGGAGAACACTTGGGAGAGACTATCCTCAAAATCATTCTATCTATGACATTACCTACTCTACACAAAATTATGAATATTATGTCATGAACCTTGAAGCACCTAACAATGACGATGACTATGACTTACCCCTTCTTCATCTAGAACTATTTGATTGGGATAACCTAGAAAACCCTAAATTGGATGTCTTTTCCAATGACCATGACTTAGTTGTGTATCTTAATGTTGTCGAACCCATAACACCTAAGATATCTTCCATCGCGGAATCAAGTAACGTTTCTTGCAGCTAGGAGAATGCCAAACTTTCTAGTCGCAAAATTGAAATAAAACAAAGAAAAATACCTAGTGCTGAAAACCATTTCATGGCAACACTAGATCAATCAAAAGGAAAAATAAAGGACGTGTTTGATGGTGAAAACCTCTTTGAGGCACCCAAAGATGGAAAGTTTGACCTCCCTGCATATCTTCAGGAGAATTATTCTATTCTAATCGAACCAACAAAAGCAATAAACATTGGCACACCAAAGGATCCCAAGATACTTCATTTTGCTACATCATTATCAGATAAAGAGAGGAAAGAATGCATAGAATTATTTAGACAAAGATAGATAAATTTTTCTTGGTACTATGTACACATGCCAAGACTTAATCTAGATCTTAGCATGCATCATCTCAATGTGGATCTAAAAGAAAAACCAATTAAACAAAAGCGAAGGAAGATGCATCCAGGAATCGCTCTCCTTGTAAAAATTGAGCTAAAGAAACTATTAGATGTGGGTTTCATAAGACATGTTACCTATCCAGAATGGGCTTCAAGCATTGTGCTAGTGTTAAAGCCAGATAAAAGCATAAGATTCTACAAATATTTCAGAGATTTGAACAAGGCATGTCCCAAAGATGATTTCCCACTACCCAACATTGATAAAATTATGGACTTATTAGTAGGACATGAGATGTTTTCATTAATGGATGGATTCTCATGATACAATCAAATAAGAATCGCCCCTAAAGATCGAGAAAGACAACATTCACCTATGCATGGGGTACTTACTACTGGAATGTTATGTCATTTGGGCTTAAGAATGCAGGAGCAACTTATCAAAGAGCTATGACAACAATTTTTAATGATATGATGCATACATTATGGAAGATTATGTAGATGATATACTTACAAAATCTCATACAAGAAAAGAATATTTGAGCATCTTGGGCAAGATCTTTGATATATCAGTTAAGATTAAATCTAAAGAAATGTGCATTTGGAATAACCTCTGGAAAATTTCTTGCTTACATTATATCAGTTCATAGAATTGAAGTAGATCCAGAAAAGGTCAAAGCTATCATGGAAATGGAGTCACCTAGGAACATAAGTCAATTGAGTTCTTTACAAGGAAGATTACAATCAATCAGAAGATTTGTCTCTCAATTAGTAGATAGATGTCATCCATTCACTCATATTTTACATAAGAATGTTCCATTCAAATGGGATCAGAAGTGTCAAGAGGCTTTTATGAAAATCAAAGAACATCCCATGAATCCTCCAGTACTTGTATCACCAATCAAAGGGAAACCATTGTTACTTTATATCTCAGAAACAAACGTATCACTAGGAGCTCTCTTAGCACAACATGATGAAGAAGGAAAAGAAAGAGCAGCATATTACATCAGTAGAACACTTGTCAGCTATGAATTGAATTATACATCAATAGAGAAGTCTAGCAGTTGTATTTGCAACTCAGAAGCTACGACATTATATGTTGACTCATTCTGTGAAACTGATAGCAAAGATAGATCCACTAAAGTATTTGCTGAACAAGTCAACTTTGACAGGTAGACAGGCAAAGTGGGTTATGGTACTAAGTGAGTTTGATATAGAATATGTTGATCAAAAAGCTATCAAAGGATAGGTCATTGCTGATTAATTAGCTGAAGCACCTTTACAAGATGACATACCATTGCACATTGAATTTCTCGATGCAGACATTTTGACAATAAGTACAAAATTTTGGGAATTTTACTTTGATGGTTCTTATAAACAATATGGATTAGGTGTGATAATTTTGTTCATCACACCTCAAGGACACACAATTCCAAAATCATATAGACTACAGTTTCTATGCACAAACAATACTACAGAATATGAAGCATTGACTATTGGTCTCAAAATGGCTATTGAATGGAATATCAAGGAATTACATGTCTATGGTGATTCACAACTTATCATCAACCAAATAAATGATGATTATCAAACTAAGGATGACAAGCTCATGCCCTACAAATAGTTGGTAGAAGAGTTTAAAGAACACTTTGAAGAAGTATCATTCACTCAAATCCCAAGAAATGAGAATAAAGAAGCAAACACAATGGCTACAATAGCAACTCTCTTGCAGAATCAAGAGAATCAACAACGTTACGAATTCTTGGTGGAAGATATCTTAACCCCTACAATTCGATCTGAGCATACCTACATGAGTTGCCATATATCTAGAACCAGTCTATCCTTATACAACCAAACTTATCAATACTTAAAAGAGAATATCCATCCTCCTGACCTATCTCGTAATCAGAGAAGAAATTTTATCCGTCAGTCATCCCGCTATACTATTATTGATGATACCTTATATAGGCGAGGTCTAGATAGCACTTTATTGAGATGTCTCGAACAAGAAAAATCTAAGAAAGTTCTTAACAAATTTCACGCAGGTATTTGTGGCACACACTCAAGTGGATTAACACTGGCTAAGAAACTTCTTTGTATGGGTTACTATTGGCCTACTATGGAGAGAGATTCATTCACATATGCCAAGAAATGCAAACAATGCCAGACCCATGGGAATCTCATCCACACACCAGCACAAGAATTACATCCTATAGCAGGATCATGGCCATTTTTTTCAATGGGGCCTTGATTTGGTAGGTAAGATAAATCCTTCATCCTCTAATGGATACAAGTTCATTCTAATTGCTACTGAATATTTCACTAAATAGATCAAAGTAGTACCTTTGACAAAAGTGACAGGAAAACAAATATCATCATTCATCTTGAATTATATAATCTGTCGCTATGGAGTTCCTATGACCATTATCACTAATAATGGATGACCATTTAAGAATCAAGATGTGAAGGAACTATGTGAGTGATTCCATATCCAACATAGTTTTCTACTCCATATTATCCACAAGGAAATGGTCAAGCTGAGGCATCAAATAAGACTATCTTTAAAATATTGAAGAAAACAGTTAATGAAGTTGGAAATGACTGGCACATTCAATTAAATATTTCTCTTTGGGCATACCGAACCAGCATCCGCACACTAACGGGGGAAAATCCATATTGCTTAGTCTATTGATCATAAGCCATATTACCAATAGAAGTAGAGATACCTTCTCTATGAGTTTCCTTGAAAGGTCTTATACCAGAAGAAGAAGAACGAGTCTCTAGACTTCAAGAATTTGAGCTGATTCAGGAACATTGCCAAAATGCAACAGATCATTTGAAGGTATATCAACAGAGAATGGCAAGAATTTATAATTATAGAGTCAAGCCACACATTTTTCAGATCAGAGATATAGTTCTAAGGGAGAATCCAAGAAATCAGCAAGACCGAGAAAAGAAGGGTAAATTTGAACCAAATTGGTTAGGTCCTTTTGTCATAGTAGCATCTTATGGCCTAGGAGCATACAAGTTATCTACCCCTGAAGGTGATTGGTTTGATTAACCTATCAATTCTATCCATCTCAAGAAATTCTATGCTTGTAGAGATGTAAAGTCCTGGAAAAAATCAATAAAAAGCATATTAAGTCCTGAAGAAATCAGTAAAAATCAGAAATGCAGAAAATCCCTAAAAAGTATAAAATAGCGAAAACATAAAAGAAGAGAAATATCAAAATATGGAAAAAATGCAATAAATTTAGACAGTGAAAACCTGGTAAACAGGCGCTATCTAAAAAAGTGAGTTCTTCCATCTATGAGATCACTTTGCGCACCTATCTAGTCCATCCTACCGCATCTATAGCTTCCATCTATCCTAGCTCATCCACTTCATCTTTCACATCCATTGCTTTGCCCCATTTAGCAGGAAATATGCAGCTTACCAATAGTTATCAATCTTTGACATACTTATCGTAGTCATTGTCTTAGAATTTATCAGAATCAATCATATCTGCATTATATCCCGCCATGGTTTGGATCTTGATCATTATTCGTACGTCCATAATAAAGTTTTGTTTCCGCTGAGGGAAAAATCCTAATTCCTTTTTCTAAGGTGATATTTTGAATCTTTGAAAATCCAAAACATTCAAAAAATTAGAAACCCAAAAACATCTAGGATTTTGAAACAAATAACGAGCAACAAGGCAACAATGAATATCAAGGCATTTTATGAAAATTGAATCGTGAAACTCAGGAAACGAACAATCAACCATAAAGCAATAAAGGATTATCAATGATCATTCATCAAGATGATTATATCAGTTAATGACCATAAGAACATGTGAATGACATACAAGATTCAATGTTTATATCTTGATTTTATTGCTAATCATGTACTCTATGCGACTCAAGGATGTCCATGACTAGAGAAGCTATGATGGGGCATGATTATTTTCTTTTGATTGTTGTCTTTGGTTTATCTCTTATTAAGGTATGTACTTATCTAAGGATATGATCAGTAAAAGCTCAAGGAGAATGTTCCAAGTCATGCATGAAAGGAGATAATTCTTGTCTATTCTGCAAGAAATACTCAGGCCAACTTGATTCATTATATCAAGTTGCTTGTTTAAACTTGCTATATCAAAATCCATGTAATAAATACTCAGGCCAGCTTGGATCTTTATGTCAAGTTGCTTGTATTTTCTTACAACATTTTATAGCTCAATGATGAAATCAAGCACTGTTACAAGACAACATATGAAGAATGGAAGTGTATATATATGTATATACATATATACATATGTATATATGTATATACATATATATACATATATATATATACATATCTATACACATATATATGTATATACATATATATACATATATATACATATTTACAAATATATACATATATACATATATATGTATATATATGTACATATATATACATATATACATATATATACATATATATACACACATATATACATACATACATATATATACATATATACATATATACATATACATACATATATACATATATATACATATATATGTATATATACATATATATGTATATATACATATATATGTATATATACATATATATGTATATATGTATATATTTCTAAATATGTATATATGTATATATGTATGTATGTATGTATGTATGTATGTATATATATATATGTATATATATACATATATACATATATATATATATACATATATATATATATACATATATATATATATATACATATATATATATATACATACATATATATATATATAGATATATATACACATATATATATATATATATCTATATACATATATATATATATATACATATATATATATATATATATGTATATATATATATATGTATATGTATATACCATCTCATCGGATCGATAGACCGCCAATCAGAGGTGAGCAATTAGAGTTACTCTATTGACTAGCTATGTCTTTACTTTAGTTCAACCATCGACATGTATTCGCGGTTCTCCCCTTCCAGAATAACTCCCTTTCCATATAAAATTTCTCTCCCTCCCTATAGCCACAATATATGGTAGAAGGGGTTGGGCCCAGGTCGTGGGGGGGGGGGTGGGGCTACTATTCGCTCGGTGGTTGTCGGGCCCTATCATTTTAGTTAGAACATTTTTAGATTAGCTCATTAATTCATCTGCATTATAAGCATTCATTGTCAATTGCATTATAAGCATATCATTTCATTCATAGATCAACAATCATAGATAAAGATTGAGTATACTTGGACAAACAAAAACAATTTACATTTGATCATTGTAGGTGCATTCATCTTTAGAATCATTTCAACCATCATTCATTTTATTTAGTTGCATTAGTTTGCATTCCATTAAGTGCATTTCATTAATCATGTAGTATATCAACATTATTATTTACATTAGGATCATTATCATTATAGTTCTTTTTATCCATTAAGATCATTTAGTTGCATCTTTACACTTAGATTCATAATCATTATAAGCATTACATATAAACATCCATAAGTAGCATTCATTAATCATCATTTGCATTTAAAATCATCAAACTTGAAATAAAAAACATTTCATGTAGCTCATTTGTATTTCAAAAATCATCAGTCATTTGCATTCCCATATAGATCATTACATTTGCATCATTTAAAGTTAGTAATCATTCTCATTTTGCATCCATGATCATCAAAATAAAAAATCAAAAGCATTTTTCATTTCATCATCATTGCATCATATAGAACATCATCATCATCATGAAATGAAAAGAAAAGAAAAGATCATTATAACATCATCCATGTAATCAATGCATATAGATCATCATCATATAGAGTCCATGTCTGCATATAGATCATCATAAAACAATAAAAAGTCCAAGTATACAATGATATCAGATAAAAATACAAGTGCCTCATCAATATAAATCAAGTCAAGGTTGTCCCTCCATGATCCTAAAAATCACACTAGACCAACTCACCAGTCACGGGGATGTGAAGAATCCTGTAGACATCCTCGAGTGTCACACTAATCTCACCAGTGGGCAGGTGGAAAGTGTTATGCTCGCTATTCCATCTCTTTGCTAAGGCAGTCAACAATCCCCTATTATGGGTAATATCAGGCATATATAACAAATGACACGTAATCTGCAGGAATCTATGTGTCTAACCTCAGCCCGTGTAAGCTCTTGCACTAAGTGGCGCATGGTCAGGAATTTCGCCCGACACTGGAGAACATTGATTTTCTCTTGTTTACCAAGAGAATTTGATCAATTATCAATCATCTATCTATCATATCAAAGTGATCGCTAATCTATCACATCACCAATTGGTATATCTTTTCAAATGAAGCAAATCAGGCTATCAAATGAATCTAAACCTATCAATCATGGTTTTCTATCAATCAATGAGTTCAATCAAACTCTGTTATGCTCTTCATTAGAAACTGAATCGGTCTCTTAGAGCTAATCTATCAATTTACCAATCAAATCAATCGTTTATCCTATCAATCAACATTATCAAATTTCTATCAATAAAGACATCAATCGAATACCTATCAATCACAATTGCACATCAAAATGCATCAATCACATCATTAAAATGAATTTTAACATGAACAACATAAAACAAATTCATCTCAAACAAAACCACTAATATTTTAAGAAAAAGCACTATTCTATTGAACACAAGCACTGAAACACACATGTGCATGAACCTTTTTCACAAAAGCGCTAACACTTGGAACAAAAATGTGAAACAGTCATATGCGCAAACACTCAAAGCATAAGCCCTAACATAATGAAAGTGCTAACATACATCACAAATGCGTGAACAAAACAAACAAATATACTAAAACTATCAAAAGCGCTAACATCAAATGCATATGTGTTAACATATAAGACAAAAGCGTTAAATCATACAACTGAAAAATCAAAAAAATTCAAAATAGCCTCACACGTGTCGAAAAGAAAGGAAAATCGTACGACAAGTTGCAAAAAAGCTCGAGATAAGGTGCATACCGGATAACCATACTCAGGATGTCATTGATATCGTCGAACGCGTTCAAATTGATGGTTCTCGAACGGAATCACTATTTTGCCACCTCACCAATGACAATTCTCTTCACAAGTTGACAAGGATGCAAATGAGATTAAAATTAACTTTGGTTAATTTTATATTTACCATTTGGAAGGGTAATTAATGCTTTTGAATGGGGCAATTTTATTTATTTTTCACAAATGAATTTAATTGAAGGACCTTTTCAATTATTGTGAGATCAATCGCTTATCCAAAATTTTCAACAATTTCACGATCAATCTCTTGAGAGGGTACACAATTAGGATTTTTATCTTCATCAGACACATTATCAAGACTTGATTTAATCTTTGAAACAATGTTGTCTTGACACCATTTCAAAGAGGGGAAAAATGTATACACATAAAAATGACTATGAGAAATTAAATAAATATTTTATATTTATTTAATAATTATTCTTCTATATATATATATATATTTAAAGTAAGTACTATCATTATGGGGATAGCGCCCTATATTAATTTAAAAATAAAATTACATAAAGTTTTTGAGCATCCAGCTAAACACCACTTGTGCCAGCTAGACACGACTGTCATATGGCCAGACATTCCATACAAAAGAAAACAAAATTCCCCAGGCCACCGAGCCAAATTATATATTTCCACTTAATGCTTGGTAAATCATAGCCACATATTCTCTAATACTAATGACATTGTTGGTGGAATGCTCAGGAAGCCACCACTCTGTAGCTTCAGTCAAGTTTCTGAAGGGTGCCATGTTTCCATTGAACACCGCGCACTAGAACACTTCCCATGCGTTCTCCCCAAACACCTTCAGTCGCTCGTGCTCCTCCAGCCACACTTCCTGCCAGGCCAACTCCCGCATGGTATCGCTATCCATGAAACCACCACTATCCTCATCAGATTCCTCAGGGGCATCCTCTGGTTCCTAGGATAAGTAATCCTCAACCTGGAAGTACACCTTTAATATGCTCACTTTGGTTCCCTCATCTAGGCTTAGGATGTCATTAGCCACATTGTCCACAATGAATTGTTTCACAAAGCCATCAAAAGTTCCATTGCATGTTCCCCTGATTCTATGACATCGATCTAGGGCATAAGAGTTGCCTCCAGAATAGTAGCATCACACCAGTGTCATTCAAAATTGAGATCAATGCCAATTAATCCCCGGATAGCATCATATACAAAGTCTTTAGTGACAAATAGATTTCTTAGTTGTGTTCCCAATGCATTGCTACAATTGACACAACTAACATCTCCGAAATGAGCCATTCGCTGCCACAACATAGACAAAATTGTGTGACATATCCTCTGGCAAGTATTTATGGAAAGAAACATGTACTGGATCCCAATTATCATCGTTTTGCCAAAATCCACCAAATTCTAAATCTGAACTAAAGCAATTTCATAGTGAAGATGTGTCCCAAACTGCATCCAGTACTTCCCAAGTGCACAAGCCAAGACATATCCATGTGATGTACCAATCTGCCATCAATTTTAGATATCGAGATCAGAGCGTAGACACCCTGCCTCTTTTAATAAGATTCGTACTTGTCTACATGTTATGGAAGCATATATCACTCCCACCTATAACCCAAGATCTGGTGTGAATCCAATTAAAGTTGGTTTGTTATCTAATACCTTGTTGTGGGGAAACACACTAGTCCTTCAAGCATTGTCTTGTGATATCATTGGCAACCAAGACATGACTGAAAGAGACGAGACCATCATCCCTCTCAATCCCAAGGTTTGTCAAAAAGTCTGCTACTTGATTGCCCTCTCTATACACATGAGTTATTTCATAGCTATTGATTGATTTGAGGTGATTGATTATTGTTGGTAACCACTTTTTGAGTTTCCAATTATAAAAATTTGACTTAGGAACCCCATTTATAATAATTTGCGAGTCTCCTTTGATGATGACATGAGTGATCTTCTGCTGAATACAGAGTCGTAAACCTGCCTCCAGAGCTCAGATCTTAGCTTCATTGTTTGTTGCAGATCCAATCCCTTCATACAGTCCACTAATAATATTACCACACTCATCTCAGATTATGGCACCAATACCGGATTCCCCAGGGTTCCCTCTACTAGCTCCATCAAAATTGAGTTTTGTCCAATCTTTAGGAGGGGCCTTCCATCTGACAGAGTTTCTATCGACAGAATTCAAAGGGGGGGCATAATTATCTAATATTTTAAGAGACCAATTCTTTTCCATTTGGCTGTCATAGTTATTGTATTTTTTAGGGCTGCCATTTAGTATCTTACCATTTATCACTTCCTTGATTGCACCTTTTGTTTTGTCTATCAGCATAATATTTGATAGTGATGTTTCTTTGAAAATTATTCTATTTCTTTCCTTCCACATGTTCCAAACAATCATAGATGGACCAATAATCCATAGATCACTCCATCTTGACTTCTGTCTGATTGGCTAGGAAAGCAGGAAGTCCAATAGCATTTCATTCTTAGCCGTAGCCCAATTTATCTGGGCGAGGAACCATTGCCAACAAATTTCTTCCGCTGGACAACTAAAGAGTAAGTGGTTGGCAGTCTCTTCATCTGCACAACACATCACACATCGATTGGGACCCGAGATGCCTATAGTTTTAAGTTTATCACTAGTGAAGATTCTACCATGTAGTGCAATTCACAGGAATGCCTAAGCTTTTGGCAATATTTTATTACTCCAACATAGTTTATGAGGCCACGCATCAGAGGTACCCCTTTGTCTTTGTATTTCATATCCAAGTTTGACACTATACTCCCCGGACTTGGAGGCGCACCAAAATATGCTATCATCTTCTCTAGAGGTTGGTATTTTCCTATCTTTTATAATTTCCCAAAGTTTCACACACAATACTGGGTTACCAATATTGATTCTTTTCTATTTTCTCAAACCATTTGTGTCCTCGTGATTTTTCATATAATTGCATACATGTCGCCCAATGCAATCCTCGAATAGATTTATCCACTCCTTATCTTCAAATGTTTCAGAGAGAGATGGAAATCCATTCCATGAATCTCTTCAAAACATTGTGGATCTGCCATTCCCTATCTGCCATGAAATATGCTCAGTGATAATGTGTCTGCAACCCCATAGGAAGTTCCACGTAGTTGAGCCCCGGCTCGAAGTGGCCATTGTGAGAATTTGGTTGGGGTCGTCTGAGTCCAGATATTTCTTTTGAAACAATCTAACCCAAATTTTTTGAGGTTCTTTACACATTTTCCAGGAGAGCTTAGCACCAAGGGCATAATTTTGAAGCTCCATTTTCCTTAAGCGGACTCCCCCATCTTCCTTAATTAAGCACAGTGTGTCCCAATTGATTAGTGGTATTTTCCTGTTGTCTTTGGCACCATCCCAAACAAATTTCATGAGCAGATTGTTCAGACTTTTTCTAGTAGCGAATGACATTTTGAAGCAGGACATACTTATATTGGAATGGGAGATAAAACTGATTTAATCATGGTTATTCTACCCGCTTGGGACAACCACCTATTCTTCCAATTCTCTGATTTTACCTAGCATGTGTTTATAACATCATCCCAAATTTGGGGTTGTCTACATCCTTTGTCAATGTAAATCCCCAAATATTTGATCGGGAGCTCAACAACTTTTATATTCAAGTGTTGTGCAATTCTCATCTGAACCATCTTATTAGTTTTAAAGAAGAGCAATTGAGGCTTCTCTTTATTCATAACTTGTCTCGATGCCATTGTATATTCCTCCAGTGTGTTCTTGATACCAATTGCTTCCCGGATGGAGGCCTCTCCAAATATGATTGTATCATCTGCAAATTGGGAGTGCATAATGGCCTCAAATTGATCACGGACTTTGATTTTTTGCCAAAAGCCTTCACTATGTCTTTTTCTAATTAACCTCCCCAAAATTTCTGCCATAAGAATGAAGAGTGAAGGGGATAATGGATCTCCTTGTTGTAGACCATTTGTGGCACCAAAAAACCCATTTAGATTGCCATTGACAAGAATGGAAAAGCTCATAATGCTAATGCAAAATTTTATACATTCGAGCCACTTAACAGGGAAACCAAATCTGGCAAGGACTTGTATAAGAAAACTCCAAATCACCTTATGATATGCTTTGGTGACATCGAGTTTGATAACCATACCTTTCAATTTTTCTTTATGGAGTGAGTGTATGATTTCAGATACCAGAATGATGTTGTTCGCAATTTCACGGCTCGGAGTAAAACCATTCTGATTTTCAGACACAAGTTTTGCTAGCAGTTTTTTCAATCTTTCAGCCGTGGCCTTGGATATTATTTTGTAGATAGTGTTGCATAATGATATTGGGCAAAAATTAGACATGGAGACACAATCTCATTTTTTGGGAATAAGTGTGATAATAGTGTGGTTGATCTCTTTCACAAATTTATGCTTTTTTCGGAATTCCCCAACCACGTTCCAAATATCCTTGCCCATGAAATCCCAATATTTTTGAAAAAGCTCTGCCGTTATGCCATCAGGTCTGGGTGCCTTATGGGGATGTAAAGAAAATGTGGCAAGTTTTATTTCCTCCAAAGAATAAGGAGCAAGTAACATATCACAATCAGAGATGGAAATCTGGGGGTTAATGACTTCCTCAATCATTGGTATCAAACTCGAATCTTGCTCAGAACAACCCAATGTATCCGTGTAGTATCTGAGAGCAATTAGCTCAATGTCATTGGCCGAGTTTTTAAAAATCCCATTCTCATCTTTGATCGAACATATCTTATTGTTGATCCTTCTAGCCTTGGAAGAGGCATGAAATAATTTAGTATTGAGATCGCCCTCAGCAATCCAAATTTCCTTAGCCTTATCTTTCCAATACAGTTCCTCCCGCTTCAAAATTTCCATATACTAGGTTTCAAGTTTTTTCTCCAATTCCAATTCTACATTAGTCATACCAAATCGCAGTACCCGATTGCCAATTTCTTCTAGCTCATCCTCAATTCTACTTTTCTCAACAACAAAATTTTTTGAAGGACACCTTGTTCCAATCTTTTATCTTATTTTTCAGGAACTGAATTCTTTTAACAAATTTAAAGCTAGGGGAACCAGAATAGATGTTACCTTCTTTCCACCATTCTTTCAAATTGTCAAGAAACTTCTCATCCTGCCACCACATGCTTAAGAATTTGAAGTAATTCTTCATGTTGCGAGTGTCCTTAGCAATGAATAGGGATAATGGCAGGTGATCCGATCCAAGTAATTGCAACTAATCCACCACTCGCCTACCAGAAATCGGTCCTATCTTTCAGATATATTGGCAAATTTTAGCCTCCTATTAGTCCATGTGAATTTACCATTTTTAGGAATGATATCGATCAGCTTACAATTAGATACAGAATCTCTAAAATCCTCCATGACTTTTAAAGGTTTCTGAAGACCTCCCACCTTCTCATCAATGTCCAAAAGGGCGTTGAAGTCTCCAACAGCTATGACCTTGCCCATTTCCAACAACTTAACTTGGTTGGTGATTTCATTCCAAACTTTCAAATTTTCCTTAGTTCTGGTAGGTCCTTAAATATTAAATAATGGATAGGAAAGATTTGATTGTTTGCAGACAATGATGCAATCCATCCAATGATCGAATGAAGCTATTGGATGTACTTCAATTTTGGAGGGGTTCCACATGACTCTCAAACCCCCTGCCACGTCTCTGGCATCCTCAAAAATGCCTTCCCATTTAAAATAGTACTTGATGAACTCAACCACCTTATCCTTACTTAGCTTTGTTTCCTGTAGAATGTATACTTTTGAATCAAGCTTGGCCAAGGTCCTCTTGACCAAGCATTTTTTGTGAGGGGCCGATAGGCCCCTAACATTCCATGAAGTAATCCTCATCTTCCCCCAAGGGAGGGATTTCCTCCCTTGGTGTGATTCAAAAATTTCAACATACTTACAATACCCTTCTCATTTGCCCTCTGCTCCCTCACTGTCTTATGACTTTTCTTTCCTCTTGTGCTTTTCACTCTTACAAGGATGGTATTAGTAGACTGACTGATACATCTGGGATCTACCAGATTCAACTCATCTCCATCATTGTCCGACTCAGATGTTTCTGATTCAGATTCCTACAGTGCAACCTCTACAGTGGGGATTTCAATTGGGAACATTTTCATGTTAGTGTTATTATCCAATGGGTTGTCTTGTGCAGGAGTCTCGCTGCTTGCAACTTGTTTTAATTCAATGTTGGCGGATTTATGGCCATCTAAGAACAAGGTTTCTGATTCCATATTTTCCTCTTTTTCCTTCCATACTTGTTTTGGTTTTCTGGGAGGGCGGCCGAAGGCCTTTCTCACAAATAATATGCATTTGTCAGTATTGTGATGTAAACTTCCACATCTCGAACAATCCCTAATTTCATTTTCCACTTCTATCTGTTGTTTCCATTCACCATTCATAGAGAGTAACATCATCGAAGAGGGAATTGTCTTCACGGCTACAATTTTGAGTCTGGCATAAGTATATAGATCTCCCTCAATTATATCTTCATCAATTTCCAGTAAAGTTCCAAGGGTTCTTCCAATCTTTTCCAAACATATCTTGCTCCAATAGTCAATTGGTAGGTTGTACAGTTGGATCCATACAGGTTTATCATATACTGCCAGCGATGTGGGATCAAAATTTAGAGACTAGTGTTGTATATATAATGGGTGATTGTCCAAAAACCAGTTTTTGAGACACAAAATGTGGTTTTGTTCTTTTTCTTCGGGAAAAACGACAACGAAGAAGCCATTGGGTAGAAATTTAACCATTATGTGCTTCCCCCAGTTGTCCTCGATCCAAGCATGAATAGTTTTCCTTGGTAATTTTGGCCCCACAATTTTTGTGATGATTGCATGTCGTTCAAAGATTCATTTTTCACTATCAATGTCTTCGGTTAGGTCAATTTCAATGCCATCGAATGACTTCTCCTTTTTTGTAAGAGGGCAATGAATTAAACTATCTCCACTATTGTCTGCGCCTCCTTCCGATTTTGTTTACTCATCACATGGAAATTCGAAATTATCCCAATCTACTTCCAGTATTCGCCATTTCGCAGGTCTTCGCATTCCCGTGTCTGCATCATCTCCATTTTGCCTTTTGTATGTGCTCTTCTACTTTTCTCTCCTTTGCTTATCACTCTTCTTTTTGCTCTCCATTTTTCATGAGTTTTTATCCTATTAAATAGTTAATTTGAAAAGATTAATTTATTTAATTCATTTCATATCTTTCTATTAATTAATTTAATTGAAATATTTTATTAATTAATTCATTTACCCTTTTCCACTAGTCAATTAATTAAATATCTAATATTTAATTATTACTCTAATCAATCAATTAAATATCTAATATTTAATGGTTATTCTTCTATCCTATAGTCTCAAATATTAAATTATTTCTTAAATTATTTAATTTTATTTCCAACTCATCCTTCCATCTCCACTTCATCTTTCCTTTGCCAACTCATCCATCATGTGGCTAAATTAATTCAACAAAATTAAAATAAATAGAATATTTATTATCCACTTATCTTCAACTTCCCAAAATAAATGAAATATTGTGTACGTACACATATTTCTTAACCTTCTTCTATATTCTCTCTAACATCCCTACATCTTAGGAAGGAATTGAGTCCACTTGTCCTCTCATGCCTAAATCTTATCCAACCATCCCTAGATTCCCTCAGTTAGCAACCCAATCAAGGTCACTTGTCTTCTCCTTCCCCCTTTCTCTCAACCTTCACCTTTTCTCAAAGCCATCCAAATCTATAGATTTGATCATGACCATTGATTCAAGACACATCATCTTATCCTCTTAAAACTCTATAAAAGTAGGAGTTTGAGTTGAGAAAGAGTTAGTCTTCAAGTGAGTTTTTAAGTTAACAATTTGTGAAAACTTATGCATCTGTGAGTTTTTAATCTTGAAGCAATTAGCAATTTAGCATTTCTCATTTAGCATAATCACTTAGCTTTAAATCATTAGCATTGCATATCATAGTATCAGTTAACTATCAGTTATCAGTTCATTCTTCATATGCCATCTTGGAAGTTATCAGTGCTTGTCTGAGAGCACATCATCTGCAACCATGAACAGTGGAGTTAGGACACAATGACACTTAAATCATGAAGGTAAAAATATTTTTTATTTATTTTAATATTCATTTCATGTAGTTTCATTGGTTGAATTTGCATTTCCTATAGCATTTCCTTTGTATTTTGTGAAACTAACATGTTGCAAGTAGTATTCTGATGATGAAATTCAAGTCGACATAGTTGTAGTGGATGAAGGTGTGACTGATGATGAATCGGAAGAAGATGACAATGAGGAGATAGTATTTGTTGTTGTGAAGAAGGATCTGACTGATGAGAAGGCTTTGGTGTCTCACATGGATAACAAGGATGAATGGATAATAGATAGTGGTTACTCACACCACATGACCGATGGAAAATGTAAGTTCTTGTCCCTTGAAGAGTTTGATGGAGGTGTTGTAAGATTTGATAATAACTCTCACTGCATGGTTAAAGGTAAATGATCATTTTTATAAAATGGGAAGAGTAATGCAGATGATGTCTTTTGGGTTGAAGGACTAAAACATAACCTCTTGAGTGATGGACAACTTAATGATAAGGGATATCTACTTGAATTCAAAAGTGGAGTGTGCAAGATTCTTGGAAATAATGGAGAATTGTTTGCTATTGGGAAGAAAAATAGAGGTAATCTATTTCATCTGAATACTAACGTAAATGATTGTTTGGTGGAAAAGATTGAAGACAGTTGGTTGTGGCACAAGATAGTTTGTCATGTCAATTTTGATAATTTGATTAAAGTTAGTAAGTCAAGTATTGTGAGAGGTTTGCCCCAGCTTGTGAAACCAGACAATGTGTTATGCAAGGATTGTCAGATGGGTAAGATGACCTTTGTATCTTTTAAGAGTAAGTCTTTCTGTTCAGATAATATTCTTGATTTGGTTCATACTGATCTTTGCGGTCCTATGAGAACTAAGAGCTATTTTGGTGATAATTATTTTATGATCTTTACTGATGATTATTCCAAAATGATGTGGGTGACTTTTTTGAGAGAAAAGTATGAAGCATTCAGTAAGTTTAAAGAATTTAAAGCTCTTGTTGAGAAAGATATCGGGAAGAATCTAAAATGTTTGAGATCTGACCGAGGAGGTGAATTTACTTATGATGAGTTTGTGAAGTTTTGTGATGAACATGGAATTAAGAGGAAGATGTCAACTCCACAACATAATGGGATAGCAGAGAGAATGAATAGAACAGTTGTTGAAGCTGCTAGAACCATGATGATTCAAGGTGAAGCACCAAAGATGTTTTGGAGAGAAGCAGTTAGCACTGCTATTTATACTTTGAACCGAGTACTTGTAAAAAAAGGTAATAAAAAAACACCTTATGAATTATGGCATGGAAATACTCCTAGTGTAATTTATTTCAAAAAATTTGGGAGTAAATTTTATATTAGGAGAGATGATTACACTGAAATGTTTGATGCTAAGTGTGATGAAGGCATTTAAATGTTATAACAAGAGAAATAAGAAGATCATTGAGAGTGCTAATGTGAAGATAGATGAACTCTTTGAGAAATCTGGAGAGAGTGTGAGATCTGAGCCTGAAAAAGATGAAGAAAGACTTGTGTTTATACAACTGGAAGTGTAGAAGACCGATGAGCAAAATGTTGCAGAAATAGGTGCTCAACCGGTAAATGCAAAGAGTGATGAAGAAGATGAAGAACATGAAGCAGGAAGCATAGTACCAGAATTGGTTACTCCAATGTATGTCAGGCTAAATCACTCAGAAGAACAAATAATTGGAGATAAAAATGTTGGAGTACAAACAAGAAGAAAAATCAGAGAAATCTCCTATCTGATTTCTACTATTGAGCTAAAAATAGTAAGAGAGGCATTAAAGGATGATGATTGGATTAATGCAATGAATGGCAGTTGGATCAGATAGAGAAGAACAAGACATGGACACTTGTTCCCAGAATGGAAGACAAGAATATGATTGGATCTAAATGGGTATTTAGAAACAAGTTAAATGAAGAAGGCAAGGTTGTGAGAAATAAAGCAAGATTATTTTGCAAAGGCTATGCACAAGAAGAATGAGAAGATTATGGTGAAATCTTTGCAGCTATGGTGAGATTGGAAGGAGTAAGAATTCTACTTTCTTATGCTGTATTTAAAGGATTTAAAGTATATCAGATGGATATTAAATCAAAAATTTTAAATGGCATCCTTGAAGAAGAAGTATACATAGAATAACTAGATAGATTTGCTTTGTCTGAAGACAAAGATATGGTTTTCAAACTACATAAGGCACTGTATGGATTGAAGCAGGCACCAAGAGCATGGTTTGAAAGGTTGCATGCACACCTGATCAAGATAGGATTCCAACGTACCAGTGAGGACAGTAACATATATCTAAATATTGATGGAGAGAAAGTATTGATAGCTAAAGTATTTGTGGATGACAATAATTTTTAGCAGTAATGATGACTTATGTATGGATTTTGCTGAGGAGACGAAAAAATAATTTGAGATGTCTCTTATTGGTGAAATTAATTTTGTCATTGGGTTGTAGGTCCAACAACTAGATGGTGGAATTTTTATCTGTTAGAGTAAGTATGTCAAAGTGGTGTTGAAAACATCTGGCATGGAGGATTGTAAACTAGTTGGTACTCCGATGGTGACAAGCTGCAAGTTGTCTAAACAAGACGATTCACCATTTGTTGATGAGAAATAATATGGGTATATGATTGGTAAATTGCATTATGTTGTTCATAGTAGATCGAATATTGCACATGATGTTGGATTGGTTGCTAGATTTCAAAAGGATCCCAAGGAGACTCACTTGGTAGTGGTGAAAAGGATATTCTGATACCTAAAAGGCACCATAGATTATGGTTTATGGTATCCTTATAAAGGAAATTTTTCTTTGAATGAGTTTACTAATGCAGATTGGGCAGGCAATGTTGATGACTGGTAAAGCACTAATGGTGGAGATTTTCTTCTTGGAGGTAGATTGGTTGCTTGGACAAGTAAGAAGCAAACTTGTCTTTCTCAATCAACAACAAAGGCAGAGTATGTTGCAACATCAATGAATTACATGTAGGCAATCTGGATGAGACATGTTCTTGAAGGGTTCAGATTTGATATGTTTGAACCGGTAACTATTTACTGTGATAATACTAGTGCAATTAATATTTCAAAAAATCCTATATTACATGCAAGAACAAAGCACATAGAATTGAAATATCATTTTCTAAGGGAAAGAGTATAGGAAAAAAAAGTCAGAATGGAGTATGTGACAAGCAAAGAGCAGCTAGTAGACATTTTCACAAAACCATTGTCGAAGACAACCTTTGAGTATCTCAGAGGTAAATTAGGGGTCAAACCCCTACTCAAAAAGAACTAGAATCTAGGATGCATCAATCCAGTAGGCTTCATGACTATTTTTCACTTTGGATTGATGAGATGCAAGCTACTCCATAGGGGGAGCAACTTAGATGAGTTTGCACACATGTTGAAGACAACATCAACAAATTTGATGATTTGTGATGCTTATGCACTTTTGGCATTTCTGTCAAAGGGAGAGAAGAAATATGATTAGTCATAAGAGAAGAAATATGATTAGGAGGAGAAGATGTGTAATTGAAGATAAAATGTAACCGACAGATGAGGTGGAGCAGAGAAGAGAAGAGTTGCAGAGAAGGTCTAGAATAGAGTGGAACAATATGAGTTGAGTATGTTGATGTTTAGTGTTGCCATCAATGCCAAAGGGGGAGATTGTTGGCATGTTTGGTATAACTGATACAGATGGAGAATGATGACTGAACCAGTACAAGACTATTTGAGATGACATTGTGATGAAGAGATTGAGATTGCATGATGGATGACTTTGATTAGTTATTTATGTTGTCATTTATGGCAACTAATGTTTATTCATATCTATTGATGTTTACTTATGTTGTATTGTGTCATCTAAATCTTTTGGTCTAACGGAGAGGGCTTATCGGTAAAGAATCAAGAAACTAAGAATTAGGACCTTAATCGGTAAACGAGGAAATATTCTGATTGTATCTAGTGATTGGTGATGATTGAGGCTTTGTGGTTTTGAATGTAAGTTTCTATCATTGTAACATTTTTATGATCGGAAGCGCACCATGTTGTGACAACTAGAACTTATGTTTATAATTTATGTTGAGTTTTTTCCAGGGTTTAAGGATTGGTAAATAATTCTCTTGATTGATAATGATTTTTGGTTTGGTGATGATCTACATCAAGTTCACATGTTGATGATAACGTGACGAAAACCATGTGTTGTGTTTGAAGATGTCTTGGCACATTTGGAGAGCGAATTTCTTGGGAATTCTTAGTGGAATGAGCTAAGGGCTTGACTTTGTACCAGATCGACTTGTTGTCATGATTTATGATCATTCAATGGCTGATATTGACTTGTAATTGATTGTAATGATCCGTATGATGATCTGTAATGAGTTGTAAAGATTTGTGATGATCTATGTAGTAAGTATTAGGGTTTTGATGTCGACCTAGTTGTAAAGGTTATTTATGTCAGTAAGGTTGATGTTTTAAAGTGTTAGTGATTTTGAGAAGTGTGTGAAACTGAACCAGGGTGTGTGAGAAGATCTTCTAGAGTGATACAGACTTAGAACTTAATTGGATCTGATCAATGAAGCAGTTGAGTGCTATACACAGATCATTCACTGTTGTTCTCTAACAATTACAACAGCTAAAATCCCTAACTAGGTAGGTCCTAATAGGCGTCACATTATAAAATCCCCTAACAGGGTGACTCAATATCTGAGTTCTAAATCCTCTTTTAAGGTTGATCCTAACAAATTAAAGCTCCTAACAGGGCGCATTCCGAAAGAGTGCAAAATATTTGTGGGTACCAATTCCCACCATGGTTTTTCCCTATTTGGGTTTCCACGTGAAAATTATGGTGTTCATATGGTGAATGTTTTTTATGTGATGGTTTGTTTTACTTTCAGTTTATGCATGGTTAATGAGCACTTAATGTGCAACATTGATGTATCAGTTTAGCATATGTTTATCAATAGATACCGGTACTAGTAAATTACTCTAGTGTTGATCTATATTTTATTTGGTGAAATTTTTATGAGTCTGAGTTTCTGATTTCAAATTATTGTTAATAATGATTCACCCCCCTCTCAGTATTAACTGGATCCTCTAAGATTAACAATATCTATAGATTTCGGGAGAGAGGAGAGAGTGAGATAGAGAGGTGGAGAGGGGATAGAGGGGAGATAAAATTAGAGAGGGATGGAAGGAGAGGTTGTGTGAGAGAGAGGGTGAGAAAGAGAAATAAAGAGGGTGGAAGAGAAACATATGTAGAGAAAGATAAGTTGGTAGGGAGGGAGAAATATACCTCTCTCTCTCTCTCTGTACCTATGTATATTTATCTACCAAAATCTCTCTTCCATCCTCTCTCTCTCTCCCACCCTCTTCTATCCACTTCTTTCCATCTCTCTCTCTCTCCATCTCTACATCTTGATCACTCCCTCTTTCCCTATCTCCCACCCTCTACCTATCCATCTCTCTCTACTTCTTTCTATTTCTTCTCTCCCTCTCTCTATCCATCTAACTCCCCACCCACTTTGTCTTTATAAAATTAGAGAGAAAGGGAGGAAGAGGTGGGTACAGTGCGTGAGATGGGAGTGATTAAGGAAATAGATGGATAGAAAGAGAGGTAGAGTGGGGGAGAGTGGGAGGGGTGAAGAGGTAGAGAGAGAGGGTGGAAGATAGATGTAGGCAGAGAAAGAGAAGTTGGCATGGAAGGAGAAAAAGGTATATGTAGAGAAATAGAGGTAGGTAGGGAGTGAAGGGAGATATGTAGAGATAAACACTTGAAAACGAGTAGAGAGTTAGGGATGATAGAGAGATATTGAGAGATAAGTTTAGATTTTGGTAGAGAGATAGGAGAGAATGATATAAAGAGGTAGAGAGGGGATAGAGAGGAGATAAAAGTAAAGAGGGAAGGAGGGGTAGGTAGAGAGAGTGAGATAAAGAGATATTGGGAAGATAGATGCATAGAAAGAGAGGGAGAGGGGAGGTAGAATAAATTAGAGAGAGATGGAAGGAGGGTGGGGTGGATAGGTAGAGATAGAGAGAGAGGGGAGACAAAGAGTAAAAAGATAATGATGTGTGAGAGAAGTAGATATTGGATAGAGGTGAGATAAAAGTAGAGACAAAGGGAGAGGTAGGTAGAGAGAGTGAGAGGGGAGATAAAAAGTGATCAGGAGATACATGGATACAAAGAGAGGGAGAGGGGAGATATAAAGAAGTAGAGAGAGATGGATGGGTAGAAAGAAGGAGAGAGGGAATGAGGGAGGGGTGGAGAGGTAGAGATGGAGAGAGAGAGGGTGGAAGGGAGAAAGAGAGAGAGGATGGAAGAGATGTATGTAGAGAAAGATAAGTTGGTAGGGAGGGAGAAAATTATGTAGACAGAGATAGAGATGTATATGTAGAGAAATAGAGGTAGGTAGGGAGTGAGGGGAGATATGTAGAGAGTAAATGATATGAGAGGGAGAGCTAGAGAGATAGGCATAGATTTTGGGAGAGAGAGGAGAGAGTGAGATAGAGAGGTAGAGAGGGGATAGAGGGGAGATAGAAGTAGAGAGGGAAGGAAGAAGGGGTGGTGTGAGAGAGAGAGATAAAGAGGATGAGAGGGAGAAAGAAACAAAGGGTAGAAGAGAGATGTATGTAAAGAAAGATAATTTGGTAGGGGGGAGAGAAAGGTATGTAAAGAGAGATAGATATGCATATGTAGAGAAATAGAGGTAGATAGGGAGTGAGGGGAGGTGTGTAGAGAGAAAGGAGACAGAGTAGAGAGTTAAGGAATTGAGAGGGAGAGGTAGATAGGGAAGATAAAATTAGAGAGGGAAGGAAGGAGGGGTGGTGTGTGTGAGAGAGAAAGAGGGAGAAGGTGAGAGGGAGAAAGAAAGAGAGGATGGAAGAGAGATGTATGTAGAGAAGGATAAGTTGGTAGGGAGAGAGAGAAGTCACGTGTAGAGAGATTGAGAGGTATATATAGATAAATATAGGTAGGTATGGAGTGAGGGGAGGTGTGCAGAGAGAGAGGAGACAAAGAGTAGAGAGTTAAGGATGCAAGAGAGAGGTAGAGATATAGTTCTATATTTTGAGAGAGAGGGGACAAAGTGATATAGAGAGGTAGAGGGGGGATAGAAGAGAGATAAGAGAGAGAGAGAGAGAGAGAGAGAGAGAGAGAGAGAGAGAGAGAGAGAGAGAGAGAGAGAGAGAGAGAGAGAGAGAGAGAGAGAGAGGGGTATATGTAAAGAAATAGAGGTAGGTAGGGGGTGAGGGGAGGTGTGTAGAGAGATAGGAGACAAAGAGTAGAGAGTTAAGGGCGTGAGAGAGAGATAGGTCTATATTTTCAGAGAAAAAGGAGAGAGTGAGATAGAGAGGTAGAGAGGGGATAGAGGGGAGATAAAAGTAGAGAGGGAAGGAGAGATGTGTGGAGAGAGAGAGAGAGAGAGAGAGAGAGAGAGAGAGAGAGAGAGAGAGAGAGAGAGAGAGAGAGAGAGAGAGAGAGAGAGAGAGAGAGAGAGAGAGAGAGAGAGAGAGAGAGAGAGAAGATGTAGAGAAAGATAAGTTGGTAGGGAGAGTGAGAAAGATATGTAGAGAAAGAGATAGGTATATGTAGATAAATAGAGGTAGTTAATGAGTGAAGGGAGGTGTGTAGAGAGATAGGAGATAGAGAATAGAGAGTTAAGGATGTGTGAGAGAGATAGGTTCAAATTTTGGGAGAGAGAAAACATAGTGAGATAGAGAGGTAGAGAGGGGATAGAGGAAGAGTGTTATGGAGAGAGACAAGTCTAGAGCTCAAGGAAGATAAAGAGAGCTAAAAAATACTGATAGGAGCATGTTGATTATTGAAATTTGATGAAGCCTAAAAATTTATATGATCTTCTAAAATCTATAATTTGCATTATAACTCCTAGAGATTTGAAACCACTCTCAAACATCTTGCCAATGTATACATGAAATATAACTTAAAGTACATTTAAATGTTATATTTCATGTATATATAAGCTGTTTTTAGTTAAAAAATAATAGTATTAAAAGAAACAGGATCTCATTTTTTTTAAAAATGAGATCCGATTTTGTTTTTGAGACGAGATCTCATTTCGTAGATTTAGGCTTGGGACCCCACTACAAAATGGGATCCTATTTCAAATTTTGGCTCGGGACCTTGAAGCATAATGAGATCCCGATTTTATTGCCATGCGCTTTGTGCAATTTGCCATTTTTTTCTAAGTGTAAAACTTCCACTTTAAGTGGACTCAACTTCTTGCAGTTACCCAGTTTACTCTTGCATGGTTGAGTAGTTTCATTGGGGTCACTTGTGTAGATTCATGTGCCATTTGTATCTTTGACTGACATATGTTTTACCTTTGTTTGTCATTTATTCATTGTTGGAGTAGTGTCATTGGGGGAACTCATGTAGATTGTTGTCTTCTTGATCCTAATCATCATCTTATGTTTTATAGGAGGTTATTCATTTAGCACTATAGTAGTTATCATTTGACAGTTGTCTACAACTTCTTCATGATTTAGAGGATGTTCTACATGTTCCTATTTTTTGGGGACATTTCTTGGAGGCTTCTTATTCCTTCATTCTCATTTTTCTCTCTTTTGGAGATGATTTTTCTCCCCCTATTTTTTCTCTTTTTCTTCGGCTGTGAGAGACTTTTTTTTGTACATGGGTACCTCATCAAGCCTTACTTGTCGAGACCCATCCTTTTGCATTTATAGTTATTAGCTTCTCCCTTTTTCACTTAAGGGGGTGGTGTTAGAGTAATTAGTACTCTAGGCCTTAAGCTCACTTACGTCATGTTCCTTTTAGGTGTCTCGAGTCATGTGATAAGGACACATGTTATGATCTAATATTATCCTCACCTAGGTTTTTTCTAGGGTTGATCTTTATTTATCTTGCAGGTTTTATTTATAGGAATTCATCGTAGAATTATTATTCATTCCATTATTAAGATAGTCATTATGATTCATCTTTTTGGATCAATCATCTTTTGGCCTCCATGATCTTGCTATTTCTCTCATGTGTGATAGGTGTTTGACTGTAGGTGATCTTAGTGAGTTGTGGGGTTGAGAGATCAACTCCAATAATGTTGATTATTGAGAATGTGTTTTTATAAAAAGGTATTGCATATATAATAAAATTTTATAGTTATATGAATTAATTAAACAAAAATGATTTTGGAAAAAAATTAAAAATTAAATTAAATATATACTTTTTAATTTAAAGAATGTTGAAAGCTATGCCTTATAGACCTATTTTTTTCTCTCCTTTCCAATATGACTGAATGGGAAAACTTGGAAAACTCACTAGTAGGAGGGGCTGAGAAACAAGCAATGAGGATTAGTACTTCCATCTAAATGTCATTTAGATAAAGTTGGATCAAGATGCATTTCTTATATATGACCAAGGAATGAGTTTTTCAATAAAATAATTAAATTGGTGAGACATGAATGATTAGAAGGGGAGGGTGTTAGATCAACTATATCAAAATGACTCAAGATGGAACAAATAGGGAACCTCCTCAAATTAAATATTAAATGATAGTATTTTGAAAAAAATTAAAGTTACATAACAAATTATTATCAAAAAATAGTTGGAATATTAGAAAGAGGTCTTGAGGGGCGATGCCAACATTTCTATCCAAGTTTTGTGGTGGATTTGACCATCAAATCTAGGAAATGATTTTTTGCTATGTTCAATTTTTTAGTGGTGGGTAAGGTGCTCCCTTCTTCAACTAGGTACCTTATCTTCTAAACTAAGCTAATGGGTGCAACAAATTATCTATGAGAACACCATGATCTTCCATAATTACTTCAATGCTAGTAATGTAGTAGTAGGGTGCCCAAGAAATAGGAAAGCCTTTCTAAAGAAAAAAAGATCACATGATGTCTCCTTATCCTCTCAAGCCCTTGGTTAGGATAGGTGAAAATAACATTCCCTCTTAGACTAGAACTAATGATGAATGCAAGGCAATTCTATGTGTGATGGTAAAAGAGGTTTGTAGGGAGAGGGAAATTGAGGAAAGTGTGGTAATAGAGGAGACCCAACTTAGACCTTTGATGAAGTCCAACTTGAATAAAGAAAGAAGAAATCTTGTGTCAAGAGATATTTTTTCATGTCCTAATTCTAGAGTTACAATTATAAAATAAAGGAAAATCACAAAATTATTAGTGTCAAATAACTAATCGATAGAGTTGTCTAGTGCTCTCTTGAGCATTTGGTTTCAAAATTCCCTAATTCAGCTTGCCTCCTTCAGTATTTGGATTGTACTTACATATAAATTTCATGATATACCGCTTTCATTAGGACACTCTACATGGTGTGACAATGGATTATGATTACAATGAATGGGATTTCATTTCCAATTATTATCAAGGATATGAGGTTGACAACATTGAATCATGATGCAATATACTTTTTAATTTTTAAGAATACTATTTCCCCTTTTTTGACAAAACAATTATAATCTAGGGCCTAATGGACACCAATGTGAGGCTGTATGTGAATAAAAGACATTTAATTCTTGAAGGAGGTTTTGGACAAGTGAGGATAAATATCATAATTGAAGTGAAAGTAATTCTATTGGTTCATGCAATTCATATTATTTTAGGTGAATTGTTCATATCTACAAATCATTAATACCATGTCGACACTCACATTGTATTGATGTTTGTTGGATTCTTCTTGGAGGTGGGTGAATTCATTGAAGTAGTGAAGATGATTTCAATGGAACTAATTAAGTCTCATTGAAGGGCGGGCCTTGCTGTTGGCATTGTCAATAATGTCAACAAGTGTTGTAGAGTGGATAAAAGAGAGGTTGTAGATTGGAGAGTGCAGAGAAAAAAGTGTTACAGGTTGCAAATCAGAATAGCTATACTGATCAAGTGTTATGTAGGTGAAGTGATCTTATCAGGATAACAATGCTAAAAATAAAGGCAGAGCCACTTATCGGGTTAGCTGACAAATGAGACATAACAAGTTTGTGTCATGTCGATAGTGTAAACTAATCCAACATCATCGTGTCAGAATAGCTATGTCGATAAAGGTGAGCTGACAGTATGTCATCAGAGTAACTTGTTCTGTTGATCTAACATGTTTTCCCTATGCCGATAGTTATAACTATTCCGATGAGTGGTTGTTTGGCATGAAGTTTTTCAGTTTGGGGTAACCTATGCCGATATGTTGTGTCTACTTGGAGATTGAGCTTTGGTATAGGTTATGGTGATAAGGAAAATCAAAGGGTAGGTTCTCATCGGATTAACCTATCTCGACAAAGAGAGGTTGACAGTATGATTCAGAATAGCTTACACTATCGATTCAACATGATTTTCCTATGTTGATAGTTAAGGGTTATTTTAATATGAGGTCATCTGATTTGGAAGTTATTTTCTAGGATAGCTATGGCAATGAACATGAGGAATGAGAATTCCAGTTGATAGAGTAGATTGGGATAAGGGTTTATTGTTAACCCAATACGTGCAACATAACACGAAAGTTAGTGACAACATGAAGATTGACCGATTTGAGTAGCCCAATTGTCTACATGGTTTTTGACCAACCTTGACCATTTGGTCTAGATGAAGAGTTTGAAGACATGTGGCTCCTTGGTGGATAGAATAAATTAGATATGTTGTAGTCGGTGATAGTGGATCTCGTATAGTCGTCACACCTGTCTGAGTAGATCGATAAGATGACAATAATCTCATTAATGGCGTCTGAGTTGCAGATGATTGATGGGCTCGAGATGATTGACATAGGTAGGATTAGATTTGGAGTAAAGATCAAGATTGCTAAAAATAGCAGCCTAGTGATAGAAAGTGAGTCAAACATAACCCCAAAGGGCAGAAAATAGAGTAGGGTTAGTCGATTCAAAAGATCAAATCCAATCTACTGCAGACTGTATTTAAGAAGGGCATATTTAGATTACTAAGTTTAGTAATCTATGTACTGATCGACTTGAAGATAGATGAAACATATTTAATGTATGCAACCTGTCTGAAATCATTTTGTAGATAGAGAATAAGATCTTGTTGAAAAAGAGAGTTGATAGTAGACAAAGAAATTTGATATTATTTGATGGGAGTAGATGAGAGAGATATATTTGAGAAACTAAAGACATCTCTTGAAGTTGATTGTGTGAGAGATGCTATGTGCTGAAGTGAAGTGCATTGCTGAATAGGATAGACAAAGAGTTGGAGTGTGAGAAGTTGTAGAAATAGAGTAGTGAGGGCTGTTGTAGCAGCAAAATATTGAGGACAGAGAGTAGTCTGAGATAGGTGAAGCTCAGGCAGAGTAAAGAAGACAAAAGAGTATAGAATAGAGAAGAAGAACAAAGAATTGTTTGTAGAGAACTGATAGAGTGTAATCCTTAGAAACAAAGAGAGTCATTCTTAAGATATGAGAATTTTGTAGTGTTACAAAATTCATTTGTAACTTGGCTTTGTCATTGTAAACCTAAATATTATTGTATTTTCTCTGAATGGGTGCTCAGAGCAGGGGTAGGTGCTCATAAAAATAGGGGTTGGTGCTCCTTGAGTTTGGTGCTCTGAATATTAGGGGTTGGTGCTTCTTGGGTTGGTGCCCTAAAACATCTTGTAAACTATTATTTACCTGTGAGGCTAGATTGGAGTAGTAGACTCCAACAATTATTATCATTGATCTTTTTACCACATTGTGTTTTCCTTGTACATATGGTGTTATGTGATGTGCTCTTGTGTGTGTATCTTTATGTTTGCATTACATCCTTAAAGTTTGCACACTGAACATAAAGTTTTGAAATACACTGATTCACCCCCCCCTCTTAGTGTCCATTTGTGTTCTTCAATTGGTATCAGAGCACTAGGTTCCCTTGTTGAAAAGATTTCTCCAACTTGGGCAGATCCTTCTCAATGAATATAATGGATAGAAATGTTTCCTCCTCTAAAGCACCTATCTTTTATGGTACCAAATATACCTACTAGAGTAGAAGAATGGAAACCTACCCATCTTCCCTAGGATTTGATGTCTGGATGTCTGTAAAAACTGGATATATTGTACCTCAAGCTTTTCCTACTGACCCTGATGATAAAAGGGAATATGAGAATAATGCTAAAGCTAAGAATGCAATCTTAAGTGGTCTATCAGATACAAAGTTCATCAAATTCATGCATTGCAGAACAATAAAAGAAACTTGGGACAAGTTTTTAGAGTGTATATGAAGGAAATACCAAAGTGAAAGAAGCCATATTGCATAATCTAAGAGCTCAGTTTGAAAATATAAAAATTAAAGAAGAAGCTAAGATAGATGAATATCTGCAAAGAGTGGATGACACTGTGAGTACTATAAGAGGACTCGTAGAAGAAGTCAAAGATGAAGTTACTGTCAAAAGGTTCTGAGATCATTAACTTCAAAGTATGATACAAAGGTCTCAACTATTGAGGAAGCTAAGGACTTAAAAACTTTCTCTATGGATGAATTTTTTGGCTCTCTATCAGCCTATGAGATGAGAACAACAAGTGTTGAACCTTCAAAGAGAGAAGATGCTTTCAATACTACAAAGAAAGGAAAAGAACAAGCTACGAATGAAGATGAAAAGGACTCTGATATTGTTGAAGATAATTTTGTTAGAAAGCTCAAGAAAGGGTCAGGAAAGTATAGAGGAAAGCTACCTTTCAAATGCTTTGACTATGGTAAAATAGAACATTTTGCTGCTAAGTGTCCCTATAAGAAGAAGGAAGATAACTATGTAGAAGATGTCAAGGATAAGGGCAAAAGGTTTTACAAATAAATAAGAAGAAACTTTCAAAAGAAGAAAGTTCTTTACTCAATTGGTAGTGATGTCTTTGATGATGAAAGTGAGCCGGTTGAGGAATACAGTGAAGATGAAAAACAAACTAGTGTCTTCATGGCTCAAGAGATTCTTAATGAGAAACATAGTGGTAGTAAATCTGAAAATATAGATGACAGTGAGGAAGAAGATGTAGATGTTGTGGTTGAACTTGAAGGAGAATTGGTTTGTGCTCTTGAATAACTTGACAAAGTAAGAAAAGAGTTCAAGAAGTAAAAGAAGTATGTCATTAAATACCATGACTTACTAAACAAGAATATTGAAGAATCAAATAGAAATCTTGCTGCCATAACTATTCAGTTGGAAGAAACCAAAAGAATGTATGAAGTGACAAAATCAGATTTAGAAAAAAAGAGGAGTATCAAAAGATGGCGGAAGAAATTGTGAATCTCGAAAAGGAACTTGAAAAGTGCAAAGATGAACTCAAGGTGAGAATTGAGTATGAGGGAAACACTGATGCGTTCGATAAAATGCTGAATAAGCAAAAGAACTCAAAGGATACAAAAGGAGTTGGATTTTATGCCAGTCAATATTTTACCAGCAAGGAATCAACAAATAAAGAGATACATTTTGTTTCTTCAAGTAAGAATGGAAATGAACAAAATTTTACTGTCAACAAGCCCACCAAGAAGAAAACATATGTTGTAGTTACAAAGAGCAGTTATGCTGATCCATAAGGAAAACCCAAGATGGATGATGGAGGTGTCACAAGAGTCAAGGATATAAGGAAGAACTCACGAAAACCAAGTTATGCTTCTCTAAGGAGACCAATGAGAAATAATTTCAACAATGATTGGTATGTACCTCAGTTCCATGGCTACTGTTATAAATGCAATACTTATGGTCATAGAATTGCATAATGTAGACTTATGCGTAGGTCCCCTCCTAGTTATGAAAGTAAAAATTCTTTTGATGCTCTTAGAGGTGCAAATATTATTTGTTACCATTGTAACGATATTGGTCATAGAAGTTATGAATGTAGGAGATATAGTTTTCAGTCCTATAACAGTCCCTTAAGTTCATCATTCAATAGAAATGTCAAATGTTATCATTGTCAAAATCTTGGACATATAGCAAAGCATTATAAAATTAGAACAACTATGCAAAAGAAGAAATGTCATCTTTGGAACCAAAGACAGAATCAGATCAGAATATGACAGTAAAGAAGAAGCAAGAATAAACACATGGGTAGAAAAGGAAAAGGACAAGGCTGAGTCAAGTTTGATTGTTCAAACTGCTCTTCATGCTGAAAGGAAAAACTTGTGGGTAGTGGATAGTGGTTGCTCCAACCACATGACTGGTGACAAGAAGAAGTTTATAAATCTTGAAGATTGGAATGGTGGTTCTATGAGGTTTGGAGATAACTCATCCATCAAAATAAAAGGCATAGGCACTATCAATATTGATGGTAAAGTGAAAGCACGTGATGTATACTATGCGGAAGGTTTGAAACACAATCTTCTCAGTATGAGTCAAATGTGTGACAAAGGATATAAGTTTACATTGTTGGCAATTGACACTCATTGGAATCATATATTGTCATTGATGGAAACAAGATTCTATTGAAGGCATATACTAACATTTGGAGGCATACACCGATGGATACTGGCATTGAGTATTCAGGGTCATCACCGATATCGACACTGACACCAACATCTAGCATTTCAAAAGCCGACATCAGCTTGGATTTGAAAGGTTTTATTGTAAAATAATTTTGTAAATATTGGGCCAACATCGTATATCTTTTGTATTGTAAGCTGACATAAGGCACATTTTTTGTAAGGGTATATAAGTCAGTTTGTTAGGTAATTTTGATGATGAAAAAATAGGACAAGGTATATGACATGGTAGCAGAACTATGTGATGCGAAGGATATGTATGATAAATAGATAGTTTGTAAATAACTCTTGGAGGAAGAGGAGATATCGGTAGAAGGTTTAGGGTTTATGAACCGGTACAGAACAGAGCTTTAACTGAAACTCTTTTTGGCATTGTAGATGCATTTTGTGAGTTCACCAGTACTGTTTTATTTCAGTAGAAGCTTGTAGTTAGTGAGACTCTTTTGTGTTGAGAAGTGTGCTCTAGGCAGTGTGCCTTCTTGCATGTGCAGGCCCCCATGCTATGTAATATCTTTCATATGGCCAGTGAATTGATATTATGGGTCACAAATCCCACCATGGTTTTTTCTCTTTGAGGTTTTCCATGTATAAATTTAGTGTGTTATGGTGTTCATTCATGTGGCTGGTTTATTTACTTCATGTTGTATGTTTCTTCATTTACCGGTTTATATGTGTATGTTATAAAAGGTTAAAATCTTGTGTTACCGACATAACACTGATTCACACCCCCCCCCCCCCTTCTCAGTGTTCTTGGTTTCATTGTATTCTAATAATTGGTATTAGATCTTGGTACCTCAGAGAAAGTTTAACAGCTTGAGGAAGATCCTGAAACCATAATCATTGAACATGGCTATGGAGAAGCAACTTGAGATAGTAAATGAGACCAGAGATGGTTGGACCAAATTTTTCCAAAAGAATCCTGATTTTCTCACCTCTCAAGAAGAATTTGCTAAAGCAACTGCTCCAACCATTCTGGAGAAATCTAAAGGGAAAGGAATTTTAGAAAGTTCAGTTCAAATTTTGAGTGAACCAACAGTGAAACCCAAAACTGATGAGAGTGTACAAACTAAACCGGTAGAGACTACATATGTACAATCTGGGAAAGATATGTATAGGTTATAGATAATATTGTCGATAATACTTCACTGGTAGTAACTTATACTCCATCAAGTGGAAAAGCCACCAATGCATTAGAGGAGGAGAAAAGAGATTAAACAACAAAGGATACAGAAGATAAGGAAAAGGAGACTGAACTGACAGTTGATTCTCTTGCAAAACCTTTGGCAATTGACACTTCTCAAATTGAGAAGAAATCAATTACAAAGATGAGTCCCACAGAGCTAATGATGATGGCTACTCAAAAGATAATGAAGGAGGGATCTGTAGACAAAGGAATAATAGATCAATCAATAACAATTTTGCATAGATTGATTCCTGGTTGTATGATTGAAAATGAAGCAAGCCCTTCTGGCAAGCTTAAGGCATTAACAAAGCATATATCTAAAAACTTTCAGTCATTGCAGCAAATTTCAGACAAGAAAGCACTTGAAAGATTTACTCTGGCCAAGAAAGCAACTTTTGACCAGATTATTGAGACAAAGAAGAGGAAGGTTGAAGAGAAACTTGTACTCATTGAAAATTCTTTGAAACAATGTACTAACATCTACAGGGTTTGTTGTAATATACAAATTCTTACAACTAATGTAGATCAGAGGTTAAAAGAATTACATGAAAAGATAACTAATATTGTTAATTCTTTTGAAGGACTAACTTTACTTACAACTTCTATTGATGGAGAAATTTTGACTTTGGAGAACCAAGTTTTTGCTTTTGAAAAGGAAAGAGACAAGATCATTCAGAGAGAAAGGAGTCTTAGAGGTTTGGTGAGCCCAAGATTGGATTCACTTGGTGTACATAAGAGGAATTGTATGGATATGCTTGAAAATCCCACACCAGCAAAATCCCACACCAGCAAAAGTCTCTGAGAAAGAAACACTAGACATTTACTGAGTGGACTTGTATCCATATCTGGAACATTCAAAACTGGGTGGGATACCTATGTACAATTGCTAGAGAAGGCTTACCCATAAATTTTGAGATTGGTCAAGCTCCAGTAAAGTAATCTGTAATTATTCTTTAAATCTTTCACTGGTCTTTGGCATTGATGCCAAAGGGGGAGTATATGTATGTGAAAAATATGTATGTAATCCTAAGGGGAGGATCGAGAGAGTATATTGCTGATAGGGTCAATCGGCTCAGGGGGAGCATGATTCATTTTTCAGTTGAACCAGCAGGGAATCCATTTTTCACATGAGTGTTGCCATCAATGCCAAAGGGGGAGATTGTTGGAAATTGACACTCATTAGAATCATATGTTGTCATTGATGGAAACAAGATTCTATTGAAGGCATATACCAACATATACCGACATTGAGTATTCAGGGTCATCACCGGCACCAACATCTAACATTTCAGTGAAGCCGACATCAGTCTGGATCCGAAAGGTTTTATTGTAAAATAATTTTGGAAATATTGGGCCGACATTGTATATCTTTTGGATTGTAAGATGACATAAGGCATATTGTTTGTAAGAGTATATAAGTTAGTCTATTAGGTTATTTTGATGATGAGAAAATAGGACAAGGTATATGACATGGTGGATTGCATAGAACTTTGTGTGCGAGTGATCGATTATGGTGTTTGGGTAATGCATTCCAAATAGATACAATTGCATTCCAAATGGGTAATGTCTTGATGGCATGCAACTGTATCTATTTGGAATGCATTACCCAAACACCACAATCGATCACTCGCACACGAAGTTCCACGAGTGTGATCTTTTTCATATCCTAATATGATTTCTATCTCATCAACCTCTAGAGGAGCCACCTGACTTGGCCCCACCCAAACCAAGATCCATTCTTCCCACTTTTCAAGATTGTATTTCTCTTCACTATCTTGTAGTTTCCCTCGTGAATTTTCAATTATAGTGTAGAGTTCTTCACGAAGGACACCACCACATCGTCTAGAGTCTATGGTTTAATTTTTTTCTTTGATCCCATGGAGGCCAATAGTCCTCTATTTGAGGAAGTGCTTCCTGAATAGTCATGGGGGGGAGAGGTAATTCTTGAAATCGCTCTTCTATTGGGAGATTATGTACATAACCTCTTGGTCTTCTGAAAGCTGACAATTATACTTTGAGTCCGCCAACTCTTGTTCCACACTATAGAAATTTTTGGATATTGACTTCCAAATATCCCTCGGTGCAAAAGTATTATTCTCATAATAGAAAAAAGGTGCTCCTTGCATGAACACATTGATTTCCTCCAAGCGTGACCCAATAGGTTTCATAGGAACTCCAAAACCAGTTAGACCCTCTAGACATAAATTAGAGACGTCACATCAGACACTCCAGACATTGTTTGTTTGTATTGCATACTATCTATCTATTTATCACCCTTAAACACTTTCCTCTACCATTCTCCAATTGCTCTCTTCTAGACAGTTGATTAGCTTGTTTCCATGTCATTCAAGATAATGCCTGCTTGCTTTCTTTTAGGAAATTTGCATGCAAGAGACTCTTCAACTTGTATGTTCTGCTTCCGTATAGATATAAATTTTAATTCATGCTGAGATAATAATTAAATTAAATAAGCAATTGTAAAGAAAAAATTTAGTCATTCCATGTTACATATTATCTGACAGAAATGTCCTAGACAATTCTTGGAGAAAGGAAACATCATTGATAATCATTTTTTGCAAATAACACTGAATCAAATAAATTAAAATGTTTAATGCAATTTTAAAAAATAGAACTCGTTCAATGCTTTCATGCACCGACGACAAAGCCGTTTGACCCACATCATCTCTCACCGTCGGAATTCTGACAACAACTCATGACATGCCCAACAAGGATGTTGTGCATTTGACAACACTTCTCTGTCGGAATTTTCTACTTTGGAGTCAGAATTCCGACGACAACCCGAGATGGCGATGGTTTTCTTTCACGGAATGAGCATCCATGGTGGCCGTCGGAAAGGTTGGAGGTGATGTTGGAATTGCGACGACCACAAGGATAGTCGGAACTTCCGACACAAAGTTTTCGACAGCCTTTTTTGTCGGTAGTGTGATGAAATGTGGTCAGAATTCCGACAATTGGCCATCGAAATCTTGACCCAAATGAACTAGTGGATCGATACGATGACAGTAATCTCATTAATGGTGACTGAGTTGTAGATGCTTGATGGGATCGAGATGATTGATAGAGGTAGGATTAGATTTGGAGTACAGATCAAGCTTTCTAAAAATAGCAACCTAGTGACAAGAAAGTGAATCGAACATAACCCCAAAGGGTAGAAAATAGAGTAGGGTCAGTCGATTCAAAAGATCAAATCCAATCTACTACAGATCGTATTTAAGAAGTCCAGATTTAGATTACTAAGCTTAGTAATCTATGTACTGATTGACCTGAAGATAGATAAAACACATTTAATGTATGCAACTAGTCTGAAATCATTATGTAGATAGAGAATAAGATCTTGTTGAAAAAGAGAGCTGACAGTAGGCAAAGCAATTTGATATTATTCGATGGGAGTAGATGAGAGAGAGATATTTTTGAAACTAAATACATCTCTTGAAGTTGATCGTGTGAGAGATGTTACGTGCTGAAGTGAAGTGCACTACTAAATAGAATAGACGAAGAGAGTTAGAGTGTGAGAAGTTGCAAAAACAGAGTAGTGAGGGTTGTTGTAGCAGCAAAATATTGAGGACAGAGAGTAGTCTTAAATTGGTGAAGATGAGGCAGAGTGAAGAAGACAAACAAGTATAGAACAGAGAAGGAGAACAAAGAACTATTTGTAGATAACTGATAGAGTGTAATCCTTAGAAATAGAGAGAGTCATTCTAAAGATATGAGAATTATGTAGTGCTACAAAATTCATTTGTAACCTAGCTTTATCATTGTAAACCTGAATCTTATTGTATTTTCTCTATGTGGGTGCTTAGAGCAAGGGTAGGTGCTCCTTTGAGTGGGTGCTCATAAAACTAGGGGTTGGTGCTCCTTGGCTTGGTGCCCTAAAACATTAGATTATAAACTATTATTTACCTGTGAGGCTAGATTGGAGCAATAGACTCCAACAGTTATTCTCACTGAGGTTTTTCCCACATTTGGGTTTTCCTTGTACATTTGGTGTTATGTGATGTGCTCTTATGTGTGTATATTTATGTTTTCATTACATCTTTAAAGTTTTCACACTTAACTTAAATTTTTGAAATACACTAATTCACCCCCCCTCTCAGTGTCCATTTATGTTCTTCACTTGCTACAATTATTTATTTAGCATGTTTGGGTTTTCCTACTAGTGTTGTTTTTTGGCATACCTTTCAAATTGATGGTGTATCTCCTCAATGTGTTGTATTCATCATATCTATATCTGCATCAATGATGGATCATGCACCCTCCACATAAAATAAGGTATTGTATTTTTTAGGTTTGCCAAAAGTTGGAGTATTACCACATAACATTATGGAGTGGACATTTATATTGGAAGATGAATCTATAAACAATAAAGGTGATAGAGACAAGGCTACTAGTCTCCAAGAGTAAGCCTTTACTACTATAATGCCTTCTATCTATGACATATGATAATGTAGAAAGTAAATGGTATATTGCATCGATATAGGAATCTAACTTTTGTAAATGTCGAATGTTTATTTCCATTAGGATTATTGTTTCCCTTATGCATTTTTCTATAAACCCTTCCTTTTGAAGTAGCTAATAGCTATAAATTTTCTACAACTTTATGTATGGATATGGTTCCCAAAGCTAATTTCGTCTATTAAAAAAAAGTTGAAATATTACTTTGATTAAAAAGTTTCTAACAATTTAAAATGGATGGAAATTTTTATTACAGATAGAAGAAAATAGATAAGGAAAATTAAGAAAGTGAGAAAATAATGGATGGATTAATATAGAAGGTGAATTAGACCTAAATATGGTTCTAATTGGTTTGATTGGTATTTTAAAATAGTTGTATTTTATTGAAATTTTCTTCATTTATTATATATTTATTTATTTATCTTATTCAAATTTATTTTTGTGAGTTTATTAATTATTATATTTTCTTATTTATAGTGATATTTTAGGTGACCAAATTTTTTTAAGTTGGAATGATTTATTAAAAAGTAAAAATATTATAAGTTTTAATTAGTAAAAAGAGAAAAAGCATATCATCTTTTGAATTTGATCAAAAGCATGTTGTTGCCTAAAAGTCATAACTTAAAATTAAAGGAAATAGAAAAAAGGCTACACTACTTTGACAATTTAGACAAAGTGGCAAAAGTACATGCTAAAGATGATTTTCACACTTTGAGTTGAAAATGGAAAAGATAAAAGGCAAAAAAATAAAAAAGAGAAAAAGTGAGTGAGAAATAAAAAGGGGGAAAAAAAAGTAAAAAATAGATTTGCAAAGAATGCCTTGCATGTTTTTGTGCCCCTATGATAATTTTGAACTTTTGTTAGTGAAAAAAGCACATCTAGCATGTGCTTGTGCTTTTGTTACAATTTAGAAAGAAAAAGAAAAGAAAAATAGTATAAGCCTCATTAAACATGCCAAGAGTATTAGCATACCTATAATAAATAGTATTATGTATGTGCTCAACCTTCCTTTGCTCGTTCCATACAACATATCTACTAGAAAAAGAATATTTATATATTTTTATGCAAAATCTATATTTTTTCTCATATTCACTTTGAAAAGAATATTTCTTCTAATAGATAATAAAAAAACATACAAAAGCCACACTTAAGGTTTGAAAACAATAGACAAGTGTTTGAAAAGTTGTGTTTTCTTTATGGATTTTCTATGTAAATCTAGGGTTTAAGAAAAGGAAAAAATAGTTTAATAGATCACAATTTTAGAGCATGCCAAGGAAAATTGTTCATCTTGATTTTCACAATAAAGTTTAAGAGAAACCCTAACCTTCACTAATGTCATTCCTAATTGTTTTGTTAGAAAAAAGAAGGTAAGGGTTTCAAAAAGGAAAGATAGAGTATGCAAGATTGTGAGATCTAATGTAAAACCATGGTTTTTGGGTGAAATGGAATTTCTCTTTTTTTTGGTGAAAACCTTGCACATTTCACACTTTATTTTACCAAAAAAAAAACTTCTACTTATTTGAGATAAGTACTAGTATCAATATATTCCTCTTCATGAAATCTACAAAATGCATTGCCTAATATCCAAGAGAAGGCAATTGGTCATTGGGAAAAATAGAGGGGGAATTTTTGAAAAAGAAATTTAAGGAGATTTAGACTTAAAAGTTCTCCAAGTAAAGATTTCTACAAGTATTTATTAATCCAGATTGGGATTGGCTATATCACACACATAATCATCAATCAATGGATTACAATGCTAAGACTTCTTAACATACCTTAACAACTAATTATACCTGTGAGATTTTGCCAAGATCAAGAGCTAAATGAAAAGTACAATAGAGAGACAAAATATATGATAGGAATAAACTGTATTCTATCAAGATGAAAATATTGATCGACTGGATCATCAAGTGTTACATACAATGAATATGAGCCTGCTTATATAGGCAAGGCTATATGGATATGTGAGCACAGAAACATGACATGTGGCTCAATAAGAAACAAGGGTAGGTAGGAAATAGGTGTGGGTAAGTAGGAGAAACAATAAAATATTCCACATGAGGTGGATCACCCACCAAAGGTGGAATTATCACTCCACAATAAGTGGATATAATAAAGTAGTAACAAGATCAACACCATAAAAGGTAGAAATTCTCCTACACACACTATCCTAATGTGGCACAAACACCCAAGTGTCTCATACCCAAACTATTATGAAATGCATTTCCTAAGTAAACTTAAGTAAGGTGTAATAATAACCAACATGAATAATTATTTACACCAACACCCACCCTTAAGTGCAACTTAGGGGAATGCACTTAAGTCTACAATGCAACTAAGCAATGCAAGATGGGTCCCTGCTACTAGGCCATGTTAGGTACCCATGTACAAATGCAAATGCATGCAAACCAATGCAATGAAATCTCTCACAAAGTGGGGAAAGAGAGAAAAACCCAATGGGAAAAAACCTTCCCCCAAAAGAGAGATGAAAAATAGATACAAAGAACTCTTATAGAAGTATATGAAGGACAAAACCCCATGTGAGGAAAAAGTCCCCCCAATATGAGAGAAGAAGAGAAGCTAGGTATCCCCCCTTCAATGTGGAATCTACACCAATGATAGAAGCTCGATGATGTATGAAGAAACTGCTCCACGAATGTCAAACCACGTTCCTCCCCTTAGGAAGAAAAAAAACCAAAGGTGTATCCATGAAGTCTCCCCAACCATGAAGGGAAGATGTAGGGAAAATACTCATGATGAATGGAATCTCTGAAAACTGCTCAAGTGTCCTCATGTTGATGCTGAAAGTTACTCCCTCCAAAGGTGGTAAACTATGCCACACTGCTGAAAAAGGCACTCCAAGATCTAGTGGAGAAGAATGTAGAACAATATCCAAAGACTCACATGTCTCCTCAAAAGATAAAGAGACCTCCTGCAACTGCTATACAAAAGTATTTACAATCATGTCAACCTCTAAAGATTGACCATGTAGAGAATGCATAAGAGGGTCACAGTGATCCCTCACAACAATCGAAGAAGGATCATCTTCATCAAAGAGAAGATGAATGTCATCAATGATGTCTCTGAAATCTGCAATGTAGGACTCCACAAACAAACCTGCAATGTCTGTCAAGTAGGCATCCCAATAAATTGAAGCTATAAGACATGGAATATCCTATTGTACTGAATCACAAGAAGGCAAAACTGTTGCACTAGCTGCATCATCAGGTGCAATAGGTGGTGTGATATCAAGAGAAGGAGATGAAATGCAAGACTCAAGAACGGGGTCACATGTGAGAATCCCCAAGTTCAAGTGCCCAAAGTTCTCCTCAAAATCTGAATCATCAACATAGGAAGAATCAACCTCATCAATAGGACCAAAATGTGAAAAAGAGTACAACTGAGATGCATGATCAACCACCCCAGTCACAATGATAGCTCCACTCTCCAAGTCTCTAATGATAACTAAATCAGGTGTGAATTCCACAGTTTTCCTAGTTGCCCCATGTGTGATTTGATAGATGAAAACAAGATTGTTTGTCAAATGGGGCACACACAACACATCATTGAAAGAGTTATCCTCAATGGAAATATATCCTTTCCCAATCACATCCATGAATGTATGATTTCCCATCGAAATCTATGGCATGTGGCAAGGCTTAAATGTAGAAAACATAGACTACGAAGATGCCATATGATGAGAAGCCCCCGAATCTAGAAGCCATCTCCATGAATTATGACTTGTAGTAGCACAAAGAGCTTGTCCCTTTCCTTTATCTGTCCCAAAAGAGTGATCCTTTCCTTTATCCTTATCCTTAGAAGAAGCCGATGTAGACATTCTAGAAGGTAGGTTGATTTTGTTCTTCTCAAGAAGATTCTTCAACTCATCAATATCCTTCTTATAATAATGATGCTCATCATGTCCTGACTTCTTGCAATATCCACAAAAAAGATTGTCCTTATATGATTTCCTCTTAGGTGAGAATGGTGAATCACCTTGTTGTGGAGAGGAAGATTATGCTCCATCTTGTTGTGGTTTTGATTTAGGTTGCTTTTGATTCTTGCCTTTTCCTTGATTACTTTGATTCCCTTTATTAGCCACCAAAGCTTGTGACTTTGAAGATTTGAGAATCCCCATCGTGGTTAACTTAGATTGCTCAAGTATCAACATCTCCGTGAATGAATCAAATGAGGGAGAAGTGTATGAGGAACCTTGAGCTAACCTATGGGTGTGAAAGATAGATATAAAGGCTGCATACTCTAAAGGAAGCTTGTCCAACAAGTTATAAACCATTTGAGCATCCTTTTTGTCAATTTCACAATCCTTTAGCTTTGCTCCTAGCTCATTTGCTTTTGTTACATAATCTTGGATTGTATCAAAATCCTTGGGATCCAAAGTTGTGAGTTCACTATCAAGCTTGTAGCCCTTAATCTCATCAATTTG
The DNA here is from genome assembly GCF_030272615.1 of Cryptomeria japonica. Taxonomy (NCBI): domain Eukaryota; kingdom Viridiplantae; phylum Streptophyta; class Pinopsida; order Cupressales; family Cupressaceae; genus Cryptomeria; species Cryptomeria japonica. The sequence goes on from NC_081410.1 coordinate 44,600,386, forward strand.
ACCATACAATTTCTAAAAAATATCCCAAGCCTCTTTAATTGTAGTACACTTTTCAATGTGAAAAATAAGGTCATTTGATACATACTTTCTAAGAGTTCTAAGTGCCATAACATTCTTAGTAAGCCATTCAATTTGAGCATTAGGATCAGGTGGTGCTGTAATAGTTCCATTTGATGAATAAATGATGAACAGTTAGTACCAAACCGATACTGAGAGGGGGGGTGAATCAGTATAGGCAAAAATAACTTTTCCTTAAACCAGTTTGACTGGAAACTCTGCACTTGACTAGCAAGCAATAACATCGGTCTAAACCAGATTACTGCCAGTTAAACACAGTAAGAATGTGAAAGACATAGACCGGTAACTCTTAACTTCCACGCAATCTAACATCTTATTTCCACTTAACCCATATGCATACACTAGTGATACATCAACATAAATGTAAAGACTTATTGGTTCAACATGCTTTACTGCTTGACAAAAAATAACAAAGCATCACATGAAAAAGCATCACACATAACACACATATTTTTTCACGTGGAAACCCAACTGGGAAAAACCATGGTGGGGATGAATACCCACAAGCTGTTCTTTGAACCTTTTTGAAGTCCGCTTTGTTATGACCCTAGTCCAGTTAGAGACTTTTACAATAGGTTCTATTAGGAACCGATCCTGCTAGGGATCACCCGGTTAAGGGTTAAACCCTGTTAAAGGTTACCTTGTTAGGGGATTTCAAGAACTCAAAGATTTTGAGTCACCCTGTTAAAGGATTTACAACAAGCCAGTTAAAGCTACCCTGTTAAGGGATTTTCCAACTGTTGAAGTGGTTAGAGGTCAACGGGTATTACAATGATCTGGTAACAACACTTAAATGCCAATGCAGATCCACTTTAGCTCCTTCCTTCTGTAATCACACTCTACAGGTATCTATTCTCTTATGTGGTATGGCAAAAATCATGTATCTCTACACTTAGATACACACACAACATTTTCCAATAACCTCAACATGAAAATCAACATCGACCTTATAGGAAACAGATAGGTCGGTAGCATAAACCCTAAACCCTAAACATTTAGGTTAAGAAATTCAATCGGTTCAATCCTAACCATTGAACATATTGCATTGATTACAACAGTCTTGAACAGATCTGAAGACGTTCTCCATCATTTGTTCTTCACCGCTTCTTGGAGGCTGATAACCCATCACGCATTCTCCATCGTTTACAGAGACTTCGCACATTCTCGAGGTAGATAGGATCAATCTCCTTCATGCGCACAAGGCTAACGTGGCAACACAATCTGTTCTTCATTACACTACTAACTCATCACATGATGTCATCGATTGAATCACACATGCATAGAACACTTCAACCGAAAATCTTGAAGCTGAGACTACCAACCGGTAGTCATACCATATGAAACCTTGATCCAAAACATCCCATATACCGGTTCACATTCCAACATACCTGTTTACTCTTCAGTATATTGACATCAATGACAACATACATTATCATCATGTCATCATACTCTGCACATATGCCAACAATATCCCCCTTTTTACATTAATGGCAATATAAAAAGATATCTCTCCGCTTCACATCTTCTCCCCCATTACTACATATATCTTCTCTGCTTCACATCTTGTCCCCCTTTGACAACAATGCCAAAGTGGAGGCATATACATCTATGTTCTACTATGCTGCTCCCCCTAAGGAGTAGCATCCTTCAACACACCAATCCTGAAAAAAGATATATCAATGTAAGTCCTGACTGATGTGGAGCACACACCTTTAGTTCACCTCTTGAAGGGGCAGCACCCCTAATTCACCTCTCAAATAGGTAAAGGTAGCCTTCGATAGAGGCTTGGTGAATATGTCTGCTAACTGCTCCTTGCTGGAAACATGTTCCAGTACAACTTCTTTGTTTTGAACCTTCTCCCTCAAGAAATGATACTTGAGATCGAAGTGCTTGGTTCTAGCATGTAAAACTGGATTCTTGGAGATGTTAATCGCACTTGTGTTGTCACAAAATATACTTACCGGTTCTGATACAGGAAATTTGAAGCCATTTAATACATGCTTCATCCAAATTTTCTGGGTGCAGTTCATAAATGCTGCAACATACTCCGCTTTTGCTATAGATTGATAGATACAACTCTGCTTCATACTCATCTTTGAGACTAGTCTACCACCAAGAAATAATGCACCACCAGTTGTGCTCTTCCGGTCATCCACATTACCAGCCCAGTCAACATCTGTAAACACTTTCAGGTTGAAATCATTACTGTATGGATACCATAATCCATAGTCAATAGTTCCCTTCAGATATCTTAGAATCCAATTGACTACTACCAAGTGGGATTCTCTTGGTATTTTCTGGAACCGTGCAGTAATGCCCACTGCATGTGCAATGTCTGGTCTGCTATATACTACATAGTGCAATTTACCAATCATTGATCCATATTCTTTCTCATTTAACAACACTGAGTCATCCTCCTTTGATAGTTTACAACTGGTCACCATCGGTGTACCAACCGGTTTGTTGTCTTCCATGCCAAAAGTCTTCAATACTTCTTTGACATACTTGGACTGAGTGATAAAGATTCCATCTTTCATTTGTTGAATCTGTAGTCCAATGAAGAACTTAATCTCCCTGATAAGTGACATCTCAAACTCCTTTTTCATCTCATCTGCAAAATCATGACTCATCTTATCATCTCCTTCAAAGATTATGTCATCAACAAATACCTCACAGATTAGAATCTGATATCCTTCTGACTTCAGATAGATATTTCTATCTTCACTTGTTCTCTCAAATCCAATCTTCACAAGATGGGAGTGCAAGCGTTCATACCATGCTCTAGGTGCTTGCTTTAGTCCATACAAGGCCTTATGTAGCCTACACACCATGTCAATGTCTTCTGATAGGGAAAACCGATCTGGTTGCTCTATATACACCTCCTCTTCTAGTATTCCATTCAAGAATGTAGATTTTACATCCATTTGATATACTTTGAATCCCTTGAATGCTGCATATGCAAGAAGCATACAAACTCCTTCCAATCTGGCTATAGGAGTGAAGGTTTCTCCATAGTATTCTCCTTCTTCTTGAGCATATCATTTGCACACCAGTCTGGATTTGTTTCTTACCACAGGGCCATCTTCATTCAGTTTATTTCTGAAAACCCATTTGGTGCCTATGACATTTTTATGCTCAGGTCTGGGTACCAAAGACCATGTACCATTCTTTTCTATCTGGTCAAGTTCCTCTTCCATTGCCTTGATCCAGTCTTCATCTTTATGTGCCTCTTTGAATGTTTTAGGCTCAAAGTCAGAGATCATGCAATAGTTTTCTCTGATCTTTCTTCTTGTAAGAATTCATGCATCCTTGTCTCCTATGATCTACTTTGGATCATGATTCAGCTTTACATACCTAGGAATTATCTTAGTTGTTTGCTCTTTCTTTTCTTCTTCATCAGCATCAACATCTACTGGTGTAGGAGAACTGTTACTGGTGCTAGGTTGTTTTGCAATCGGTTCCCAGAAGGTTACTACCGGTTCATCTCCTACTTGCTCACTGCTAGTTTCGTCAGATTTCTTAGAGGTTTCATCAACTCTAAGATTGATTCTTTCAACAATTCTCTGAGTCCTATTGTTGAAACATTTGAGAGCTTTTCTCTTTGTGGAATACCCTAGGAATATTCCCTCATCACATTTAGCATCAAACTTGCTCTGATGTTCACTCCTCTTGATATAACATTTGCTCCCAAACACTCTAAAGTAGCTTACCACTGGTGTCTTACTGGTCCAATACTCATAAGGTGTTTTATCCTTACCCTTTTTGATGAGTACCCGATTCATTGTGTAGACTGCAGTGCTCACCGCTTCTCTCCAAAAGGTGTGAGCAACCTTCCCTTGGATCAACATAGTTCTAGCTACTTCAACCACAGTCCAGTTGTTCCTCTCTTCTAGGCCATTTTATTGTGGAGTCTAGGGGGCAGACATTTGCCTCTTGATGCCATTCTCTTCATAGTATTTGTTGAATTCACTGGAAATGAATTCTCCTCCTTGATCAGCTCTTAAGCACTTAATCATCTTACTGCTTTCTTTTTCAACCAGTTCTCTGAAGGCTTTGAACTTTCCAAAAGCTTCAGATTTGTCCTTCAAGAATGTGACCCACATCATTCTTGATCAATCATCAATAAGGATCATAAAATACCTATCTCCCTACACACTCCTAGTTTTCATAGGACCACACAAATCAGTATGCACAAGATCAAGTAAATTGTCTGCAGTGAAAGATTTACCTTTGAAGGTTGAGGAAGACATTTTCCCTAGTTGACACTCTCTGCACAAAGGATTTTCCGGTTTGCTCAGCATAGGCAATTCTCTAACTGCCTTGATCTTACTAGCCTTCACAATATTATCAAAGTTTACATGGCAAAGTCTCCTATGCCATATCCAACTATCCTCAAACTTAGCCATTAGACATGTACTGACATTAGTATTTAGCTGAAATAGGTTACCTTTGGTCTACATACCGGTAGCCATCAGTTCACCATTCTTTCCTTTGATTTGTACACTCCATTTTTGAATTCCAGAGTGAGTCCATTATCATTCAGTTGAGCAACACTCAAAAGGTTGTGTCTGAGACCTTCTACCCAATACACATTGTCAGCACTGCTTTTTTCATTCAGACAGATGGACCCTCTGCCTTTTACCATACATGGTGCATCATTACCAAAATGAACCACACCACCATCCTACTCTTCCAGAGATAGAAACTTACTCTAGTCACCAGTCATATGGTGCGAACAACCACCATCAATAATCCACTCATTGGAATTATCAAAGTGGGAGACAAGAGCCTTCTTATCTGACACATCTTCTTTGACTGCTACAAACACAATATCTTCACTTTCTTCATCTTTTGATTCCTCACCAGTGACACCTTCATCAATTGCTACAAAATGGTTTCTCCGGTTTCCTCCTTTGAAATTCTTGAACCTCTCTGGTTTGTCCTTGTTATCACCATTAGGGCAGTTTACAACAATGTATCCTATTTGGTTACAAGAAAAGCATTTCAAAGGAATCTTACCTCTGTATTTATCGGTTCCCTTGGGAAGTCTCTTGGCAAGAAGAGCTTCAAATTCCATTAGGATCTCCTCATCATCCATTTCTCTACTTTGTCTTGGTTCACCACTGGTACTAGCTTCTTTGCCTTTTCTAGATGGTGCAGCAGATGCTCTGAAGGCTAATTCAGTCTTCTGAGTACTGCCATCATAATTATTTAGCTCATAAGCTGTTAACTTTGCAATTATGGAGTCCATGGATACCTTTGTCTTGTCTATAGACCTCAACTCCTGAATAGCAGCAACCCTTATTGCATAGATCGGTAATAAGGATCTCAAAACTTTGCTAACAACAGTGGAATCTTCCATTTTACCACCTGCACTCTTGATATCTCCAACAACAGTTTTGATTCTTATTCCATATTGCTGAATGGTCTCTCCTTCAACCATCCGCATGTCTTCAAACTTTCCCCTAAGGCTTTCTTCCTTATCTTGTTTCACATGCTTATCACCGCCATAGATATTCTCAAGGGCATCCCATACTTCTTTGGGATTCTCTTTATCCTGAACATCAATAAACTCAATGTCAGATAAACTATTGATTAGGGCTTCCATGACTTGCCCATTCTTTTGAATCTCTCTCTTTTGATCATCGGTGAGAGTACAAGTAGGGATAACATAAGCATTCTCAACATAGCTCCAGTGTTGAGCACCCATGCTTCTGATGTATATCTTCATTTTGTCCTTCCATATTTTAAAGTTGTCTCTGTTGAACTTTGGACCTTCCCTCTTCATCATTAGAGTAGGATCTTTACCTCAAGCGGTTAAGCTTACAACACAGAGGACCTAGAAGATGCTCTGATACCAATTGATGAATAAATGATGAACAATTAGTACCAAACCAGTACTGAGAGGGGGGGGGGTGAATCAGTATAGGCAAAAATAACTTTTCCTTAAACCGGTTTGATCGGAAACTCTGCACTTGACTAGCAAGAAATAACACCGGTCTAAACCAAATTATTGTCGGTTAAACACAGTAAGAATGTGAAAGACATAGACCGGTAACTCTTAACTTCCACACAATCTAACATCTTATTTCCACTTCACCCATATGCATACACTAGTGATACATCAACAGAAATGTAAAGACTTACTGGTTCAAAATGCTTTACTGCTTGACAGAAAAATAACAAAGCATCACATGAAAAAGCATCACACATAACACACATATTTTTTCATGTGGAAACCCAACTGGGAAAAACCATGGTGGGGATGAATACCCACAAGCTGTTCTTTGAACCCTTTTGAAGATCACTCTGTTAGGAGCCTAGTCTAGTTAGAGACTTTTACAATAGGTTTTGTTAGGAACCGATCCTACTAGGGATCACCCAGTTAAGGGATGGCTAAAATACCCGGTTAAGGGTTAAACCCTGTTAAAGGTTACCTTGTTAGAGGATTTCAAAAACTCAAAGATTTTGAGTCACCCTGTTAAAGGATTTACAGCAAGCCGGTTAAAGCTACCCTGTTAAGAAATTTTCCAACTGTTGAAGTGGTTAGAGGTCAATAGGTATTACAATGATCTGGTAACAGCACTTCAATGCCAATGCAGATCTGCTTTAGTTCCTTCCTTCTGCAATCACACTCTGCAGGTATCTATTCTCTTATCTAGTTTGGCAAGAATCACGTATCTCTGCACTTAGATACACACACAACATTTACCAACAACCTCAACATGAAAATCAACATCGACCTTATAGGAAACAGATAGGTCAGTAGTATAAATCCTAAACCCTAAACATTTAGGTTAAATAATTCAGTCAATTCAATCCCAACCGTTGAACATATTGCATTGATTACAACAGTCTTGAACAAATCTCAAGATGTTTTCCATCATTTTTTCTTGACCACTCTTTGGAGGCTGATAACCCATCACGCATTCTCCACCGTTTACAGAGACTTCGCACATTCCCGAGGTAGATAGGATCAATCTCCTTCATGCAAGATCCTTCACGCGCACAAGGCTGATGTGGCAACACAATCTATTCTTCATTACACTGCTAACTCATCACACGATGTCATCGGTTGAATCACACGGGCATAGAACACTTCAACCGAAAACCCTGAAGTTGAGACTACCAACCGGTAGTCATACCATATGAAACCTTGATCCAAAACATTCTATATACGGGTTCACATTCCAACATACCGGTTTACTCTTCAGCATATTGACATCAATGACAACATACAATATCATCATGTCATCATACTCTGCACATATGCCAACACCATTTACATAATGAATGAGTCCTTTTTCCATTAGTTTACTGCATGCCTTAATCTTCCATGATGCATAATTATGAGGAGTTAAAAGTGGAAATTTAGGAGAACCCATAGCACCAAAATAAAAAAACACAAGATAGAGAGAGGCACAATCACACAAGACACCCCCCCAAATTCACTCAATCAAGAAACCCCCCCCAAAATGGTGAAATGGTGCTTTATACTTAGTGCATATACAATGGGCCACTTACAAAGCAAAGCAAAGTGGACTTTTGATTTCAATTTACAACTTCTCAAAATGACATATAAGAGACTTCAACAAATACTGCTAGTGATCTAAATTGAGATCCAAGTGAAATACAAGTATAAATAGGCCAAAAATGACCAAATATTGAAGGTACATTTTTTACTCAAAATCAATGCAAACAAATGGCAGATTATGAAAGTAGACAAAAAATTATGCACTTTCAAAAAGAATGACACCTGAAAAGGAGGTCATATGACCCCAAATAAAGCCTCCGAAGTTGCAAAATTGGGGATTAGATAGGTATAGTCATGAAGATCGACAATTTTTACAAAATCCGTCCATCAAAATCAGAAAATTCTTCCACCACTACGAAGAGCACAAAATTCTAGCCCATTTTAAAAATGAGCAAGATATGGCCTTCCAAAATTGAACTGCAAAACTAAAAAGCTCAATGAGAGGGGGTTAAAAAAAATTCAAAATATTGCTGACATGGCGCTAACGTCAGCAATTGATGGGCTTAAAATTGACACCCATATGGCTGTCAAATTGTTTTTGCCTCCTTGCCCATTAGGCGTCCGTAGAGTACAGACTAGGTGATGTTACGAAATTGCCAACTGGGGAATGTCTGAGTGGTGGTATAGGTGGCAAGCTGATGTGGTTGTCCGCTGATAGTGACATGACGAGGACCCAAGAAGGGTGTAGAGATCAGCGGGAGCCGAGAAAAAAGACCTGTGCGGGCAGAGCACAATGAGCAGTCAACGACAGAGACAAGTGGCAGGTAATCTGGAGCAGGCAAAGTAGGCCGGAACAGGAGAAGCACGGGCCCAGATAGAGGTGCAGGTGGTATGGTAGGTTGTCAGGCATGATATGATAGGTCAACAGTGAGGAAGTTCATGCGGCCGATGAGGAAGGTTGCGGCCGAGCTGGTGTGGTCACCGACGGTTAGGCGGCCCGGGTGGGGAGGTTGTCAGTGGCTGTGAAGCTGGCCGCTGGAGGAGAGGCAGCGGCTGTCAGCAGGGTATAGGAGCACGACGAGGAGCCTACAAAAATTGAAATGTGCAGAAATTTTTATTTTTTTTCAAAAATATTTTTTTTTCAATTTTTTTTTCGAAATCCGTACGACTATAACCAAAATAGGCAAAAAAAAATTCTCATCCAATATAGTCGACTTTATAGTCAAAATTTATGGAAACAGCCTCTCAGATTCAATCGTGATGTCCAAATCGCTGTATGATGCTCCCCAAAAATGAAGATCCCCAAATCCAAAAATTGAAGCCTCCAAAATGTCTCCAAAAGACTAATCAAAGATGCCCTTTAGGCTCTGATACCATGTGAGATTTTGCCAAGATCAAGAGCTCAATGAAAAGTACAATAGAGAGATAAAATATATGATAGGAATAAACTATATTCTATCAAGATGAAAATACTGATCAACTGGATCATCAAGCGTTACATACAATGAATATGAGCCTGCTTATATAGGCAAGGCTATATGGATATGTGAGCACAAAAATATGACATGTGGCTCAATAAGAAACAAGGTAGGTAGGAAATAGGTGTGGGTAGGTAGGAGAAACAATAAAATATTTCACATGAGGTGGATCACCCACCGAAGGTGAAATTATTACTCCACAATAAGTGGATATGATAAAGTAGTAATAAGATCAACACCATAAAAGGTGGAAATTATCCTACACACACTATCCCAATGTGGCATAAACACCCAAGTGTCTCATACCCAAACTACTATGAAATGCATTTCCTAAGTAAACTTAAGTAAGGTGTAATAATATCCAACATGAATAATTATTTACACCAACAATACCTTTTATAATGAATTTCAATAGAAAAATACATATTATACATAGAATAATAGAGATTTAATCATCAATATAATGTAGAAATAACATTAAAAAAATGTTTAAATCTAAAACATGTACTAATCTAGAGAAAAGACACTTTAGATGAAAAAATCCAATCTAATGAGAAACTACTCCCTATTCCATTATGTTAAAACGAAACAAAAAGAGTTCCAAAAGCTATATTAAGCTGAACAAACCAAAATAAAATTAAGAGCTCTAAACACAACTCTTATACACTACCCTATTTCAAAATAGACTTGCAACATACACTTGGTTCAACAATGGTTGTACACACCACCAACAAGAGTGTCTACTCTTCCAATACATGGATAAGTAAGTTAAGACCCCCCAACCTTCGCATTATAAGATGGAAAATCAACCATTAGAATAAAAGAGAAAAAAATTGGTGTTTGAAGTGCTAATATATTGCCCACATAAAGAAACCTTCACCACTTCTCTATAGTTTGTTGTTTTATGACAAATTTTTGTGGGTGAATAGTGACTTCAATAGTTGTGAATGCATTTTTCTAGGATGAACACATGTACTAAATAAAAGTCATTATTTCCTTTTTAGGTAGCTTTAGAGTCTATAACTTTGAACAAATGCATTTCAAATATGTCTCATACCATCATTAACTTGCACTGATCTTTTCCTTTCATATTAATTAGATGATGAATTACCATGTTTGAAATCTCAATTATACCCTAATGGGCTAATGATACCAGTACTTTGACGATCTTGTACAAGACTAAAATTTATGGATTGCATCTTCCCATTGGAGGATTTTGGTCTCCAAAATCTTAGAATCAATGGAGGGATGAGGATCTGTTCGTATTATGGATGACTTAGTCATGTGTTGCATTGGTTTTGTCATTGATGTCAACACTTATCTTCTTGGATGTCTACAATGTTGATTTGGCACTTTGGTTATATTGGTTTATTGTTGAACCGACACATTGTGATCAGCGGTATATGTTCACCGATAGGATATATGGTTCATCGAAAGTTGATGATAACTTGCTATCATCTGGAGATCATTTGGTTATGTCGAAGACATGGATTGGATGTTTTTCTTATTGGACTAATCGGGTTCACATATTTTCCTTTACTAGGAGATAAGTCTAGGTTATGGACCAGTACAAGATATCACGTTCCAGATCAGCACGACACGTTTTGGAAATAGTCTTTTGATTGGATAATGTGTAAATGTATTGAGCTGACATATTGTATCGCATTAAGACTAATTTTGTAATTGATTTAATTGTAATATCTTTAGTGAGCCGACCTAATGTTGAGGTCTTAGGTTTTGTATAAATGATTGTAAGATCTTATTGAAGATCAGATATTGTGAGTGTGTGCGAATATTGAAGAGCAAAAATAAGAATCACGCAAATGTTATCAGAAGGTTGAAGGAAGGTTATGAAGGTGTTTGGCACTCATGGTCAAAGCTTAAACTGGTACTGAATCCAGCATTGCAGATGATATTCTGAAGCAGTACATTGTTATTGGATTTAACCATCCAATTGTAGTCAGTGTGACTCCTATTTTTTGATTGAACAGTGAGCTCTAGGCAGTTGGCCTTTCTGCATGTGCAAACCCCATTTGTATACACTTACTATCTGCAGTAGTATCATCTGATTGTGGGTAAGGTTTCCCACTGTGGTTTTTCTCCTTACAGGGTTTCCACATCAAAATCTATGTGTCATGTGTTGTGGGTGTTGTTTTCCTTTCTGTTTCATGCATTAAGTTATACCAGTATTGCTATAACAGTTAATCTATTTTACCGGCACTGAGTTTTAAGTTGGAATAATTTGTTTTGGGTTATAATTTATTGACAATTGGTTCACAACTGATTCACCCCCCCCCCGCTCTCAGTTGTCCTTCCTGGTTCCTAACAGGATCACTTCATCCCACCAAGGTTCCTTTTTGCATTGCTCCACAAATTTTACATTTCATAAGAATATTATGTCCTTCTACCTCATTTTTACATATTGCTACTTGCACACATGAAGTTGTCTTCAAACCCCTTCAAATAAACTCCCAAACCCTTGTTGGCTGAAATTTTTGCAAAATTGGAGAGTTTACAAAATTGTGGTTTCTATTGGAGATTGTTGGAAGTATGCTTTAAATATGTGCTTGAGAGATATTTGAGAGGTGTGTTGTCATTGTTGTCAACATATTTATCTATCTGAGACAATGATGCAATGAAGTTAATTTGTTCAGCATAGTCAACATGATGATGATCGAAGTTTGGAGATTAAGGGTTTATAGAAGGTTGTCTATAGATGATTCAGTGCAAGTATTAGAGGTCCACATGAATATTTGAGTGAGTTATTGATATATATGGTGTGGCTGGTTTTTCAGTTGTTTAGTGGTGGCAGAGTGTCAGTATTTTGATTTGCATTTCGCTGCATTGTAATATCTTGATCTACGGATTTGGAGGACTATTTGGGACGTTGATGTGTATCTTCAATTTAGTTGGTTAGTGGTTTGGAGCTCTGCAAGTGATTTTTCAAGGTTGACACTCAATGTAGTTTGTGTTCTTGAGATTCGGTATAATGATGTTGTGATTCTATTAATTTGTGTTGTTGTGGTGGTAATTCATGATGCTCGTGGAAGTTTTTGGATTGTGTGTCTTTTGTGTTGGTTGTCCACATTGATTGTTGAGCATGTAATTAATGTTTTTGTTCGATGTGTTAGTGTTCTTCATGGTTTTGGTCGACCATATGCTTTGTAACATGTTGCGGATGTCTGATGCATAATTCTTGGAGGTGTAACATGTGCAAGGTGATATATTTGGGTCTATGCTATGTCTTAGTCAACATTGCTTGGTCCACATATGATATTGTATCGTGTGTGATTATATTTTTTAATTAGGTGATGAGTGTTGAGATGACCTTGTTGATCTTCACAAGGTTGATGTCATGTATAAATAAATATAATATCTTTATAATTGTGTATGGATGAGAATCAAAATGTATGTGCATTGAATGTATACATATTTCAGAGGTAGATAAAATTGTTATGTGCTTAACCAGAACTATAACCAGGCATTAAGGAGATGTTATTTCTCAGTTCATAATTTTCAGATGTGATCCAAATTTTTTTGTAAGGCAGTGAGCCTGTTGGATATTATTGCTGCTAGGATATGTTGTTATTGATGTCAACATATTCCTGTGTTTTGGTGTTGCAGAGAAATTATTTGGTGATTCGGTGATTGTAGTGAGTTGATTCGATTGATTTATTTGTTTGCTATGCTGAATCAACTAGAGATACTTTATTATTTATTGATTCCATGATGATATGTGATGATTTGATCGATTTGAGGATTTCGGTATGGAGATTGGTTTTTCAGTTTTCAGTATTGTAGTGTTTTGGTGATTGATTTGTTGTGCTTAGGTATGATCATATCATGTGTTGCGCATCTGAGAGAGTGTTTGGGATGTTTGTGTGTATTTTCATTTTAGATGGTTCGTGATTTGATGTTCTACAAGTTATCTTTCTTGTCTGATTTTTTGTTGTTAAGTGTTCTTGAGTGTTAGCGTGTTGATCGATGAAGATTTGATTAAGTGGTGTTGGCGCAACTATTGCAGATGGTTCTAATGTGCATGTTGGTGTTTTATAATCATGTCCTATTTGTTTTGATGGTCCATATTGATCATTGTGGGTGTTCTTGATGATCTTATGGGTCTGATGACATTCTTCGCATTATGCGGTATTTTTGATGGTGTAACGTGTTGCGAATGATCTTGGCGAGATTTCTGATGGTGGTGCATATTTGAGGAGTTGATTTAGGTCCATGCTATATTTTTGATGACATTATATTGGTCTGCTGATTGATTTATGTATTGTGTGATGTAATTTTGTAATTAGGTGTTAAGGGTTTGGTTGACCTTGTAGTCAAGGTTGATGATTTTTATAAATGGGTGAAATTAGTGGTTTGGTGAGGTGTTGTTGTTGAGTCTACATTATTAGAGAGTGGTGTATGTGCGATCAAGAGAATTCATCTTTTGGTGTGGTGCATTGAGCAGAGATTGGTGAAGGGAAGACATATGAGCTTAACCAGAACTGTCATCAGGCATTAGCAGATGTTATTTTTGTAGTTCATCTTTTTCCGGATTATAGTCCTAATTTCTTTGTAAGGTAGTGAACCTTACTTGAGGGTTGTAGCCTTCTAGGTCATTATAATTTGAGCAGTAATCTCTAGGTAGTGTTCTTGAATGCATGTGCATTCCCCATTGTAATATTTACACATACTACTGTTGAGTATCATCTTATTGTGGGTAGGTTCCCACCATGGTTTTTCCCTTAAGCGGGTTTTCCACATCAAAATATTGGCGTTATGTGTGTTTCAGTTATTGGTGTTATCTTTCTTTTTGCTGTAGTTGATCAGATCTGAGATTGTGCTTAATTTGTCTAATCTGGTGAAAATTGATTCACCCCCCGCTTAGTTTCCCTTCCTTGATGTTGCCAACAAGTGGTATTAGAGCTAGATCCTCCAAAAGAAGCTTAACCACTTGAGGAGATCCAGGATGGCAACCTATGTGCTAAAGAAGGAGAGTCCTAGATTTGATAGAAATAATTATACTGTATGGAAGGATCGGATGGAAGTTCATTTGAAGTGTCTTGGAGAATATTATTGGAAGATTACAAAGAATGTCTACAAAGTTCCTCTGAATGGACCAATTACTGTTGATGAAATCAAGGAAGCTGAACATAACATAAGGGCTAGGGAAGAATTGCCGAGTGCCCTGACCGATTCAAACATGACTAATGTGATGGAACTTCAGACTGCACATGAGATATGGAAAAAGCTAGAGGTCTTGTATGAAGGAGATGCACAAGTTAAAGTTGCCAAGTTGCAGAGTTTGAAGGGAAAGTATGGGACATTGAAGATGGGAGACAATGAGAACATAACCTCCTTTATGGATAAAGTGAATGAACTTGTTATCAATATCAGATGTGTTGATGGAACTCTTGAGGAAGATGAGATTGTTGCTAAGGTGCTGAGAACCTTGCCTTCAGCTTATAAAGCTAAAGTTGCTGCTATGAGATCCGAAGTGTGACTATTGTGACAAGAGATATGTTGGTTGGTAAGCTAGCTACATTTGAGTTGAGAGAATTTGGAGAATCACATGGTAAATCTGAGACTGCATTTAAAGCAGTTGTATGATTCGAAAGAGTTCATCTAGGGTTTCAAGATATGAAAGAGAGATGAGAGAGATGGAAGATCAAGAGAAAGAGTTGGATGAGCTTGAAGCAGTTATTGATTGGAGATTGCCTAAGGGAGCCGATAAGTATGATGGAAAGTTACCTATGAAATCTTTCTCTTGTAATAAGATAGGATGTTTTTCATCTAGGTGCTCTGAATGAATGTCCAGGTATGATAAGAATGAAAGACATGATATATTTGATAAACATGATAGATATGAGAAGCATGATAAGTATGACAAGCCCTACAAGTATAATCAAAAGTATAGAAATTAGAAGAGATGAAATTATGCTACTAATGAAGGTGTGACAGATGAGGAATCAGACAATGGGAATTCAGGAGATAAATTTGTATTTATTGCTATCAAGGAAGATGATCTGGTATTGGTGAATACTACAAGCTACATTGTTGAGGAGAAAACTTTGGATGCTAAGTTTGAAGAGAAAGATGAATGGGTAATTGACAATGATTGTTCAAATCATATGATAGGTGATAAAAGTAAATTTGTGAATATGGAAAGGTCTGATGGTGGTATAGTAAGATTATGGGATGATAAATCTTGTGTGATTCATGGTAGAGGTTATATATCTTTTGATGGTAAAAATAATACTAATGATGTCTTGTATGTTGAAGGTTTAAAGCATAATGTTTTGAGTGTTGGACAAATGGTTGACAAGGGATATGATTTACAATTCAAGAATGGTAAATGCAAGATTCTGAATGCCTCGAGTATAGAGATTGCAAGAGGGACTAAAACTAAAGGTAATAAATTTCACTTGAATATTGGTGAGAAAAGTTGTCTGATTGCTCAGATAGATGAAGGTTGGTTGTGGCATAGAAGGATGTGTCATGTTAACTTTGACTACATGATAAGGATAAGTTATACTCAAGCTATTAGAGATTTGCCTAACATTGTGAAGCCCTCTAAACCAGTATGTAAAGAATGTTAGTTGGGAAAGAAAACAAGAACATCATTTAGAAGTAAGTTGTATACATCTAATGGACTGTTAGATCTTGTGCATACTGACTTGTGTGGTCCTCCAAGAGTGAGAAACATGCAGGGTGACAATTATTTCATGTTGCTAATTGATGACTACTCTAGAATGATGTGGGTGACTTTTCTAAGGGAGAAATCATAATCATTGGAGGAATTCAAAATATTCAAAGAAAAGGTGGAGATTGAGATAGGATTGAAGCTAAAGTGTCTGAGATCTAACAAAGGAGGAGAATTCACATTTGGTGAGTTTGATACATTTTGTGAGATGAATGGAATTAGAAGATAGTTATTTGCTCCTAGAACCCCTCAACAGAATGGAGTTGTTGAAAGGAAGAATAGAACAATCTTGGATGTTGCTAGAATGACGTTGATTGAAGGAAATGTTGCACAAACCTTTTTGAAAGAATTTCTTAGCACTATTGTTTACACATTCAACCAAGTGCATATAAAAGGTGATTCCGATAAGACTCCTTATGAGCTATGGTTTCCTCATGTTCCTACAGTTAGATATTTTATATTTTAAAACAAATGTTATATCAAAAGAGATGAGGATATAGGAAAGTTTGATGCAAGGTGTTATGAAGGAATCTTCTTAGGATACTCTACTAAGAGCAAGGACTACCGGTGTTACAATAAGAGGTTGAAGAAGATAGTGGAAAGTAAAAATGTGAAGGTTGATAAATGTCATGGGAAGAAGATCAGAGCATGCGGATATGAGATTGATGATCGGGATATTGTTTCTAAGCCTGCACAGACTGAGATCTTGAAGTAGAATGATCCAGTAGAGACAGTTAATCCCGATATTCCTATTGTCAGTGAAGAAGTTTAAGAGCCTGAGAATTAGAATAATCAAAAGACTCCGAGGTATGTAAAATTGAATCATTCAGAGAATTATATTATTGGTGATGATAACAAAGGTGTGATGACTAGAAGAAGACCTGTTGCTGAAGAGATATGCCTGATTTTTAAGATTGAGCCTGTTGTTCACCAAAAGTGATAACCCAAGAACACCTGCAAATCTTTCTATGAAATGGCCAATTTCAGTCTACAAAACACATCAGGGCTTGGACAACATAACATAGGACCCTAATTGATCCTCCTGCACTTCAGGTTCTGCTAGACCTAGGGGGGGACACCCTTTTGATGCATTGAATACAACAATCACAAACATAAGGCTGCATCAACAATGAGCAGACAAACCATTCCACAAGCTCACCAAATTAGGTAACATGTATAGATGGGCTAGATCTTATACAAATAATAGGTGAAATAAAGCTTTGGAAGGATAGAACATTAACCCCTAAACATAAAGGGAAATAGATTTATCTTTTTAAATGTATATCTGAAACCATCCCCAAACCTGCAAGACCAGTGCCTTGTTCATTGGGAAACAGAGTCACACACAAGACTACAAATATGAATCATAGATGCAAGTTTGTTTTTCCTTACAACATATCCCTGCACTAATACCTTGTACTAATGCATTACTCAATCCATTCATAAAATTATTAGATCTGGGACACATTCCATTGTTTATGACTGATTATAGAGTTTAAACTCTTCATTGAAAAATGCCTACAAACAATCATACAATCTCCTTGAGATGACAAATTATAAGCCTCCTTGAGGATTCAATTCATAACAATTAAATGCATACATAGAGACAATATCATGGGAAATTACTCATGCCTGACACAAGTAAGACCTACAACTAAAACCACATTCATAGCACTGCCCTGCAATAGCTATACCCTGAAAACAAACCAAAAACAATTACAAATTTGGGTCATGACATTCAGAAAGTGCAAGCCATCAAATCTGGAGCATTTTCCAAATTTCTGGAACCCTTACAACTGAAAAGAATTGGGAATAAAAAGAGGAGGGAACCAAATCAAATCTGCAACAGAATTGCCAGGTGTCTCCTCTCTAACTGAATTTTGTTCCCATGGAAATTGCTTCCAAAATATCCCACATTTGTCAAAATTAACCTCATAATCGGATTCCTCACTCCGAGAGCTTTCCGGCGATATATAACACTTCATATTTTTGCCAAAATTTAGACCCTGGGCGAATTAATCCCCATTTGTGCTCAATCATTTAAATTTTTCGAAATTTAATATAGTTTAAACTATATCATTTACAATTTTAATTTTGATTTTTTGCTTTGAATGTGCTCTGACGCTTTGCCACGTGGCAGGACCTGATTGGTTGATGAGGTCCACTGGGTGCCACCTAGGACGACACCTCATCACTGCCACATCATCTGCTTTGTCACTGCCACTTGGCCGCCACGTGTACACCACCTTAGCACCACGTCATTGCCACCTAGGTGCCACCTCATCGCCACCTCACCGGGACCCACCTGCTGGACCGCTGACTGTTCCCACCACCTATGCGCCACCTGGCTTTCACAACTTCGCAGGGTCTAATGTTCATGCATCTTCAATCTGCGAAACCGCGCGAGCTATCGATCTTGATCCAACATGCTCGACATTTACCCTTTTTGCAACTTCACAGGGCTTAACTTCCGTGCATCTCGCCTTCGCGAAACCGCACGCACCGTTGATCCATCTCAAACTTGCTCACTCGTTAAGCCGGCCCTTCTTTGCAAAATTTTGCCTGTCTGCCTCAGGAAGCGGGGTCCACCTGGTCGCCACCTAGTCACCTCCTCCGTTGCCTCAGGATTCGTGCTCATGTGTGGGCCCACCTTGGGCACCCTTAGCACCTTGTGTCAAAAGCCTCTTAAGGCTTTGACATATTACTATTGTGCGTTCTTTGCTATAAATACCAGAAAATACCACTTCCCAGCCAATGTCGGATTAAAACATTAAGCCTGGGACTGCATTTTGAAGGTTTTCTTGGTTTTTTCATGGCTGCCAGTCTTCTAAAATGGAAAATTCTTAAACGCATCCTTCTTCAATGCCTCCATTGGGAAAAAAAAAGGTTCAAACATCTGCCATTTGTAATTTGTTAAAAGCTTTTATTTGCTAAAGATTCTTATTAACACCATGCCACGTGAAAGAGGGATTTTGGTAGAAGTTGTGGAGTTTCTTTTAACACCTGCTACTTGCATTGATTTAAATTTTAAAATTCTCTCACCATACCTCACTGCAGTGGAAGATTGGAATCACACCTGCTAGTCTACATTGTTTTAAAAACTTTTAAATGCCCTTCCAAAGCTGCCACAGCAGGGAAAACTCTACATTTTAAACCTGCCAAGGCATTTGTTTTAAATGATTTTACACCCCCTTCACAGCAATAGCATACATGCCACAGGCAAGCAGGATTTGGAAAGGATAGTGGATTTGAGTCTGCACCTAGCAATTGCATTTGCTGAAACCATAAAACCCCCACGTACCACAGCAGGGAGGAGGTTTGCTGATAAAATCGTGAAGTTTGGGAGCTTCTGCTGCAACTTTAATGCCTCCCAAAATGCATTTGCTGAAAGTGTTAAACAACTCAAATGCCATACCATGTTTTCAGCCTTGCTTGCCACGTGAACTGTTGGGAATGTGACTGGGAACTAGTTACAATTTATTTGAAAGTTAATGTCTTAACTCCATTGTATTTATACCAGCTGCAATTGACTTACAACCCTCTGTGAATGTTGCCCAAGAAATGTAGCTGCACATGTTATACCATCTCCAGCTCAATGATTAATATTCATGTACTGTTTTTGTGCAACACATGGGGGAGTTCAGACCATTTACATCTGCTTTGAAAGCTTCTGTAGCCCTTTGCCAAAGCCACGTTGGGGAAAGATCGATGAATTACACCTTGCTTTTTTAAAATTCAACGCTGCCCTCTCTTCCCATTAACTTGTTTGTTAATGACTTCTCTCGGTTCTTGTCTTCAACCACGTCTAGCAGGAAGGAGAACGGTTGTTGCTGCAAATTGCATTGCTTCAAAGTTTCTAATTTAACTCTCCCCACTGTCCATGCATGGGCAGAGGAAGAGGCACGCAAGGGAGGCTGCACTCACCATTTTCATTGTTTGAAAGTTAAGTGGCCTCTAAACACGACACATAGCAAAGGGGAAAAAAAAACATTCTGATTTTGAAACTATGAATTACATTTGATTTCTAGCAATCTCTTTTTAATGCCTCTCTCCAGCATAGCAGGGAGGAGAATGTTGTTGCTGCTGGTCATTGATCACACTACTGGAGCTTCATGTGGGGGGATGCTATGCTGGCACTTACCTTTGCTTTGCAAACTCCAAACACCACGTAGGGGAGTCTTTGGCTGTGGAATTTGGCTATACACCATTTGAATTTACTTGAAACATTTACTGCTTTTGTCATTGGTTTTCCACACTGCAGATTGTATTTGTTTTTAAAAAAAAAAAACTTTAAATGCTTTCCTCACCAGCCAATGCATAGTTTCAGATTTAATGCCTCTTACATGCCAAGCCAATGGCATTTGCTTTGAAACTCTCAATGGCCTGTCAACCACGTAGAGGGAAGAGGGATTATGGCTTGGCATTTAACAAAGAAAATGTAAGAATATTTATTCCTTGTTTGGCGGACCAGAAGAAAATGCTACATTCCATTTGGGGCACATGTAAAAGTATTTCTATTTGGAAGCCTAATTTTTCTTCGATTCAGCGATCGAAGTTTAGATGCAGACATTTCCTCATTCAAGCAGTTTCATAGTTCACACTCCAATTTACCATTTTTTTTTTCGCCAATAGCTATAAAATTAATGCACAGGCGTGAGCCAGGTCGGGCCCCAAAGTGGGTCCGACTAAAAAAAATTTTCGTTTTCATAAAACTGACCTCTGGAATATCTCATGGACATCAAACACGCCTCTGGAAACAATCGGCATCATTTTCGGATCATAAAATTGCATTTTACATCCTTCAGGCAATTACGCCACATTTTCGCATTTAATCGCGAAGACGTAATTTTCAAACCTGTCGAAACACCTTTCTGGAGCTCACCATCTGACAGGCGTGTACTCTGATATACAAGGATGACTTCTACCAAATGGTTTCTCAAGACGAGTCCCAAGCGAAGAGATATTAATTTTCGAAAATGCCCAACTGGCTTTGTCGACACTGCGGACCTGATGAAGTCAATGTCCTGGCAACACATGACGCCTTTCTCAAAAATATCAAACGACCTCCGTAGGTCCTCAAATTCGGGACATAGGTACCTTAAAGTACATATTAAATCTTTGAATTCTCAGTTTGATCACCAGACTGACAGGATGCAAATGGTGCACTCACCAAAACGGCTACATTAACTGATATAACACTGGAGTGCGGATAACTAAATTTGATGGCAAAATGAGCTCTTTTGAAAACCGATCAAACGGATTGGTAGAGCCTTGCAATTTGAAATGTAGCTCATCATTTATACCAACATTAGCCCAGAACAAACATTTTGACATGACGCTTACTGAGGCAACTTTTACACTTGTGCGAAAAAGGGCTCCGACTAGCTGTCGAAGCAGGGACTTGCCAAAACATAGAAACTGCAAATGGATTTGACTTCAAAAATTGAGCAAATGAATTCGTCAAGACTTGAAATTTTGCAGGCTGAATCACATTAATGCATAAAATTGAATCCATTTTGAATTTATCCATGACGATCAATAGGGAAAAAGATGCAATCGCTCAAAGTAGGCTACTCAATAAAATCTGCATTTGTGCCTAAAATGCACTTTCAGCTCACCCCTCAAAATGGGTACCTCATAAACTTATCCAAATTGAATTCTGAAAGTTTCACATCACTGAATAGGCCAAATGAAAGGTGTTGGACATGAATCCTAAGCCTTACCCTATGAAAATCAACTGGCTCCATTTTACACCCTTGCTAACTAGGCCATTCAAACTGACTTATTTTAATCATTCGGAAATGCAGGGCAAATTTTTGAAATGGGCCTTTAAAACTTGACTCAGTTTTAAATACTCCCAACAGTGGCTTTGACTGGGGATGGTTGATTGCAAGATCAACACAAGAATTCAGATATCTTTGGTTAAGCAGACCACCCAAAAACGGATCATTCTTCTGTTCTCATCTCATTTCAAAAATAGGGCTTCCTTATTCTACCCAAACAACAGGGCACTTTATTGAAAACCACACAACTGAAGCAAAGCAACTATACAATATATACAAACAAACTCACAACTGATTATAATTGCTCCACTTACAAACATTTACCTCTGTCAAAAATCTGATTCTCATCACTTGATACCATGATCCAAACAAAGGCACTTTTCAGTAACAACTGAGCATAACTTTTATAATCCACCTCTTTTGTCTCATCACTGAAATAGCTAGTGTGCATGCCTCTTGTCCGATTCTGAACTTTGTAATCACACACTACTTCAACACAAGTAAAAACATGAGACAATTCACCGTAGAGGCCTTCCCATAAGATACCATACATTTCACTATCCCACTCAACTCTATCATTTGCAAGGACATCATCATGTTGAACTTGAAAACTAAAACACTCATTTTCAACATTGCAATTCCTATCAGCACATGCCTTATTACCATTTAAATTCATAAAATGAGGGGCACTACTAACCAACTGATGCAAACAAGGAACATGAACATTACCATCCGGATGTGATACTTCACTACGCTGATCACACCTCATACTATCCTTGTTTATCAAACTGAAAACCTCTGCATTCTCAACATCCCATTCATGGAAAAGAATGCATACCTCTGGCTGAAGCAAATCCTCAGCTGAATCTTTTTCATCCAAACCTATATCCCCCTGAAACACTTTCATTTGTGGTTTTAAATGATCATCACATAATCCATGCCTCTTACCTTCATCATGAAATAATTTTCTACAACCCATGCTATTGTTGTTCAAAATTCCATCAGTATTATGGACTGGTTCATCATCTACAACATCTGGCTGATCAGTCATTTCTTCATACAAAGGGTTAGAAACAAAATGAAGATTCCCCTTATGAACATTATGACACAAAAGTGGCTGGTCCATATCTATATCAGCATTGAATAAAGCATTAGTAAAATTGCTAAAGACACCATCCATTTGATCATCATAATCATCTTCATCAGGCAAAGAAGAAATTGACACTTGGCTGGAACAATCCTTAGCGTTCCATGTTTGACATTCATAAGATTTTATCCTATGACCATCATTCTGAAAATCAAGATAATCATACTTATCTTGGCACAACTGATCTTCTTCACCAATAGAATACTCATCATCAGCCAAAGAAAGAAAATGAACATCACTGCAATTTACTTCATCAGATGAGTTTTTAGCATGTTCACTAAAATTTTCTATCATAAAACCATCTGTTAGATCGGCATGTTCATCAAATGTACAAGCATTCAGTTCACAGTCCTTTTCTGAAGAATCATCTTCACTATATTTCAGAAGGTCTTCATCAACAGCTCTAGGCTCTCCAACATTTGAACCTTCTTGTCCACAACTTCAAGAGCTTTCTTAAGTTCTGCAATCTTCTGGACTTGCATTGCACTTTGCTGTTCCATTTGAGATTCCGTAAAATTTTCTCCATTCATGTGTGCTATATCTTCATTGCAATCACACATACCATTACAATTTTCTGAATTTACTTTGTGCATAACTTTCAAAATAGAAAGATTATCAACATGATTACAAGAAGTGAAATCTGAAAATAGATTTACTTCATCCTCAACACAATTAAGATTATCAATATCTAAATGAGGATCAACTATTGTTTGCACCAAACAATTCTGATTTTCATCATATGGCACATTTTCGCTTGCGCAAATAGCAACACTTAGTAATCCCTCTGTACTTGGTATTTCAACATCAAATACATCAGCAACATGTAAAGATTGATGGTCATCACCATCATTATTTTCATTAATATTATCCTGAAGAGATGCATGATTCACTTGGTTGTTGGCAGCCACATAATTAGCATAACAGGCATACAAATCAAATGGTACATATCCCTTGTATATATCAATCTCCGTATCAACATTTTCACAACACTTCCCAATGATCATTCCATCACTACTGCGAGAGACAACCGACATTAACGGCAAAGGCTCTTGACTCTCATTTAAATCTGAAACACATGCATCATAAAAGACATTTGGAACTGCAAAGCTTGATGCACCTAGACAAGGAATGATTTTCTCAGCTGCACATGGTATTTCACCATTGAAGGTGCTTTGGTATGAAACAACAGCAGACATGAATCTCTTCGAGATTCCAAACTTCAAGTTATTTTCCATATCCCTAGCTGTGTTAAAGGCTTCATACAAGGTTTTGGGTTCTTTGTTTCTCAAAAGGAAACCCATCTTCTCATCAAATGCACTCATATAAACATCCAGACATACTTTATCATCAAGTTTATACTTTCTGAAAATTTTGGACAAAGCTTGTGAAAATCTGATATTAAACGTTGGTACCAATTCATCTTCCCTGATTTGTATATAATTGAATTCTTTCAGCAAGTCGGAATCACTCACCTTCTCATCGAATTGATCCATGAAATCTGAAACCAATTCTTCCCATGAGGTAATAGAATTCACTGGCAAAAAAGAGAACCAATCTCTTGTATCCTCTTTTAATGACTGAATAAACAACTTCATGCATACATCTTCTTGGCAAATTTTGAAATCTCCTATCAAATCTGAAAATCTTTTAACATGTTGACATGCTGATTCTGATTTCTTCCCACTGAAAATTGGCAAATACTTTCTAATTTCTGTGGGTATGGGATTTGGGTAACTCGGAATATCTCTAAAATTTAGAGCAGCATAATGGTTCATGATGAAACTTCTCCTATTATATGGTTGTGACACTTCACCAGGCATGGCTCTATGTGGAAATACACAAGGTTGAAAATCTTTACTATTCATTTTCCTTCTTACTCCCACAAATGATTTTACAATCTTTGGATAAAAACTTCAAGCAAGTATCCTTATACAAATCTATTCCTTAACATTGCTTGATATAAAGTTCTTCCACATTTGCATACTATGGAAGATAACATACACTAAATATTTTAGCAGCTTAGATATGCAAACTAATTTGAAAACTTCTCTTTCCCTCTTTACTAGTGTTGTTCACTAAATGGGAAAACAACATTACACATTCTAATTTTCAGAACACATATCTTTGCATTTGAAACCTCTGAAAAATACCTGGAGATTTTGCAGTTGTATAAATCTTGTAGATCTGGAGATTAACTTCACCTTTAGCTTGGTCTTTTACATCAGAGTCGCCACCTCTTGCACGGAGGATCTTTTGAACAGTAGAACACCATTCAACACACATTCAAGTTCTTTACTATCTCCTTCAATCTCGCTACAACCAATTCACTCTTGTAGGCTATTACTGCACTTTCCTTCTCAAGCTTTTATGATGAAAGCACTTATCTGTGAATCTTCTAATTAAACCATCTGCACCTTAATATGATTCATAAGATTATCTACTAATCTTGTGAAGATCTTGGAATACAAACTTCCTTCAAGCACTGGTATAGAGACTAGAGTCGCCACCCAATAAGGAATTGGGGAAAAAATTGCATACAGCTGCAAGGACTTGCTCACAACTAAGAAATATAACTTTTATTGTTACTACTTCATACAATATATGACATGTAAAACATATCATGTTACAGATCCAGAACAAGAACTATTCTCTTCACCATAAAATCAATTTACACTATGTGCATACACAATGGACTGACTAACTGGATGAAATTAGGCAATTTCTATTCAACTTGCCCAGCAGAGTCGCCATTTTTGTTGTGGTGACTCGGATGGGATAATCTCAACCTTATATGAATTAAATCTTTCTTAACCAGAGGCTCTTGACAGTTCATTTCTTCCCCAGCAGAGTCGCCATTTTTGTTGTGCACCAAAAGTGATAACCCAAGTATACCTGCAAATCTATCTATGAGATAGCCAATCTCAATCAATGAAACACCTCAGGGCTTGGACAACATGACAAGGATATGAATCCTTCTACTTTTCAGGCTCTGCAAAACCTAGGTGGGTATACCTTTGATGCATTTAATCAAACCTATTACACACAAGACTGCATTAATCAAAAGCAGATGGATCTCAAAAGGTTCAAAAACTAAGAGGTAACTACAGATGGGCTAGATCCACACTTGCAATTCAACATTTTTGAATCATGAGATGGAGGGACATTTTTGAATTGAAGCCATCAAATCTGGAGCATTTTCCAAATTTCTGGAAACCTTACAACTGAGAAGAACTGGGAATAAAAAGAGGAGGGAACCAAATCAAATCTGCAACAGAATTGCCAAGTGTCTCCTCTCTAACTGAATTTCATTCCCATGGAAACTGCTTCCAAAATATCCCACATTTGTCAAAATTAACCTCTAATCGGATTCCTCACTCCGAGAGCTTTCCGGCGATATATAACACTTTATATTTTTGCCAAAATTTAGACCCTGGGCGAATTAATCCCCATTTGTGCTCAATCATTTAACTTTTTCAAAATTTAATATAGTTTAAACTATATCATTTACAATTTTAATTTTGATTTTTTGCTCTGAATGTGCTCTGACGCTTTGCCACGTGGCAGGTCTTGATTGGTTGATGGGGTCCATTGGGTGCCACTTGGGATGATACCTCATCATTTCCACATCATCTTCTTTGTCACTGCCACTTGGCCGCCACATGTACACCACCTCAACACCACGTCATCGCCACCTAGGTGCCACCTCATCGCCACCTCACCGGGACCCGCATGTTGGACCACTGACTGTACCCGCCACCTATGCGCCACCTAGCTTTCGCAACTTCGCAGGGTCTAACGTTCGTGCATCTTCAATCTGCGAAACCGCGCGGGTCGTCGATCATGATCCAACATGCTCGACATTTATCCTTTTCGCAACTTCGCAGGGCTTAACTTCCGTGCATCTCGCCTTCGCGAAACTGTGCACACCGTTGATCCATCTCGAACTTGCTCACTCGTTAAGCCGACCCTTCTCTACAAGAATTTTTCTTGTCTGCCTCGAGAAGCGGGGTCCACCTGGTCGCCACCTGGTCACCTCCTCTATTGCCTCGAGATCTGTGCTCATGCGTGGGCCCACGTTGGGCACCCTTAGCACCTTGTGTCAAAAGCCTCTTAAGGCTTTGACATATTACTATTGTGCATTCTTTGTTATAAATACCAGAAAATACCACTTCCCAGCCAATGTGGGATTAAAACATTAAGCATGGGACTGCATTTTGAAGGTTTTCTTGGTTTTTTCATGGCTGCCAGTCTTCTAAAATGGAAACTTCTTAAACGCATCCTTCTTCAACACCTCCATTGGGAAAAAAAAAGGTTCAAACATCTGCCATTTGTAATTTGTTAAAAGCTTTTATTTGCTAAAGATTCTTATTAACACCATGCCACGTGAAAGAGGGATTTTGGTAGAAGTCGTGGAGTTTCTTTTAACACCTGCTACTTGCATTGGTTTAAATTTTAAAATTCTCTCACCATACCTCACTGCAGTGGAAGATTGGAATCACACCTGCTAGTCTGCATTGTTTTAAAAACTTTTAAATGCCTTTCCAAAGCTGCCACAGCAGGGAAAACTCTACATTTTAAACTTGCCAAGGCATTTGTTTTAAATGATTTTACACCCCCTTCACAGCAATAGCATACATGCCACAGGCAAGGAGGATTTGGAAAGGATAGTGGATTTGAGTCTGCACCTAGCAATTGCATTTGCTGAAACCATAAAACCCCCACGTACCACAGTAGGGAGGAGGTTTGCTGATAAAATCGTGAAGTTTGGGAGCTTCTGCTACAACTTTAATGCCTCCCAAAATGCATTTGTTGAAAGTGCTAAACAACTCAAATGCCCTACCATGTTTTCAGCCTTGCTTGCCACGTGAACTGCTGGGAATGTGACTGGGAACCAGTTACAATTTATTTGAAAGTTAATGTCTTAACTCCATTGCATTTATACCAACTACAATTGACATACAACCCTCTGTGAATGTTGCCCATGAAATGTAGTTGCACATGTTATACCATCTCCAGCTCAATGATTAATATTCATGTACTATTTTTGTGCAACACATGGGGGAGTTCAGACCATTTACATCTACTTTGAAAGCTTCTGTAACCCTTTGCCAAAGCCACGTTGGGGAAAGATCGATGAATTGCACCTTGCTTTTTTAAAATTCAACGCCTCCCTCTCTTCCCATTAACTTGTTTGTTAATGACTTCTCTTGGTTCTTGTCTTCAACCACGTCCAGCAGGAAGGAGAATGGTTGTTGCTGCAAATTGCATTGCTTCAAAGTTTCTAATTTAACTCTCCCCACTCTCCATGCATGGGCAGAGGAAGAGGCATGCAAGGGAGGCTGCACTCACCATTTTCATTGTTTGAAAGTTAAGTGGCCTCTAAACACGACACATAGCAAAGGGGAAAAAAAAACATTCTGATTTTGAAACTATGAATTACATTTGACTTCTAGCAATCTCTTTTTAATGCCTCTCTCTAGCATAGCAGGGAGGAGAATGCTGTTGCTGCTGGTCATTAATCACACTGCTGGAGCTTCATGTGGGGGGATGCTATGCTGGCACTTACCTTTGCTTTGCAAACTCCAAACACCACGTAGGGGAGTCTTTGGCTGTGGAATTTGGCTATACACCATTTGAATTTACTTGAAACATTTACTGCTTTTGTCATTGGTTTTCCACACTGCAGATTGTATTTGTTTTTAAAAAAAAAAAACTTTAAATGCTTTCCTCACCAGCCAATGCATAGTTTCAGATTTAATGCCTCTTACATGCCAAGCCAATGGCACTTGCTTTGAAACTCTCAATGGCCTGTCAACCACGTAGAGGGAAGAGGGATTATGGCTTGGCATTTAACAAAGAAAATGTAAGAATATTTATTCCTTGTTTGGTAGACCGGAAGAAAATGCTACATTCCATTTGGGGCACATGTAAAAGTATTTCTATTTGGAAGCCTAATTTTCCTTCGATTCAACGATCGAATTTTAGATGGAGACATGTTCCTCTTTCAAGAGGTTTCATAGTTCACACTCCAATTTACCATTTTTCTTTTCGCCAATAGCTATAAAATTAATGCACAGGCGTGAGCCAGATCGGGCCCCAAAGTGGGTCTGACTAAAAAAAAATTTCATTTTCATGCAATTGACCTCTGGAATATCTCATGGACATCAAACACACCTCTGGAAATGATTGGCATCATTTTCAGATCATAAAATTGCATTTTACATCCTTCAAGCAATTACGCCACATTTTCGCATTTAATCGCGAAGACGTAATTTTCAAACCTGTCAAAACACCTTTCTGGAGCTCACCATCTGACAGGCGTGTACTCTGATATACAAGGATGAATTCTACCAAACGGTTTCTCAAGATGAGTTGTGAGTGAAGAGATATTAATTTTTGAAAATGCCCAATTGGCTTTGTCGACACTGCGGACCTGATGAAGTCAATGTCCTGGCAACACATGACGCCTTTCTCAAAAATATCAAACGACCTCCGTAGGTCCTCAAATTCGGAACATAGGTACCTTAAAGTACATATTAAATCTTTGAATTCTCAGTTCAATCACCAGACTGACAGGATGCAAATGGTGCACTAACCAAAATGGCTACATTAACTGATATAACACTGGAGTGCGGATAACTGAATTTGATGGCAAAATGAGCTCTTTTGAAAACCGATCAAACGGATTGGTAGAGCCTTGAAATTTGAAACGTAGCTCATCATTTATACCAACATTAGCCTAGAACAAACATTCTGACATGACGCTTACTAAGGCAACTTTTACACTTGTGCGAAACAGGGCTCCGACTAGCTGTCGAAGCAGGGACTTGCGAAAACATAGAAATTGCAAATGGATTTGACTTCAAAAACTGAGCAAATGGATTCATCAAGACCTGAAATTTTGTAGGTTGACTCACATTAATGCATACAATTGAATCCATTTTGAATTTATCCATGATGATCAATAGGGAAAAAGATGCAATCACTCAAAGTAGGCTACTCAATAAAATCTGCATTTGTGCCCTAAATGCACTTTCAGCTCACCCCTCAAAATGGGTACCTCATAAACTTATCCAAATTGAATTATAAAAGTTGCACATCACTGAATAGGCCAAATGAAAGGTGTGGGACATGAATGCTGGGCCTTACCCTCTGAAAATCAACTGGCTCCATTTTACCCCCTTGCTAACTAGGCCATTCAAACTAACTTATTTTAATCATTTGGAAATGCAGGGCAAATTTTTGAAATGGGCCTTTAAAAATTGACTCGGTTTTAAATACTCCCAACAGAGCCTAAAGATGTTGATGAAGAATGTAAGGATGAGTACTGGATAAAAGCTATGGAGGAAGAGTCGAATCATATTGACAAGAAGAACACTTGGGAGCTTGTTCCGAGACCTAAAGACAAGAATTTGATTGGTACTAAATGGGTGTTCCAGAATAAACTGAATGAAGTCGGCGAAGTGGTAAGAAACAAAGCAAGATTGATATATAAGTGATGCTATCAAATGAAAGGTGTTGATTATGAGGAGAATTTTGCTCCGGTAGCTAGAATTGAAGTTGTTAGATTGTTGTTTGAATATGCTACTTACAAGAATTCCAAGGTATATCAGATGGATGTCAAGTTAGCCTTTTTGAATGGTGATCTTGAGGACGAAGTCTACATTGAGCAACTGGAAGGAATTTCATTATCAGATGAAGGAGACATGGTATGTAGATTGAAAAAAGTATTGTATGGACTGAAGCAAGCCCCTAGAGCCTCGTATGCTAGATTAGATAAGTATTTGATGAAGTTGGGATTTTGTAAAGGTACTATTGACAATAATTTATACTTTAAGGTTGAGAATGATAACATTTTGATTGTTGAAGTATTTGTGGATGACATTATTTTTGGAGGTGATGATGATTTAAGTATGAAGTTTGTTGATGACATGCAAAAGGAATTTGAGATGTCTATGATAGGTGAGATGAAATTCTTCTTATGATTGCAGATTACTTATACCGATAAAGGTATTTTCATTTCTGAATCTTAGTATGTGAAGAAATTGTTGAAAAAGTTTGGGTTAGCTGATTATAAACCTGTTAGAACTTCTATAGTGACCGGATGCAAGTTGTCTAAGCAAGATGAATCCTAGAAAGTTAATCAGACCTTGTATAGATCTATGGTTGGTGGACTTATGTACTTAACTTAGACTAGACCGGATATCATGCATCTTGTTTGTCTTTGTGCCAGATTTCAATCTGATCCTAAAGAGGCTCATGTTATTATTGTGAAGAGGATTGTGAGATATTTGAAGGGATATGTTGACTATGGGTTGTGGTATCCAAAGAATTATAATTTCATGATATGTGCCTATACTGGTGTTGATTGGGCAGGTGATGTAGATGACCGAAAGAGCACTACTGGTGGAGCTTTCTTTTTGGGGAAGAAGTTGGTTTCATGGGCAAGTAAGAAACAAGATGTTATATCTCTATCTACTGTTGAAGTTGAATACATTGTTGTTGCTAGCAACTGTACTCAGGTAGTTTGGATGAAGCAGATGTTGAAAGACATTAGAGTTGTGTAAAATGAGCCTACTATTGTTTACTGTGACAACTCAAGTGTTATTAATATTTCCAAGAATCCAGTACTGCACTCTAAAACAAAGAATATATCAATTAAGTATCATTTATTGAGGGAGAAAGTTAGTGATGAGGAAGTTAAACTAGAGTATGTATCTAGAAAGAATAAGATTATAGATATTTTCACTAAGACTTTGCTTGCTGATACATTTGTGTATTTGAGAGACAAGTTAGGGGTCTCTGCCCCTCCTGATGAGAACTAGGCGCATGAAGATGCATCAATCTGGTGGATTTCATAGTCTTATCTCTTTATCCATGTTGATGAGTTGGTGCCGCTACTCAACTGTGGTAGTCAGTATGTGCTTCAGAGTTGTGAGTTTATCCTAAGGGGGAGATATTGTTCTTCGTAGAGGGAGAGAAGCATGATTTGCATTTTTGGCTTTGGCATTGTTGTCAAAGGGGGAGAGAAGCATGTGAAAAAATACCTTATCTTAGGAGCTTTATGTGCATGATCTTAGGGGGAGTTTGTTAATGTTGATTTATTCCTCTGCATTGATTTTTTTTCATATTGATATGTTGTGATCAATACCAAAGGGGGAGATTGTTGGATATTGTTGCTGCTAGGATATTTTGTTGTCATTGATGTCAAAATATTCTTGTGGTTTAGTGTTATAGAGAAATGTTTTGGTGATCTGGTGATTGTAGTGAGTTGATTTGGTTGGTTTATCTATTTTCTATGCTGAATCAACTATATATACTTCATTCTTTATTGATTCAATGATTCCATGTGATTATTTCATTGAGTTGAGGATTTCGGTATGGAGATTGATTTTCAGTGTCTAGTATTGCAGTGTTCTGGTGTTTGATTTGTTGTGCTCTGGTATGATCATATCATGTATTGTGGATTTGAGAGAGTGTTTGTGATGTTCATGTATATCTCCATTTTAGATGGTTCATGATTTGATGTTCTGCAAACTATCTTTCTTGTCTGAGTTGCTACTATTAAGTGTTTTTGAGTGTTAGCGTGTTGATCGATGAAGATTTGATTAAGTGGTGTTGGTGTAGATATTGTGGATGGTTCTCATGTGTATGTTGGTGTTTTCTAATCATGTCCTATTTGTTTTGATGGTCCAAATTGATCATTGTGGGTGTTCTTGATGATCTTATGCGTCCGATTATATTCTTCATGTTATGCGGTATTATTGGTGGTGTAACGTGTTGTGGATGATCTTGGCGATATTTCTGATGGTGGTGCACATTTGAGGAGTTGATTTAGGTCCATTCTATTATTTTTGTAACTAGGGTGAAAATAAATTGGATATGGGTTCTAATTGCCACAAGGCAACATTAGAACCCATCCAAAAGGACTGGGCCCTTTTCTTTGTTGCACCTATTCATTTAGGTGGCATGGAAACTTAAATAGGGCTGGGCCCTCTAATCTTTGCCAAACGCGTAATACTCCAGCTCAACGCCCAAGGATAGGGCTTCACCAATATGTAATGTGCAAACCTCATTATAGGGCCGACCCTATAACCGTTACTTTGTAGTGTGTGAAGGATATAGGCCCCAAGTTGGGTGGCAATAAATATGGTTCAAATAAACCTTGGTGCCAAAACGCCCTAGCCGACTTGGAGGGTGATTAAGGGAGTTTAATCACATATAAATGCAAGCAAATGAAGTATCATTTGATATATACAACACACACAATTAGCGAACTATCTTTGCTCCTCCACATGTGAAATCTGAAAGTTATGAATACAAGTGAACTATCTCTACTGTTTATCTAATGAGGATTATGCCTAAAGGCCAGCGAATTCATTGAAGGTTATATGCAAGCTGCCTCTGCTATATACAATGCGAAATCTGACTGAAGGAGGATATCATCTGCTATGCTAGTATGAATACACCTTGAGGATAGCGAACTTGTTCTCCATGACAGCAAAGACAAGAAGATGACTGCGGAGACAATTAGAGGGCAACAAACCACCATTGAAGGGCAGTGAAGCACAATCAAAGGACAACGGATTTTTGTGTAAAGGCTTGCAAATCAGCACTGTGATTTCATACATTCTAAGGACTGAGATAAGTCTGATCTTATCTATTATCTCCTGTTGTTGTATTATGCCCTAGTTGGGTAAGTGAATCTACATTTTCAGAATAATAATTAGATCTGAGGATCTATTGTTGCTGGGTTTTTCCTCCAAGAGGGAGGTTTTCCCAGGGTAGCTTTTGTGTTGTGTGATCCTCTATTTGTATGCTTTACTGTGCAACTTTAGTTTTTTGTTTATTATGGTTAATCTTATCATGAAAACTAACACATTCTATGTTGTTTATGATATTGTACTATTCCGATGGCTGATTTATGTATCGTGTGATGTAGTTTTTTAATTAGGTGTTAAGGGTTTGGTCAACCTTGTAGTCAAGGTTGATGATTTTTATAAATGGGTGAAATTAGTGGTTCGGTGAGGTGTTGTTGTTGAGTCTGCATTATCAAAGAGTGGTGTATGTGTGATCAGAATAATTTATCTTTGAGTGTGGTGTATTGAGCAGAGATTGGTGAAGGATAGACATATGAGCTTAACCAGAATTGTCATTAGGTATTAGCAGATGATATTTTTGCAATTCATCTTTGTCGGATTGTAGTCCGAATTTCTTTGTAAGGTAGTGAACCTTCCTTGAGGGTTGTAGCCTTTTGGGTGATTGTAATTTGAGTAGTGATCTCTAGGTAGTGTTTCTGAATGCATGTGCATTCCCCATTGTAGTATTTACACATACTACTACAAAGTATCATCTTATTGTGGGTAGGTTCCCATCGTGGTTTTTTCCTTAACCAGGTTTTCCACATCAAAAATATTGGTGTTATGTGTTGCAATTATTGTTGTTATCTTTCTTTTTGCTGCAGTTGATTAGATTTGAGATTGTGCTTAATTTTTCTAATCCGATGAAAACTGATTCACCCCCCATCTCAGTTTTCCTTCCTTGTTGTTACCACCAGAGCCTTGCCTAGGTTGTATCCCTTCTTGTTTTTTAGCAGTGATCTCTAAGTAGTGTGCCTGAATGCATGTGCATTCCCTAGTGTAATACTTCTATACTTCTAAAAAAGTATACTCATATTGTGGGTGTGTTCCCATCATGGTTTTTCCCTTGACAAGGTTTTCCACATCAAAAATTTTGGTGTTATGTGTGTGTTGACTTTGAATTTTTCTTTAGAAACAAAGAGCCTTATGGGAAATTCAGTGGTGGGGGACCGATTGCGCAGGTTTCACTGAATGACCTCCAGGATTGAGAAGTTGGCTCTTCCTTGGTGTTTTTGAGGAAAGGGGAAGAAAGAAACACCTTAAAAATAGTAAAAACTAGACTACTGAGGCGGTACGCTAGATCATTAAAAGACACGAGCATACAAAATCCAAAAACATATGACTTTCATAAGCCCATTCAACAATCTACAAGTCCAGATCAAGAACATAACCAAAGATATAATTAAATTTCTTTGCGACATAAGGAAATACTCATCATGCATTTACCAGATAACAAGTGTGAATATAGTTTAATTGGCAAAATCTTAGATAGATATATTCCCAAAGTTATTGAAATTCTGACAGAACAACACAAAAAAGACCATCAAAGCATACTGAAAGAGGTGTCATAAAGGCCGCAGGCACGATTTGAATAACCTTCTTCAGACAAACAATAATAGTTTAAAAGGCTG
The DNA here is from genome assembly GCF_030272615.1 of Cryptomeria japonica. Classification (NCBI taxonomy): domain Eukaryota; kingdom Viridiplantae; phylum Streptophyta; class Pinopsida; order Cupressales; family Cupressaceae; genus Cryptomeria; species Cryptomeria japonica. The sequence goes on from NC_081410.1 coordinate 44,635,314, forward strand.
AAAACCTCTACTTAGTAAACTTAATTGCTCTTTCAAAAGTTTTGAACCCCCAGCAATAGGGAAAAAACCAACATAAATAGAGCACTCGGCTCTTGAAAAAACTCCCATTACATGCCAAAAAGACATAACCTCCCTGAATAGAAAAAACATGTCGTGTCGCTCTGAATATCACACCCAACAAAACGGCCTCTGGAATTCCACTTCTTGCCTGCAACGGTCTTCATATTGTCACGAACCGAAAATATTTTACTAACCGCAGATAGGCTGCTAGACAAATTACAAAAATGTGGGAAACTGCTCACTTACTGCGCTACAAGGTGCCCCCCCCCCCAAAAGAAACCAATTAGCACGCCTTTCCATTTGTCACTAGCGTGCTACTCCAAAAGATGGACGCCAAATATGGACCGAGGGAGTAACGTCATGCCGACAATTGTCCTACGTGCCCTGCGCTGCTGGAAAACTAAAGAGGCAAACCAAACAAGGGGAACCCAGTGGCAAACCTCAGACCGGCGGGTTTTAATGTGAACATTTCTTGGCGACTAACAAGGGAAATTCTGCCTGTGGAATTGGAGAACCCAAAATTACTGGCTCACAGACCAGATTTCAAGCAGAAACGAGACGGAGCAGATCAAAAGCCTATTGCAAAGGCAACCATTCATCCTCGGAGAGCATAGCTTGCACCTCTAAATTCTGGAAATACTGATCCAGGCAAACTACCTCATCAAAAGGTAGGGGTACAAGCTTGTCTTAGACCTGTTTCAGGAGAGCAGAGAGCTAGGCCAGAGGGTGTAAAAGACACTCCACCTCGGTCACCAAAATAGGATTTCCTAGGCACTGCAAGAAAGCTTTGTCTTGTTGCAAATACTCGACCTAGCGTAATATTTGTTCAATCCCTAACACAGTATCATCCGTAGGAAAAGGAGAGGGAAGGCCCAATGAAACGAACCTCTCTAAACACCGCTTGATGTCTGGAACTGAAAATTGTAAAGGCGCCAGGGCCGCTGAAGCCTGCATGATTATCTTGTGCCGGTTTACGAAAACATTAGTTTTTTTTAATCAATTATCAGTGGTCAGCATTCCCTTTCTCCCTTAGTCCCTTATCCTGGGTGGAATACAGCAACTGAATAAGACTTTGGGCTACTGGGAACTTAGGACCGATGACAAGCATGAAATTGCTAATGAGGGCATCAACCTTTGCATAGAGGGACTGCGCGTCACTAAGGAATCTTAAAACAGGCTCCAAGGATGGACAGTACTGCTTTACCTTTTCACAATGAGAAACATACAGCTCTATCAACATGGTAGAAAAATCTGGAGAAATCTATTGTGGAGGTGGAATGTTCAGTAATCACAAAATTTCATTATCCTTTGCAACCATCTCTTGCTGGAGCCAACTGCATTTGCTTTGTTCAATGGCCACCTGATTTTCCAAAGTAAGGATCTTTGCCTCCCCAGTGTGAACATCTTGTTGTAGCTGCAATGTACGATCTTGTTCATGCCACAAAAGATTCTCCAACTCTGAAGTGTGCTCACTAGATTGTCCAAGACTAGCCTCTCTCGCTTTTAGCTCTTCTTCGAACCTTGTCTTTTCTTCAAACAGTGATACTTGGGCTTCACTCAGTTGACAGGCATAATCTTCTTTGAGAAGGATTTCTTCGCGTAGCTGCATCTGGACCTAGGCAACATCCCTAGAGGCAGCCTTTAATTATTGTATTTCTGCATCTCTCTCTTTCAATTCCTTCAAAGCCACATTCCTTGTCGCTTTCCTTGTCGCTTCTTGGCCTTTTAGCTAAGAGCTCACATTGTTAAAGGTTGACTGCAACTTCACTTTCTCTGAATTAGCCTGAGCTAGCAGACTTTGCATACGATTGATTTATGAGCCCCAGGTCTTGTCTTCCTTCCTTTGCTGAGTAAGGGAATCTCAGAGACTAATATTCTCTTCTTGGAGCTTTTCCAAACAATGGCTTTTCTTGATAAAATCTGTGGATACTGCTTTTGGAGTCTCCTCCATCATTCCAACCTTGTCAAATGTCGTGGTACTTTGAAGACTAATGTCGATAGCTTGTAGCACGTAATCATCTGGTCTCATCTAAGATTTCGGTTTGTCGACCTTATGAACAAGATTTGCAAAGTAGAGGCAATCCCTTTTCTCATTGAAGTGTGTTTGTAAATGAGGGCGGGCTGGAAGAGTGCCTTCCTTTTCCTTCTGCTTGCTCGTCTTACTCAGGCTAGTTGTTCTATCATAAATGACCTATTGTTGAAAATCATATGGATGATCAATGGCTTGACCTGCAAAAGCTGCACCAGGAGGGACTACAAAGGGGAAATGTGAAATGGGCCTAGCGAAAGCAGTTTGGATGGGGTGGGCCAGAGCCAATGGGGAAAATAACGAGACAAAAGGGGAACCCCCTAACAGGAAAGGACTTGAGGATGTTGCGCCCATAACTTGGGGAGATGACTCTTCAAAACCTGGCCTACGCGACAGAGGGGTTGGTTCTAATGCAGGCGATGGAAATGTTGTGGATATGAAAGTTGTGGCAAGGAAAGGGACAGAAGCCTGCGGGAGCACATCTTAGGGATCAACCGGTGTACCTGCCAGGGCTAGAGTGAGAGTGGTAGGGACTGAGGTCTGCATTGCGGTCATGCGGATAGCCGAAAGAATATCCTGAGCCAGACATGAAGGAAAAAAAGGATGTACCTGAACAGCGGAAGGCGACAGCTGCTGAAGATCTGAAGATGTTGCCAAAAATTGAGAGGGTGGATTTCCTCCCAACGTGATAGGATATGGCTTCTTCTTTGGAGGGCTCTCGAAGGACTGCTTCTCAGATCGCCTCTTACTAGCCTGTGAACGAGGCCTGCAAGCTGCGCTCTCTAAAGGAAGGAGAGTTTGTGGTTCTGGCTCTTGCCCTTCAATATTTATAACCTCAACCTCCTGTCGGGCGGCCACCTCAAGAGATAAGTCCCCGCGTGAGGAACTGTCACTTGTCTCATCATCTGATTTATTTACCCTACACCATTCCTACTCAAAATGCTCATCTAGGGATGCATTCCTGATGCTGGCTCTAGGCTGATTTACCTCCTGTCGATAAACCCAAAAATCTTCCCTTTTCTTTCTGGACCAAGCTAAAGTCTTCATTTTTTCCAACAATGCCCTAGGAATAGGCTTCGTGGGGTTGAACCTTTGCATAGGAGAATAGAACTTTAGCCATGGGGGCGTTCTAAAATAGGAAAATCATCAGGGCCCACATATAGGTTCGGGTCATCAACCCGGGGGTTTGTGTGCTCTGCCCATAAGTTTTGAGGCTCATGCCTAACGACATTCTTTCTTTTTCTTAAGCAACCATCAGGATCATAACTCCAAGAGTCATCAATTACTACAAAACCAAGTTGCACCAATTTTGACGTCAGAGTTTCCTCTGCAATTTTTCTTCTTACTAGAGTGATTGGGCCAATGGCCTTGTTATCTTTGGTGATAGAGGTATCATGCTTTCCAGCACCGATGGCTTATTCGATTCTCGCCAACTACCTTGCAATTTCAAGGGCTAGGGTTTGGTCAGTTACGTAAGTGGGCAGCCGGAAAGGTTCTTCAGAGAACCCATGCACGTGGATGAAAGAAAAATTAGGGCCCACGAACCAGTTGCAGGGAGGATGCTCATTTTGTATCCAGTTCATCTGATTCTGAGAGAAATGGGCTAATGGCTCATTGGGGATCACTCCAAAGTCCTTGAGTACGAGAGCCATGAACAGATCTGAAAACTGATAGGAATCATAGGAGGCCAACAACAGGGGTGTCCAGCAAGACACCGACATTACATTTCGCAACTCGTCATAAGTAGCCAAGTGCATGAATTGTGTGAAGAAAGCTTCATTTTGGTGCAAAAACATGTGTACCGATACCAAAGAGAATCTGAAGCGCCACAACTGTTGGAACTCAGATAATTTCTTAATGATGGCTCTAGCAATAGTTACAGAGAAGTCAAAGTGAAAAGGTTCTCTTTGCTTCCTACATTTGAAGAGAAAACACATCATGGAAGCTGTGATATCCTGGTCATTGTCTTGACCACACAGCCATGCCAGGGTAGAAGAGATATCTTTGAGGTTGTCTTGCTTTAGATCACTGTAGGACAATGGAAACTTCGGAAGTCCAGCCGACAAACTTTGGAAGTCCAGCCGACAGACTTCGATTGAGGGTATTTTGATAGAAAGTCAAAGCGTCCCTCTGGTGCTCCAGAACTCCTCCATTGATTTTTTTGAGAAAACCTCTGTTATTTCAAAAATTGGGAAGCACATCATCTCCCTAATGGCTTTTGGAGATATGACCAATCTCAGGAGGGAGCCGCTAACAGAGCATGAGGTGGGATCAAAAACTTCTGCACAAGCTGCTACAAGCTCAGGGCAGTATGGAACTACGGGAACCAAAGATTGAGGAGCACCACTATTGTAGAAATGCACTGCCATAGATTGAGGATCATTTCTATGATGCGGCATCCTCGAGCAAGCAGCCTCTCTAAGGTTCTTGGGCTACTTACGTATCTCGGGCTCGAAAATATTTTCCAAAGAATCTAGAACAACAGACGCATTTTGGATTGTTGTTTTAGCCTTGGCCTTCATCTTTGGAGGGATAGCATGTGCAGAATAAGATAGCTCTTTGAAAACATTAACCCAAAAACCTCTGGGAACAGCACTTGCGTACGTGGCCTTAGAATCCATTATAGGTAGAAAAATTTCCTTCTTTTTCCTGGAAAAACTAAAGATGGGAGATAAGACTTTGCTCATCTTTCTTTTCCCTCGTTCTTCAAAAACAAAAATAGACTGATAGGAGGGAAAAACCTCAAGCCTTAAATGCATAACGTGCCTGGATTTTCACGAAAGCCAAGTGCTTAATGGCAAGGACCTGCTTACACGCGTGCCAACTCAAATTGTTGCTGCAATAAACCCCCGTGGATGAAGGGCGTCATCATTCCCACTTCCCTAAAAAACTTTTGGCTAATTTGACATTACTTGGGGGATGTTCCTCAAGCAAATCTTTTCTTTGATTGAGGGGATCGGTCAGAAATAATGATCGCGTGAGCTGAAATAGTCTGGTGGAACTTAATATTTAAAGCATGATGTACCTAAATGTACGCATGGCTCTTTGCTCACATCCACTTCTCTCCTCGAGGTAACTGACAAGACCTCGGTATCCTGAAGACAATCCCATTCGCATGACGCGAATTAATGGAGACATGACAGAAACATTGGAATTTAGGAAGGCATGAGCTTTGAGCATTGGTCATCCATCTACTGAAATTCTACTATAAGTATGTCTTTTCAGACATTCTTTTACCATATTGCAATCTTTAACAGCAGAGGTTCTATAGAAATGGATACTTTGTTAGGCTTGTCAGCAAGAAAACACAGGTCACTTTCTTGGGAGATATTTTCGACTGGAGGTTGCAAGGGATGACGCGCAGGAAGAACCCTTTAATAATAGCCGCCATTAAATGGATACTCAGAGAATATTTTGTTGGTAACCCAGACCAATATCGAGTGAATACGAACATTTGCTTGCAATTCATAGGCTCTCTGATGGATTGCAGTTAGTTTGGGGTGCTAGCGACGCAGTTGACTCAAACTCTTTTTTTTTTAGGATTACTTGGGTGGACTAGAGAATGTAGTTGCATACTATGTACCCTTCTGAGGGCTCCCTATGGCATCTAACTTGGAGTGGTTCCTCACACTCAACGAGGAGGTGGCTTGGCCTCCACTCATCGGTGGGCTCAAAACCATGATGTTGTCCTCTCATCGGTTCCGCGCCGAACCTACCACGGAATTTGTTCTGTGCATCCATTTGATAGTCCCAGTTCCAAAAGGCATGAACTAGTATACTGGATTCAAAGACTACATCTTCCCGAGAATTTTAATGCCAGATCAGTAGCCAAACTTGGTTGTCATTTTCATTCTCAGGGAGCTCGAGAGCTCCTCTGACTCAAAGTGAATGTGGGAAGAAGAAAACTTCAACACCGACGAGGGAGAGACTGAGGAGAGCCACTGAAGAGGTGACGAATCATCGACCTGGACTTGAACCAAAAAGATTGTAGAAAAAGGAGAGGCCAAGAGCCTACTCATTTTGTAACGAAAATATGAGAAGCTCTTTATATAATCGATTTTTGATTTTCTCCTTTATTTGTCTTCTCTTTTTTCTCCATCTGCTTGCTTGATTTTGACTAGAAATTAAATAAGATAAATAGGCACTATATACATTATGAACATGATATACATTATATACCTTAAAAAGGGAAGGGAACCCTTAATGAAAAGGTTTGAGGTGGAAACCGTTAACCGGGATGGGGAGGGGGTCCCCATTCATGTCTTCTAACTCGAAAGCATTGAAACTTTTGCAACCCATAATGTGGAAAGGTTACTCCCATAGGCAGTCAAACTTGGTGTGCTGACCAGGTTTCACCATCCTCTCGTTATATTTCAATACAAGGTCTCCGAGGGTGAAAATCAAATTAGAACTCTTTTTATTGTCAAACCATCTTTTGACGACTTCTTGTCTGTCTTGGAGAGCCGTGAAAGTTGTCTCCCTCACTTCTTCTAGCTCCATAATCTCTGCCAACCTTATGGCCATGGGGCCGTTTTCAACAACTTCCATTGATTTTAGCAATTGCAACGTCGGGATCTCTAGTGACATGGGGAAAAGTGCATCTTTCCCGTATACCGGCTTGTATAGGGAGTTTTTTAGAATCTGTGTGGGCATTATGTGGTCTGCCCATAGTGCGCTTCTTAGGTGGTGGTGCCACTCCCTCTTGTATTCAGAACCTATCCTTTTGATAAGCCTGATCAAGTTCTTGTTAGTAGATTCAGCAAGTCCATTCCCTTGAGGGTAGTAGTTAGAAGAGGTCTTGAGATAAATACCTCTGCTAAGGGCGAATTGGGTAATTCGTGAGCCTGTGAATGTGCGCGCATTATCTGATATAACAGTTTTTCGGGGACCGTACCAGCACGTCAGGTCCTCTAGGAAATCTAGCACCTCGCTTTCAAATGAATTCCGTAAAGGCACGGCTTCAGACCATCTGGTAAAATAATTAGTAGCAGTCGGGATCCACTTATGTCTGGCTGAACTTGGGGGGTTGTACATTCCAATAAAATCAAGGCCCCATTGAGTGAAAGGCTCTTCCACTGACACGGGCCTGAGTGGCATTGCATCTTTCTTACTTCTTCTTGTGTAATATTGGCACTTGCATCCCCTTACTAGATTGTGTGCATCTTTGAACATGGACGGCCAAAAATATCCAGCTTGGGTAATCTTGATAGTGGTTATGAGTGCAAAGAAGTGGTCTCTTGAGGAGTCATAGTGAAAGTCATGTAGGATTTTATCAGCTTGGCTCTAGTCCACACAGCAGAGCAGAACTCCATCAAAATTCCTTTTGAAAAGAGTTCCATCTATTAAGAGGAAACCGCTATTTTGGAGTCTGTAGAACCTCTTCTTAGCCAGGGGAAGATTTTTGGGAAAAATCTCAGTCTTCATAAAATGCTTCCTTTTGTCAATCCAACTGTCACTGGGAACATCGGGCACAAACATAACCATTTCCTCTACGGTCGCTTCATCACCACGAGGTTCACAGTCATGCACTATATATTCACACAGGCCTCTCCCACAAACCAGCTTTGTTGGCTTGATATTGACATCATATTCTAGAATCTTAGTGATCCAATTTTCCCTCTTTTCAATGATGTCGCCCTCCATGATGTATTCCCTTACCATAGGATGGGTTACGTACACCGTGATTTTGTTACAGGCGATGAAATGCCTGAATTTCTTTAGTCCTTTTACGGTGGCTAAGGCCTTCTTTTCGACAAAATTGTATCGGACCTCATAATCCTTAAGATTTTTTGAATGGAAAGCTATGGGATGCTCTCCTCTTTGGGCATCTTTTTGGGTTAGGACCATGGCGATGCTATATTGACCAGAATAAATGTACATTATGAAATCCTTAGACATGTCTGGGTTAGACAATACGAGAGCAGAACAGATGGCATTTTTATCTCATCAAAAGCTTTTTTGGCTTCAGTAGTCCATTTGAAATTTATATCTTTTTTCAGCATGAGAGTGATGGGTCTTATTATTCTGGCAAAGTCAGAGATAAAACGACTAACAAAATTGACCTTTCCTAGAAAGGATTGGACTCCCTTTTTGTTGACCGAAAGGGGAAGGTCTTTAATAGCCTTGACCCGGTCTGAATCAATGGAGACACCCTCTTTTGAAACTATATACCCAAGTAATTTACCTTGAGGAACCCCGAAGATATATTTCTTTGGGTTTAAAGAGATCCCAAATTCAAGACATTTTTGGAGGACTAACTCGAAATGATCAAAATGATCCTCCCGGTGTTTGGAAAACATAGTCAGGTCATCTAGGTATATTAAGATGATCTTATTACTTAGCTCTTTGAAAGTTAAATCCATGGCCCTTTGAAAAGTTGCTCCGATATTTGACAAGCCGAAAGGCATCTTCTCGTATGCAAACGTTCCCCACTTAGTAGTGAACATCATCTTGTGTTGGTCCTCCGCTTTCACACTTACTTGGTTATATCCTAAGAAACTGTCGAGCATTGAGAACATTTATGATCCGGCCACTGTGCTCAGTAATTGTTCCATTGATGGCAGGGGATAGTGGTCTTTGAGCGACGCTTGATTCAGATCTCAGAAGTCCACACAGAGCCGGATGTCTCTATTTTTCTTCCTAATAGGGACCAAATTGGACACCCATGTACTATGCTTTATGGGGTAAATAATCCTTGATTCGATCAGCTTTTTCAACTCTTGAGCCATGAGGGATTCAATTTTTGGGTTGACTGGTCTTTGCTTCTGCTGGACCGATTTAGCCTCATTTGCGAGCTCGATGGTATGCTGGATGATGTTAGGATCATAACCCCTTAAATCCTCATAAGACCAAGCCATGGCACCTTCATATTCATCACAGTATCGGGCCAACTTCTTTTTGTCTTTGGAGGAAACACCTTTTCCTACCTTGAGAATTCTTTCATTGCCGACTGACAATTCATCATAATCTTCTTTATTTGCTGTGAGCTTTCGCTTATCCTTTTTGGCATCCTCATGGTCAAACAGGTTCTCTAAGGTGATCAAACCATTAGGGATCTTATTGGACTTTAACTGAACGACCTGATTCCCGTAAGCTTCTTTTATCTTAGGTTGTAACTGGTCGGCAAATTCTCCTGAGCTTTGGATGAACAAAGCGATTTGTTCATCACTTTCGAACACTTGCCAATATGCATCATTATTGGGAATAGTTGGGTGGACCACCACGCTGACTGCTTGGGAGCTGGTTAGGAAGTCCATAGCAGGGTCAAAATGTGCTCCTATGGTGGCCATGTGATCTGCTATGGTATTTAGTTTCCGGGGAATGCTTATGATATTGAAAGCATCAAAACTTTCTATTAGATCCCACACTCTAGCACAGTAAGACCTCATGCGGACATTCTTATCACTAGATATCCCTCGAACTTGGTGAACCACTAGCTCAGAATCACCAAGGACTTTCAATTTTTTAATGCCCATCTTTTCTGCCATGTTCAAACCTAGAATCAGTCCTTCATACTCTGCTTCATTATTTGAGCATGCAAACTGCAACCAGAAAGGCTTTCAGATTTAATTGCCCAAAGGGGGAGTGAGACAAACGCTGGCTCTGGAGCCCATTTTACATTTAGCGTCGTTTAAGTGTAGGGTCCATAGTGTTGAAGACAACTAATCTTCAGAGAACGAATCCTTGGTGAGCTTTGGGATGATCTGATTTTCTTCAAAAATACAATAGGTACCCAGGCCGATGGCATGGTAATTAGAGAAGGGGTCTAAATCTATGAACTCATTTAGGAAAGCTTCTTGTTCAGGCAGAATCTCTCTCGTTACTTCTTCGTCTTCTAAAAACCTTACCACCTTTCGTTCATCATTGGATATAGAGGTGTGGGTAGGATCAAAATTAATCAAGGCCTGGTCAGCTATTGCTCAACGTGAAGGGGTTCTAAAAGGATTGTCATCTTGGTGCCATGTTGGGTACGGAGGATAAGATGGGACCAATCTAGGGACATATAGCCCCCTATTTTAGTTGTGAAATCTTGAGAAAGACAGAGTCCAAAGACAGGGGGGATATCGATGATTGCTACTTCTTGGGACACTGTTACACTTGGACATGCAAATAATGTTAAGGGGAGGCTTTTGATGAGACCTACCATCTGAACCTTGTTCCCATCGAGCTACATGACTCCTTTATTCAAAGGATCATACTTGATGTTTAATACCTCGGCAATTTTCTTAGGCATGATAGTAGTGCTAGCCCCAGAATCTATCATGGAGTTATGCAAAATTTTATCTCCAACTATAAGGGTAAGGTAGAAAAGATTTGGCTTAGGCTTACCTTCTCCTTGGGAAGCAGGGGGTGAGCTTTCATTTGTCAATATGGCCAGAGAGCGCACTTTACCAACTGCTGGTCGGGGACCCATTCCGTCAGTCTGAAGGGATTGTGGAGCTGCCGCACTTGCGTCTTTTTGGTCACGAGACAATGCCTCTCTTAGTCTATTCTTTTTCTCTGGGATACTTAGAAGATCCCACAAAGAGACATGAGTTGGGGCTTTCTTCAAATGTTCAACTACATCCAGCACCTAAGGCATGAGAACCTTCGGCTCTTTCAGCTTATAAGGGATGAACTCTTTCCTCGGATAGGCAGAATTGATGACCGGTGGTTCCAGGGGCCTGTCCGCAGGCACTGATCTCATATTGTCAGCGTCTTCCCTGGTCAATGCATTTTAGAGTGAAGGTTGTAATCTGAGTGTACAAGAGGGGCTCCATCCTTTGGGGTGATTACGCCATTGGTCAGTATTGCGTCCTCATCCTCCATCCATGAAAAAAGTGCATGGTCAGGGGCGATCTCTGCTTCTTGTTGTAACGACATCCCTTGCATCTGAGTGACAAAATCCGCATTGTCCATACCGGGAGATGTATATGCAGATTCATCCAGCGTCATGTCTGAGTTCCTTTATTTTGCAACCTTCTGCTGCAAATTCCCCCTTGGGCAATTCCTCAGAGTATGAGCATTTTTGCACGGGAAACACCAAGAGTTGGCGTTGTCCGCCAAGTTATTTTGACCTATTGTCATTTCTCTACCAGTAGTTGGGTAGACATCCTACAACAGATTAGGGACTGGGACTATTTGTCCATTCGATGGAAGAGGTTTTTCAGCGTGGTGATTCGTATGTTGGTACGGAGGTCAGGTCCCTTAGAAATTTTGCTAAAAAGGGGGCTTGGCGAGTGAGACCTGGACTCTTTTTAGGTTCACAATTTCATTAGAGAAGGATCTCAAGATATTCTTCATATCACTAACTTCAGCAGCCAAAGAAGCGGTTTGGGGAGTAGAGAACAAGTACATAGACTGTGGAGTAGATGTACTAGGAGTGGCCTCTTCCATGACTTGGGTAGATATTTTAGGGAATACTAGCATTATAGGGCAAGGGGCTAGCTTTCCAGCGTCAATAAGGTTATTTTCAGCTTTGACCGCTATATCAAATGCTTGCGGAAGAGTGTTACCTCCTAAAGATTGAATCATCACTGATATGTTAGAATTGAAAGCTTTTAGATATAAAACAAAAGCCATATCCGTTGGGGGACGAGCCGTCAATGGTATCCTCTGCTAGGTTCGTTCAAACCTCAGATTAAAATTAGTTAGTGCTTCAGTCGGAGCTCTCTTTACTGAAATAAGTTGGTGCATTAAAGACGATCTGTCAGCTTTATCTGAGAATCTCTGAAAGAAATGATCTCCCAGCTGATCCCAATCTCCTATAGTGCTAGGGCCTAAGGATCTGAACTAGTCCAAATCTTTTCCTTTGAAAGATGCTACGAGCAACCTCAGGGATACGTTCTGCTCGGTGATACCATGGACAGTGTAGACAGTAGCTACATCTTGCAGATGTTCTCTAGGGGTTTTATGACATTCTCCCGTGCACTTAGGAATGGCCTTAAGCATGGCTATCGAGATGGCTCCCCAAACCACGAGTGGAACTGGAGGAATGAGGGGGCTATCATTATCCCAAGTCACAAAATTTTTGGGAGGAACTTGTGCCATCACAACATGTATGATTGTGGGAAAACCCTAAGAAGGCGAAACTATGGCTGATTGGACGGTCACCAATGGAGGAAAAAGAAGGTGAGGGTTTCAAGTTGTCTGACTCTTGGTGACAGGCCTATGACTCATAAACTAGTTCGGAAATATATTTTGAAGTAATTGGTCCCACTGAGCATGCCAGAAAAAGAATTGTTGATTCTGAATTTTACTTTGGAAACAAACTGCCTTATGGGAAATTCAGTGGTGGGGGACCGATTGCGCAGGTTTCACTGAATGACCTCTGGGATTGAGAAGCTGACTCTTCCTTGGTGTTTTTGAGGAAAGGGGAAGAAAGAAACACCTTAAAAACACTAAAAAATAGACTACTGAGGCGATACGCCAGATCATTAAAAGACATGAGCATACAAAATCCAAAAACATATTAATTTCATAAGCCCATTCAATAATCTACAAGTTCGGATCAAGAACATAACCAAAGATACAATTAAATTTATTTGCGACATAAGGAAATACTCATCATGCATTTACCAGATAACAAGTGCGAAACATAGTTTAGTCAGCAAAATCTTAGATACATATATTCCCAAAGTTATTGGAATTTTGACAGAACAACACAGAAAAGACCATCAAAGCATACTGAAAGAGGTGTCATAAAGGCCGCAGGCATGATTTGAATAACCTTCTTCAGACAAACAATAATAGTTTAAAAGGTTGAAAACCTCTACTTAGTAAACTTAATTGTTCTTTCAAAAGTTCTGAACCCCCAGCAACAAGGAAAAAACCAGCATAAATAGAGCACTCAACTCCTGAAAAACTCCCAAAACACGCCAAAAAGGCTTAACCTCTCTGAACAGAAAAAACATGTTGTGTCCCTCTGAAGATCACACCCAGCAAAATGGCCTCTGGAATTCCACTTCTTGCCTGCAACGGTCTCCATACTGTCATGAACCAAAAAGATTTTACTAACCACGGACAGGCTGCTAGAAAAATTACAAAAAAGCGGGAAACCGCTCGCTTACTACCCTAAAAGGTGGGCCCCCCAAAAAAGAAACCAATCAGCACACCTTTCCATTTGTCACTAGCGTGCTACTCCAAAATCTGGACACCAAATACAAACTGAGGGAGTAACATCGTGCCGACAATTGTCCTACGCACCCTACGCTATTGGAAAACTAAAGAGGCAAACCAAACAAGGGGAACCTAGCGGCAAACCTCAGACCCGGGGGTTTTAATGTGAACAGTGTGTTTCTAATTTGTGCTTTCATGCTTAATTATCATATGTGAGAATAAGTTTAAATTTTGTAAGTTTTTGAGACACCTGATTCACCCCCGCCCCCCCTCAGTTGTCTGCCCAGATTCAGAGCTATTTCTTCAATTTCAACCACAACAACAATGAGATTAAATCTCTCCTAATTTCTAAGGTAAGGCTTCCCCCTATGAATCAATACTCTACTTCTCTAAAATAAGATACAAGTTTCAACTTCTAATCTAATTTGGATGGTATGTCATCCTATCCTCTTTTTTCAAGATAGATGTCAAGAAAGAATTTACAATAGAGTAGCAATATTTCTTATAATTTCACTGTTACAAATTACCTTAGAAAGAAAGAATGATACAATATGGATAAGAAAAGAAGCAAAGTTTCTATAAAGGCACAAAGTCCTTCATTGCTTCTCTGGGATGAGAAAGAGTGCTTAAGCTCAAAGTCTTAAAACTCACTATTGTCTTAACAAATTTTTACAAATACTTCTATAACCCAACATGCTAATTAAGAAAATCAAATTAAAGCACTAGTTCTTTAACCTGATTCCTAATTACAACTTTCGATAATAATTTTCTGAAATGATAATATAAAGCTCAAAGTCTTCAAGTTATGATTTCTTTTTCCAAGATGGTACAATGAAGCCCAAAGTCTCCAAGGTGATACCTTAATATATTTCAGCTAAATTAAACTTGAAAATACCAATATGAAGCACAAAGTCTTGAAAATGATATCACAATCACCAATTCCTAATTCTATTAACAAGAGTCAAAATATGACACAAAGTTCACAAATTAACAATTGCCTCTACACTTTAACAATATTCTCTCAACACACCTTAACTTGAGAAAAATAAGAATTTATAATGAAAATGACATAATAACACTCTCACCATAAATCACAAATGAATCCAACACAAATTTTGGATGCCAATTCTTTCTTCTTATTCGATCAAATTCGTAAAATTACAATAGGAACACAAAGTTTTACTTTTTCTCTTCACTTCGGTAGAGTTTCGACATATAGATTAAAGATTCTAGATATGAACTACAATAAGAAACTCCATATATATAGGAGAGGTATGTTGAGAAAAACTAGGAAAAACTATGACTAATTCAAAGACAAGACCTAATTAACTTTGGACTCGTGCATTGCCTAAGTGCAAAAACTAAATACAAAATGACACTTGAGGTGTCAAATTCTTATTCAAAAATGCATCTACAAATTATAAACTATGAAAAATTCTAACTATCAACTAACACTTCATTTTGATCACGCTTCATGAATTCCTTGAACTTTTGTAAAATTACTTTTATCTATTCTTGATCAAGTCCCTTGGTGTGACTTGTGATGACCTTGACCCAAGTGATAGAATCTCTAAGGCTCATGTAGCATCTTTATGCTTATTCAGAAGAGACGCTAGATCATCCAAATTTACTTGAATATCTATCAAGTTATCAATTGAGGATAATGAGAAAGCTTGTTTGTCAGCCTCTTCACCAACTAACATGTTGAATTCTTTGACAATAGCATCCTCATGAAGGGGCTTCTGGTTCTCATCGATCAAACTGAAAGGAAGAGATGCTATCTTCTCGATAATGTCTTTCCCTTTATCATTACATTCTTTCTATGCTCTCCTCAAATATTTGATAAGTACATATCCCTTGAAGGGATCACTTTATTATCAACTAGAACTCCAAATGAAAATCCTCTAGCTTCAACCAAGAGTCGAATTCTTTCTCATGTGCTTCCAATTCATTTGAAAACAAACTCAAAGTTTTATCAGCTTGAATTTTAACCTCCTCCAAGTTGTTTATAAGAGTAACTACTGAACATAGGAGATGAATTCCTTGGCTCAACAATCTATCCATCCATTTGCCAATTGTTCTCCCATGAGAATTGACCTATTCATCTTATTTAACAAATTTCTCATCCATTGAAGAAGTGACTAGCTGTGAACTGGTCAACTTGTTTCTTCAATTTATCTTTCTTAACTTTCTCTTCATTAAACATTGCCACAAGATGTTGGAAAGAAGTTTGAGCATCCTCAATTGTACCTTCGTGTGTTTGTTTTCCCAAATCAATCCTATTGATGACATAATCAATATGATGCACTTTATCCAAGTCTATGTTCGGTAGAGGAGTTACCATTTCCGAATACTTGTTCTTTGATTGATCTATTCTTAATCTGGACAAATTCCTGGCCTTCATTGTGACCTTGGGCTTAACAGGTACCAATTGACTTAAATCAAAGCCATCTAAAGAGATGATTTTCTTCTTTCTCTTAAGAATGTTAGACACTAGCTAGGGTGGCAAAGATGTGTCATCATCCTATTAGCATGATGATGATTTTTGTATCTGATGATTTTATGTGTTGTCATTGATGGCACACATATATTTTGATTGTCATAGTTAAGATAAACTGACACTATTGAGTTATTCTATTATTAACTGATATCATATGTATAAAGAAGTCTAATTGGTATGAAGGTGTCTAAACCGGTATATGCAGTTAAGACAATTGGTTTTGGTCAGTTCCACTATTACCAGTTTTGAGATGCAGTGAGAGAGACAAGGAGGCGCATGGAGACAATCGTTATTTGAGTTTGATGCGGTCAACACTCAACCGGTACCGGTGTTCCAACCGGTTTCCCAGTTCATGTGATGATTTATCATTAGTTGTGATGTTTTACCACCAACTAACACTATGGCGGTGATTTGTGTTGTGTTAAGGAAGATTGTTTAGATTCATTGAACCTAGGAAATTGTGTCAAGGTTTAGGAGCTGACATGAAATCTAATGTCTATAAAAAGACATTGTGATGAGTTATTTTAAAAATGTAAGATACGAGTGATGTTATGAGTTGGAGTTGATGCAATTTGTTGAAGGAGTTGCAGAGTATGTTGGTGATGTAGTAATGTGTGAGCAGAACAAGATCTAAACAAGCAGAATGTGTTATTCTTAGATCATACCACCTATTGTTTTCTAATCTCTACAACAGTTAAATCCCTTAACCGGGTAAGCTCTAACAAGCTTCATTGTAGAAATCCTCTAACAAGGTGATTCATTAACTTGGATCTAAATCCTCCACTGAGGTTTCCTTTAACCAGGTATAGCTCCTAACAAGGCTTGGGATCTTTAACAGGACCTGCTCCTAACAGAGCATTATGTAGACCTTAACCGGTCAGTTACCTATTCTGTAGATAGTTAACTTGTGAGTTCCATCTCACCGTGGTTTTTCCCTATTGGGTTTTTGACGTATAAATATTTGTGTTATGGTGAATGTTTTGATTGTGGTGAATTCTTTTATAACACTTTGGTTTATATCAAAAGTCATTGGTAAATTGATTAAATGTTTTTACCAGTCTGTAATTAAAGTGTTACTATATTTGCTATCACTAATTCACCCCCCCTCCCCTCTTAGTTCTTTACAAGTTTATCAATTGGTATCAGAGCCTAACTTCCTTAAGGATTAACCACTTGGAAGGAAACCCTAAAGCCATTATGGGGGATATGAGTTATAGAGAGATGGATAGAGAACTTGTTGAAAGTAGGGATGAGCTTGAAACCCTGAGAGGCAGATTCAAGGCTTCACAAGAAAAAAGGAAAGAACTAAATGAGCAATTATTAGAGATCTCTAACAACAACTCTTTAGATGAGGTGAACATTGATGCACTGGTTGAAGAAGTGGAGAAACTAAATGGTGAGAAACTTAACCTAAGGAGAGAACTTGAAGCCCTTACAATTTGTATAAGTCAAGAACTTGAAGCTAGGAGTGCAACTGAAGACCTGATCAAATAGAAGATCATGAAATCATTAAATTTAAGAAGGAGAAGGCAAATTTGCATGAACACTAGCATGAGGATAAAGAAGAAAAAGAAGCATTACTGTCAGAACTTGAAGTAACAATGTCTCTTAGAGAGACCCTGATGAAAAGGAATGAAGATCTTTCTAAAGAGATTACAGAAGCCAATGAGAAGCTTGACAAATTCAACAAGAGGTCCTCTATGCTAGATGAATAGATCCAATCTCAAAGGATGAAAGGTGATACATCTCGTTTAGGATACAATACATCTAAGAAAGGTGAATCTTCTGGTACCAAGAGCAACATGCATGAAGGTAAAACTGCTCCTAAGGCTAAGAAGCCTACCGGTAAGAAAGCTTACAACTTGTTTGCTTTAACTGTCATAAACCAGGAATGCAGTGCAATCTGCTAAAGGCTGGGCTGCTGCTGGCAGAACCTGGAACCTTGGGGATGGGAGGAAAATTAGATTTTGGGAAGATAGATGGATCCTGGATAAACCTCTGGAGGAAATCTCTATCATCAAAGATTGGAAAGACAACTTCAAATGCAGGTATGGTGAATTGGTAAGAGATTACTAGATAAACGGGAACTGGATTGACTTTAGCCAGCAGTGCCTGAATCTCAAGTTCCTTCAGATTGCTCTTTCTGCTAAAATTCCTAGAGACAACAAAGATGACATTCTAATATGGGGGAAAACTCTAGATGGGAATTACTTTGTTTCCTCTGCTGTGGCTATTCATAATATCCCGGTGGAAGCTTCTCCCATCTGGGCTAAAGTTTGGAATAAGAACTTAGTTCCCAAAATCAACATCTTCTTCTGGATTTTCATCCAAAATAAGATTTTAACCCTGGATAATCTTCATTAAAGAGGCATCATTTTTCCTAACATGTGTTCTCTTTGTTGCAGGGAAGAAGAGACAACTTGCCACATTCTCATTCAATGCTCTTTTAGCCAGGACATCTGGAAAATCATCCTGACCAAGTGGAACCTGAGCTAGGTATTCCCGAATTCTCTTGGTGACACTTGGCTTCAATGGCATTATCCTAACTCTAATCCAAAAATTGTGGAGATCTGGAGAATTACTCTACCAATTATTATATGGAATATATGGAAAGAGTGTAACAACAAGATTTTCAGAGATAAAAGGGCTATTCCTGAAGTGGTTGCAGACAAAATCTTTAGGAGTATTTTTGAATGCCTCTATGGCACTGATCAGGGACTTGCTGCTAAAGAGGATTTCAAAGATAGATGGAACCTCTCTACCACCACCACTAGCAAGGAGAAAGGCATAGAAGGTCTTGTCTGGTGTTTCCCCCCACAGGGATGGATTAAGGCTAACTTTGATGGGGCTTCTAAAGGAAATCTGGGTAAAGCTGGATATGGGGGCATTATCAGGAATTTTGTTGGAAGTTGCCTTAAGGTAGTGGCTAGTCCACTGGGGAATCAAACTAGCCATTTTACTGAAGCCTCCGCTTCCTTGCATACTTTAATTATAGCCAAAAATCTCAATTATGATAAATTATGGCTTGAGGGGGATTCACTTAATATTATTAAGTGCCTAAAGGGGGAATCGGAGCCTTCTTGGTCCATTGAGAACATCATCATGAAAGCTAGAGAGATTATCACCAGTTTCAAAGAAATTATTATACAACATGCCTTCAGAGAGCAAAACAGTGTTGCTGACTATTTAGCAAATACTGGAGTTAATTCTGACGTTCAAATGATTTGGCACGAGGATGATCTCAATTTAAACATTAAAGAGATACTCAGAAAGGACCGTTATACGGGGAGAGAAGGACAATTAAATCATGACAAGTAAAAAGTACCACTTGCACCTCGCTGGAAAGGCCATCATTACCTGGCACTGTGGCAGATCTGCTACTATCTCTAAAACATTGCCACACGCTTTGTGGGTTACTCAGAGCGATATTTTGAGTTGCACAGGGAAAGAAGTTCTCAATTTGTAGAGAAACAGAGTCGATATCCTGCATTCGAAAATGGAAGGAGATCTAAGACGCGAAGAACCTGACAACACATCGACCTGGAAAGCAATGCCTAAAGTCTGGGCAAATCTGGAGAAGGGCTCTCTCACCAGCTTCATGGAAAAGCTTGAGGACTATGACAAAGGTAGGGTCAACTTAGTTGTTTCTAAGATATCTGAAAAACTGGTCTAATGGCTCTTTCAAACTTTACGGAGTTAAATTTAAGTTGGATGTTGGGCTTATTTCTATTATGACTAGTATGCCCCACTCTGGGCTCAACTTCTTTCGAGACCTCAAGGTCTCCAACAATGCAGTTACCCTGTTCCCACGAAAGGAGAAAGAGCGGGCCAAAATCAGCAAGGCTACTGGGGGCTACTACGATGCTGCAAACATCAAGAAGTTGTGGGGCTGGGTCCTGAATGCAATCATGGAGTATATTATGGTTGAAGGCCATTTCTCCAGGGCCCACACTTACCACTTCGTGCTCTTGAACCATTTCAGACACGACAAAAAAGTGTCTTTTCCCTACTACCTTTTTCGATCCCTCTCCAGGTCCCTGAACAAGCATAGGACTAACCCTTCTAGTCTGATTCTCCACTGCGGGCTCCTGTTGCTCATCTATGAGCATTGCAAAACCCTCGCTCTGCAGGAAAACAAGCGGATTTCTGCTTCCCCAGGTAAAAGGAGGATGGAAGAGGGAGATACCAGCAAGGAGAAGGCGTCATCCAGCAAAAAAAGGAAAAGCGCCCCCGGATTGGAAACTGAGGATATTGTCATGGAAAGCAGTGGTATGGAGACGACTCTAACGGCGAAGACAGCTAGAAGGAAGAGGAGCTGGGCAATGAGGAAGAAAGTGGAGATTTCGAGCCTGGTCAAGATAGCCCTATTCCAAGTGATCACCCTAGTAAGGATAATAGCCATCTGATGGAGGAGACGGCTCCCAAGGATAATGAGGAAACCGAAGTTAATTTTGAGAAGGAAACAAACAAAGGCTCTGAGAAGAACCTAACTAAGGAAAGGGATAGCAAGGCCAAGGACAATGCTGGTGAGGGGCTTATCCTGGATAATCTCAAGAAGCTCTCTGAGGCCAGAATGAATTTTGATAGATGGACTTACGAAACCCTGAAAAACCTGGAGAAGCAAGGGATAAATTCGGATAAAAAGAGGGAGGATGAAAATAGAGAGCATATTAATTGGAAGCAGGATATGGAGAATAAGGTAAAATCGTTGGAAGATGGAAAAGAAGCGATGAAAAATCTGATGCAAATTATCCCAAGTATCCTCACTGCTGTCACCAAAAATCTAGAAGACATTGCCAAGGTTTTTGACCATACTCCTAAACCGGTTGTGGATCTTGACCTGGAAGAGGAGACCATCAAGACTAGAAGTGGTGGTGATGCTACCCCGGCAGGCGGAACTGTGAAGAGAACCAGGGCCAGTATCAGGAAAGTTGTGGCTATTGCGGCCAAGGACCCTCCCAACCTCAAAGACAACATCAAAGAGCTGCAGGAAATTAGCAGCACCCTGGCTAAAGCCTTGGATAAAATCTGAGTCCTGGATGGCCTGCTGGCTTTTAGGGGCTTTTGTGGGTTTACCTTGGTTTTCCGCTGGTTTTTTCCTTTTCTTCTGTTTCTCATGGCTTTGTTGTCGTAGTCTTGCTTGTAAAGGGTTTCAGGACCCCTTCAAAACCTGCTTTTTATTAATCAAAAACTGTCATAAACCAGGACATATTGCTAATGTTTGTAGAAGTAGATATGATGGTAATACTGGTTATAGACCTAATACTAGGTATATGCCTAGAAGATTTGAAGGTTATTGTTATACATGCAACATATATGGGTATAGATCAGTTGAATGCAGATATGGAGAAAATGATTTGGCACCTCACATGAATCCAAAACCTATGGGTGACTAGAGAAGGAATATCACTGACTAGAGGAACGCAAATTGGCAAAGACCCTATGTTAACCGGTCTAGTCTTTATGAGATGGAAAAGAGAGTCAATGTGACTTGCTAAATTTGCAACAACTTTGGACATGTGGATATGAATTGCAAAAGAAGAACTGGAAGAGGTAATGCAGGACCTTGGAGAGCATCTAGGATGGCCTACTATCATTGTCACAAATCGAGATACACTGCCAAGTTTTGCAAAACAGAGAAGAACCAACCGGTAAGTCACAATGAATATCAAAAAGAAAAGTAGAAGGTTGATATTGAAGAAACCAGAGCTGAAATGTATAGGATTTGGAAGAAGAAAAGTGAGGACAAGCCATCGGAAGAATCAAATACTTCACTTAGTGTGAAAAATCCTTTATCGGCAAACTGAGCTTTTCAATAAGCCTAGGGGGAGCATTTCGATAAATCCCCTTGAAGAATGTATAGTAAGTAAATTATGCATTTTGAATTGGGATATGAGAATTTTTTATATTGTTATCTATCAGTTTTCTAAAGGATTATCAATCAGTTAGTATACCTACCGATAAAGGCGAGTTTTTTCAAGTGGTAATTAGGGTTTGTCACCCTATTGGTAGTGCATTTAATGCAGTCGATAAAGTTAATAAAAAGCAATTTCTCTAAGTCATTTTTACCCTACTTGCATTCAAAGAGCATTTTATGAGCACTTGCAAAGAAAAAAAAGCATTCTTAGTAGCTTGTGAACAGATTTGTGCTACGGACTGAGAAGTTGAATCAGATTTGAAGTTAAGAAAGGCAAATCGAGTGTGTAAGCAAGAGAGCAACCGGAAACCCTAGCGCAGTGGAGGAAACAAGGTACTTGGTCGATCTTCTTTCTTGAATCAAAGTTATTAGAATGGCATCTTCATCTTCTGCACCATCAAAGAGTCTTTTTATCACTCCTGAAGCTACTAATTCAATGGAGTCAAACAAGATAGAGTCGTACAACGCATTATCATAGGCACCCTAGGGAGTTTTGATTAAGGGTGATTTGTCTAGTTACATAGATTGTAAGATAGAAGATTTAGGATCTTTGGCAATCTATTCCCAGTTGAAATCTTTGTGCAACAAGAACAGGAAGATTAAACCCGTACACATTAGGGTTTATGAGAAAGGTTTTCACAATGCAGTCTATTTTCTGGAGGATTTTGAGGAAGAACATGTCAGGATCATTCTAAGTCACGTCCATGGAGGGAAAATGTACTTAGATAGGTCACACACTATTACCAAGGAGGCTATTCATGTTGTGACCAATTTTTGCCAAACCGGAGAAGTTCCTAAATTGAGAAAAATCTCGCAGAATACTGTCATTGAATTGACAAAGACCACTTGTGATGGTTGTGCCATGTCTGTTAGCAACATTCAAGATGAAGCAGACATATATGATACAATGATTTTCGGTTACCGAATCTTTCATTCTAGCAGAATGAACATTGTGCCATCGGTTGCTATATACACTGCCTACTGGATGATTACAAAAAATGCAGATTATGATCTGTGTGAGGCTATGCAAACTCAACTAATGCTGAATTTGGAATCTATCAAGAAGGACAACAATCAAAAGTTCAAGTTTGAACAACTTTTGATTGGTTTGGTTTTCTATTTCCAGAATTTTATTCCGGGTATTGGAGATATTCAATGGTCTAATGATACAACTATTTCAGCCCAGATTAAGAATAGCATGAAGGTTGTAAAGAACACATTTCCAATTGCTATGAACAGGTATTTCAATGAATTCCAAAAGAAGATGAGAATGAGGCTAAGGTTATCAGATGAAGTTGTGAAACACTTTGAAAAAGACATATGTTTCACTATGACCATTAATTTTTGCCTTATGGAGGTTGTTGAACCGAGAGAAGAAGAAATGGAGAAAATGGGCTATGAAGTCAGTTATGACTTGTTGATCGGTTATGCCAACAACCTTCTAACATCACCGAAGGATAAAAAGAATAACATACTTGGTACTTATCAAGAAAGGATTGCATCGGTATAGCCCAATAGTGTGAAAGGGAAAAAGAAGAAAGACGAGCAAGCAACTTCTGTGTCAACCGGTACTAGAGTAACAAGGAGAGTTCAAACCAAGAAGGAATCGATACCTAAAGTGTACACAAAGAAGAAGACTATCACTAGAAATAGAGGCAGACATCTCATCCTACAAGAAGAATCTGAGGATACTGAGTCTGAGGAAGAAAAGAAGAAGCTAAAGGCAACCGGTAAGAAATCTAAATCAGTAGGGGAATTCCCTAAGAAAAATGTTTTTATCGATTTGGCATCTTTCATACCAATGAGTCATTTTGAGAGGACTCCGAAAATATTAAAGAGAAAGAAATTTAGTAATGTAAAAGAATATTTTGATTCTTTTGATGAAGTTTAGAAACAAGAAGTGGTACAAGAGGTAATCAATTATCTATGTCAATATAACTGGTTACCACATGAGATTCATAAGGAAATATTTTATTCTTTAAATTCAATTCTTGACAGTAAATGGAAGTTGATTATTGATCAGGAAGAAGAGATGATTGATAGAATTTTTGTTTGATATTTTCTTGAATTGTCTCATGGTGAGTTGATAGAAATGCTTTTTAAGCATAAGGGACAATTTCATACAAGATCAAGGAGAATGAAACTATTGGCAGGAAAAATTTAGGAAGTTGAAGATGATACTCATCGGGAAGCTAAAGCTATTCAGGGAATGAATGATCAGTTAAAGAACTATCACAATAAACCTGGTCAGACTAATATTGGAGCTCCACCAAAGCTGGACACTGAAGAAATTATTCTACCGGATGTAGTCTACCTTGTCAAGGATAAAGATGACACTATTTCACCACCTGTCATATTCTTTGTGGATGAAACTAAAGATGTTCAAGATATTGTTGATACAACTGGTACCTATATTGAACCGGTTAAAGATAAAGAACAGGAACCAGATATGGTTAAGGAACAGAAAGCAGAAGAAGCACTGACTACTAAACAAAGTGTGGACACAAAACCATCACCAGAAAAGAACATAATGTTGATAGTCAACTTCCACCAGTCATTACACCAACACAGGAGGAACAAATAAAGATAGGGAAAAAAAATTGGAGAAGAAGGCCGAAGAGAAAAAGGATGAAGAGAAGAAAACAGAGAAAAAGGAGAAAACAATTGCTAATGATGATGATGACTCAATCAGCATAAAGGTCCTATATATATGGACAATTTGAGTGCCTTTGAGTTAATGGAGATTGCTACTATTATGCAATCCAGAGCACAAAAGAAGAGGTTAAAGTAGCGGAAACGTGAAGCAGAGACCATTCAAACTGTTGTTAACATTTTGTCAAGTCTCCTACCAGAGATTGATACATGTAATATATCCACCCCTATAGCTAAGCTTGGACAGTTAGTTGTTGATGCCAATGAACAACTAAAATCACTTGAAGAGGCAACTCATGCCTTAGCAAAAAAAGATTACAGGAAGAAAAGGAGAGAGCAACTGATTTCAGAAATTGATAAAGGCAAGATTTCTTTAACAGTGAATAGAGATCTGTTAAAAACCAATATAGAAACTGGCGGTAAGATTTTGGCCACTATATCTAAAGTTTCATTATTTTGTTCTGATTTACAGAAAAAGAAAGAAGATATAGAGAAGGAACTTGAGAGGATAAGTGATGCATACCTACTTGTAGTCACACAAATCTGTCCAGCTTAATTAAATAAATATTCGCTATTTATTTGATTAAAAATCCACTAGCCACCAGTTAATTAAATTAATATTTAATTAATTCATCTCCAAACATTCTTCTATTAATTAAATAAATTATTCAATTTATTTTAATTAATTCATTAAATCAAATACAAATCAATTAAATAAATAAAATCTATTTATTTAATTAAATCCCCCTATTCCTCTTTTAAATAAATTAAATAAAACATTTATTTAATTCATTATCCCCACCCCACTTGCATTTTCGTACAAATGCAACTTGCACACATTTATTGAAATAAATGAATTTTTATTTTAATAAAATCCTTTTTTCCCTCACCCACCAAATCCACTTGCAAAATCTAATCCCCTTCTAGATTCTTCTAACCCCTTCCTAATTAGCCTAATCCATCCCCTAATTATTGTCACATTCCTAAGCAAAATGGAGTCACTTCTCAAAGACTCCAAAGTCTTTGAAAAGCATTTAATGCTTTGTGTGTTCAACAAATTAACCCCCAAAGTCTTCCAAGACCACTAATGGCTCTTGCATGACCATTTATGGCTCTTACATAACCATTTATGGTTATTTCAAACTTGTCCCCCCAAACATTTATTGTTTTGACCATATTCATCCATTTCACATTTGCACAAGAGTTTATCCATTGGATAAAAGCTTTATTCTTTGAATAAAGATTTTATTCATTCAACCAACCTTGACTCTAAAATCTCAAAGTCATATCAGGCATTTAATGCTTATTCCCTCTCCTCTCAACCTATCTCACATTGACACTTGTCATCCTGGGATTGGGTTGAAAGCCCTCACATGGATTTGAAATCATTCAATCCTGGCCCTTGTTGAGATTGCTCAATCTCAACCATCCATTGCTCCATTTTTCCTATAAATAGAGCCCATTTCTTCATAATCCAAATCCTGAAAACTTGCATGCATTTATAGAGAGCATTTTAGCATAAGCAATCTAATATCTTATCATTTTGGTTAAAATATATCATTTTAGCATCAATAGCATAGCATTAGCTTTTCATTTCACATTTAGAGCTATACTACAATCTCAATCCTCCATAAGCATCCATAGTGCAAAAAGCTGCTGAGAGCTACACTATTTTGGAACTTGGAGAGGAGAGGAACAAGGGAGAAAGAAACTAAGAGCATGTTAGGAGGTATTTGGAGATGCCTCATCGTGTTTTCTTTGATAGTTAAATATGCTTGCATGTTTTTAGTGTCTCTCTTGGTATGCCTTTTTAGATTAGTTTTTGATTGACTAACACTAACGGTTTCGTGTCTTTTGTGTTGTTTATCATTTACTAACCTTGTGCCATTTAGGAGGGCATCATTTGGTGAACCTGACGTGAATCCAATCACCAAAAACATATCATTTTTTTGTAACTAACATGTTTGATTGTTGAAAGTGTCACACAGGTTGCGCTTTAGCGCTATTGAACACGTTCTGGCGCTACCGACACTTTTCCTTTTAGCTCTATTGTTTTTACAATAGCGCTATTGTAAAATTTTCAGCACTTTTGCCACTATTCTAGCACTTTGGTTCTTCTTCTAGCACTATTGAAGATCTTTTAGCGCTTTTGACTCTCTGTGAATGTTATTCTTTCAGCGCTTCTATGTGAAATAGCGCTTCTGTTTAAACGCAGACTAGAGCTATTGCAACAGAATGTCGTCCAAATCGCCTTGTAACCACCAAAATGGAAATTCTTAGGCTTGTGGAAGCCCCCCTTGAACATCGATTTTACTAACATGTTTTTGTTTGTGCAGGTTAAAAACTCACCATAAAAATCACAAACTTGTCTTTTGGTGCTTACAAAAATTGAAAAACACAAAATTGTAGTGCTTTCTAGTTAGGATTCATCTTTATTTTGGTGCTTAAAATCAACACACAAAGTTTCTTTCCTTGCATCAAACTTAAAAATCACAATCCGCACTTCAATTTTTGGGCAAGTAAAAAGAACAAACCACTTGTTTTTTATTGTTGCAAACAAATTTTACTTCAAGCAAAAATGTGTTTTTCATTAAGTTGACTAGGATTTTCGAATTCTAGATTACAAAACACATTGCCTTTGAAGTTAAAACGAACACCATGGCTGTCGAAGCAACATCTCCAAATAGTTAGATCACATTTGCAAATTATGGATTAAAAAGAACAAGTGTTTTACATGTTTGGCACGCTTGTGCGAAAAGTTAGTCGAGTGGTCCTACCTCTAACACACACTATCCTCTCCCTTGGCTTTCGTGGTCCTAGGTGCAAGAGAAAAGTGTTAGTAACACTCAAAATTTTATCTTTTTAAGAGAGGCCTGCCAAGGGATCGATACTCTTGGGAACGACCTCGAGCGGCAAATCCTTCGAGCCGCTATAGAAATCAGGTGAGAGCGAAAGTTGTAGCCTTGGGTATAGCTGTTCCTACAGTGTAACTGGCCGAAAGGACAAATGGGCCCCACCACCAGTTACAAGGCTCTTAAGTGAGTCACTGCAGAATGAACTTATGTCCAAAAACATCGAACATGACTAAACACCTTTAAGTAGTAGCCCACCTGTTCTATTGATTGAGGATATTTGCGATATAATTTAGTGCAAGAGCATAGATGGTTTTGCTCCCAAGATACTCACCATACATATTTCCTTGAGTAGAAACATAGCTTTTTGAAAAGTCACTTGTGGCTTGATAAAAGTGGTGACTCCCCCATCAGAGGGATCATCTATTTGTTATGCTCGTGCAAGACTTAGTATATCACATCCTTACCTGCCACGGGGGGATTCATAAGGTATGTAGTACCAAAGTCGAAGAAATATCAAGATGTGGGCTAAATTTATCACAACTGGCCATTTGACCTTAGGGATAAAAAGTGTTTGAAATGTCTTCGTGTTAGTCAAGACCAAGTACAAATTGAGCTGACTTCAGGCTTTGGAAATACACCTTAAAATACATCTAACAGAAGGGTCATATACAAGTCCAAGAATTGGGTTGATCTAGACCCATACTCATTTGTGCCTTTTAGGAAACATTCTTGTGTTTGTGTGCTTGCTTTGTTTTCTTGTCAAAGAAAAATCAGAAAATCACTTCCCAAAAACAAAGTATTCATCCAACATCTTACCAAACATTTTTCAAAACAACCAAAACACATCACAAACAAAGTGCAAACAAAGAGTCAAAAACTTTATGACCATTCTTCACATCTTACGAAAGAAGAAGTGTCATCAGAATATCAACTTGAAAAGAAGACCATTAAGCTCAAAGGCTTTGATCAAAAGGAGGAAATTCTTCTATATCAATCGACAAATCTTTGTCTCCCATAGAGTCTTTCTACATCGCATGCGTCTATACATTCAAGGCAAAACAACCGAATTTAATTCAGAGTCATTGAACTGCCTCTGAGTTATCACAAAAATCAAAGAGGAAAGATTAATCCAAACTTCTTCCCAAACGTCTGTATCACCTACAACACAGTTCGAGAAATACCACCAACACCTGAAAGGGAAGAGGTAGAGTTTCTCCCATTTGTGACACAAAGTTTTTATTGAAATTGAAAAACATTTTCATCCATCATCTCACTCATACATCATCACTTCATCATCAATCAGTCCCAACTCTCAAAACATTAAGAGGTTCTTGCTCTGAGTTCCCTTTTAGATATTGCTTGAAATCAAACACATCACATCACTTTTTAGATTGTTTCTACATCTAGGATAAGCTCATCCTAAGAAACACATCTATGCAGGTTAAAACTAGTTCATGAGTGAATCCTCTCATTGCTAGATAGTCCAATCTATAACACATCTCGGATTTCTCTACACCTTATCACATCAAAATCTTATCAAACAAACAAGCAATTCAAAGAAGGAATTTCGGTTACATCCACCTTAAAAGTGCTAGAGATCCACGTGCAACACAATCCACCAATCATCAATTTCTCATTTCATCAAAAACTCATCATCATTTTTCACTCAACTTCAACAAAGACTCATAAACAAAATGGCCCAAACCCGATCACAGTCCAGGCAATGAGAAATAGAAAGGGAAGAAGAAGAAGAGGAAAATCTCCATGAATTTCAAGAAGCACTTGGAGGAAATGCAGATGACGAAAACCCAAGTACTCCCACTCCTTCAACAATAGAAAGGGCTCAGCATAACCCTCTCTTTAACATACTTTTTGACGAAATACTCAGGAGCAATGCAGATGCTCACTTCTTAAGACTCGCTCGAGAAGGAGCAAAACTCCCCTCTAACTTTGATCTTGCCCAATTAAGACAAGCATCAGAAAGACAAAGTCGCCATGAAGAGGAAAGAGGTAGAGACCCCATCAGATATAACATTCCTCGAGGTAACCCACCACCTCCTCCAAATGAAATGGAGATGTTGCGGCAACAAGTCGAGAATCTCACCCAACAGCTTCATAGTGGTGTCAAGACTAACCAATTCTCCCTCAATGACATCTGTCCCTATCCTTTTGATAGGAATCTTTATATGCCACCCTTTCCACGAGGATTTGAAACACCCAAATTTGAAAAATATAGAGGAAAGGGAGATCCCCGTGATCATGTCAGAGAATTTCATTCTGCTTGTCTCGAAGTAGCATATGAAGACACATACCTAATGCACCTTTTTCCCCAAAGCTTGGGAGGACCAACCACATCATGGTTTTCCCGACTATCAGGTGGCATTCGAACATTTGAGGAACTCATCCAGAAGTTCCTAGCTCATTACTCTCATAACATTGAACGTGACATCACCATGGCTGATTTGTGCAACACTAAACAAAAACCAGGTGAACTATTCTCAGTATTCCTGCAACGATGGCGCCAAATGTCTAGCAGACGTTCTCTTCAGTTGCCTGAACGAGAACTAGTAGAAATATTCATTTCCAACTTAAACAAAGAAATGGAATTTCACCTGGATGTCAAAGACATAGACTCTTTTAATGATATGATCACCAAGGGTTTAAAATGTGAATGGGCACTCATCAAGAAAGGACTCATCAAAATATTTAATGAACCAAAAGATGGTCCTCGGCCGCGCTTCAATAGTGATAAACCAAACTTTTGGAATAAAAACAAGAATATCGTCAATGATGGGGTTGTGGATGCTCGGACTATCTAGAATGCACAACCTGTGGTTCGGTTTGTAGGACAAAATCCTCCACCTCAGAATACCACAAATGTTCCTTCCAATCAAAGTCGCATCACATCTCACGATGAACCTAGACCTTGTCAGCAAAAATAGAAATGCACATACACTCCCTTAGGGGAACCCATTGAAATAGTATTGCGACAACTCATTTCTCAAAATTTGGTCACTCTACCTAAACTATCAAACTATGAGCCTCAGGTCAAACCGGCATGGTGGAGAGATACTGAACACTGTGAATTCCATCAAGGAAGAGGGCACAAGACAAGTAATTGTCACCGATTGAAAGATCTTATTCAGGATCTTATTGATCGAGGAGAAATTGAAATTGAAGGACATGACCCAAAAACAACAAATAATGATCATCTGATGTTCAAAAATCCACTTCCATCACAAGATCAAAGGGGTCCTTCCACTTCCAGGCAAGGCCCTGATACCACAGATTATACGCAGGTTGCGTATAATTACACTGTAAATCATCTGTATGATGCCAGTGAACAAGTTGCAACCATAACCTTCAAAAATCCCAACTCAAATTGCAATGTTGTTACGCGTCGCGGCAAAGTTACCATCAAGGCAGCTCCACAAGGCACCACCTCCATCCCAAAGCAGTACAATCTTGTGGAACAATTAGACAAAACCCCTGCACTTATATCCATTTTAGAGCTTCTGTGCCTATCACCCTCTCATAAAACTATCTTGGATCAAGCACTCCAAGAGGCATCAGTCCCTACAAATCTGAATACGGACCAATTTCAAGCCATGGTTGGAAGTCTCAAGTCATCACCTTGTCTCACTTTTTCTGAAAGTGACAACTCTTCCTTCCAACAACCACATAACGCCTCACTCCACATCGAAGGATTTATTAACCAGCATAGGATCAAGCGAGTCTTGATCGATAATGGAGCAGGCCTAAATATTTGTACACTGCAATTGGTCACAGCATTGGGATATGCGGTAGAATCAGTGGATCCTTGTCAGAAGATCACAATCAAAGCCTATGACGATGTGGAGCGTTCATCCAAGGGAGTTGTGGTACTACCAATTCGAGTGGGCCCCGTAGCAAAGCACATCATTTGTCTAGTTCTGGACCTTCCTTTGCCCTACAAGCTATTGTTAGGAAGACCTTGGATACATGTCATGCAAGTCGTTCCATCTACCTACCACCAATGTATCAAATTCCCACATAACGGTGTAGAGATCACAATTCTGGGTGATGCAAATCCCTTCGCATATTGCCATAATATCAGCCATCAACCAGAGTTTATCGTTCCTAATAATAGAGAAGCCATTTCCTCCACATCATTTATCAGTCCCACTTCTCTTGGCCATTCAAACACCACTATACCCAAGCAAGAAAAGCTTAACATGAAGATAGCAGAGGAAGGTCCTGGGGAATACAACTTGAGTCAACTCTTTTGTGTGGGACAAATGCCCACTTCTCCTAGAACGCATGGTAAACCATAGCAGGTACTCTTGCAACCACTAAACATACCAGCATGTGCCTTGACGCCTTTCGTTCTTGGAAAGAGTCAAGAGGAAGAAACACAAGATGAAGACCTGGCGGAATGGATCTATAAAGATCCCATCACCACTGATATACCGCAAGTTACACTTCCTACGGACCAGTATGGCAAAGGTCTCCTCATTATGCAAAGAATGGGGTATGATGGTCAGAGTGCTTTGGGATATTGCAAACAAGGACGACATGAACCTCTACTACCAGAATTCAAGCCCAAAGGTAATACAGGCCTAGGCTTTGAAAAAGAGATCTTTCCTAAACTCAAGTTCAAAGGAAAACCCAGCAAACCATTTTGTCCACCTACTGCAAAGCGGACACCTTTCATAATCAAAGCACCCTTAAGCACCCTCCCAACTGCCCCACTGAGGCTCCAAACCCCAACACCGCCATCACCAATGCCACTCATCCCACCAAATGAACCAGTAATCCCATCAGCAACACCATTAGCAGCAGCAATTGTATTAGAACCCGCAGTAGCATCTATGACACCAGTAGTTCTAGCAGAAGCCACTGAGTCAATATTACCAATACTCCCTATACCAGATTCCTTGATCCCCATCAACCGCCCTGCAGCACCGATTATTACAAAGGTACATCAACCAATCACACCTGCAGTATTTAACTCAAAGGACATCCCAGTATGGTATAGTAATCGGATGTTGGAAAGTGATTCAGAGACCGACTCACATGAGTGGGAATTTGATTCTGTACAGCTTAACACTTCAGATGAGGAAGACACATCACTACCTCCTCCACGCAAAGACATCCTTGTTTATGGAGAAGCACAGATAAAGACCACTGGGGTTCCTGAACTGGAAACATCTTCCACAGACCCTACGTCTCATCCTACGCCTGATTCTGACAGGGGGAGTACCATCAACGACCTTCACCATAACGTATTAACCCTCACCGATACGTCCAACGCACTTAACCTAATCGACGAAGCAATGCCCATTATCCACCCTGAACTCATCGAATGGAACCAACCAAATTCCCTATGTCTTGACTTCTTCCAAAACGATGAGGCCATCATTGACTTTTTGGAATTAAGGGATAACCTACCAAGCAAGGATCACAAAGCTGGATTTGCCATAGAACTTAATAGCGCAGCATACTTCGGGGTGGATGCCAAACCTTTCAGCTGCAAAAATATAACAATAAAACATGGATCTTCTAGTGAAAACCACACTGTGGCACTGTTTGATCCGACAAAAGTAAAAAGAAAGAGCGTATCCAACAGTGAAAACCTCTCTGAGGCGCCTGAGGATGAAGGGTTTGACATTCTCCCTGATAGTACACAACAGGAACGATCAACGATTCTCATAGAGGAAACCAAAGAATACAATGTGGGGACTCCTGAAAATCCTCATATCATACATCTGGCATCTCTTCTCACTCTAGAGGAACAGCCTAAATTTATAGAGTTCTTCCAGAAGCATCAGATCAACTTCGCATGGTCATATGCAGACATGCCTGGGCTTGATCCTGATTTAGTCATGCATCACCTCACTGTAGCAAAAGGGGCCAAACCTGTCAAGAAGAAGCTTCGTAAGATGCATCCCCAGATTGCCGTGCTAGTCAAAACAGAACTCAAGAAACTCCTAGATGTTGGTTTCATTCGACCCATTGATTATGCAGAGTGGATCTCCAATATTGTGCCTGTCGGCAAACCAAAAGGGGGCATCCGCATTTGTACTGACTTCAGAGATCTAAATAAAGCTTGTCCTAAGGATGACTTCCCCCTTCCAAATATCGACATCATAGTGGATCTGACAGCAGGACATGCCATGCTTTCACTCATGGATGGTTTTTCAGGATACAATCAGATAAAGATCGCACCAGAATATCAACATAAGACAGCCTTCACATGTCCATGGGGCACATATTGCTGGAATGTAATGCCTTTTGGTCTAAAGAATGCGGGAGAAACCTATCAAAGAGCAATGACCACCATCTTCCATGACATGATGCATACCATGATGGAAGATTATGTGGATGATTTACTAGCAAAATCACTCACCAGAGAAGGACATCTCCACATCTTAGATAAAATCTTTGATAGACTGGAACAATACCATGTTTGACTCAACCCAAAGAAATGTGTCTTTGGAGTAACCTCCGGGAAGCTTCTAGGATATATTGTCTCAAGCAAAGGTATTGAGGTCGACCCAGCAAAGGTAAAAGCAGTTATGGACATGCCACCTCCAAAGAATACCAGCCAGCTAAGGACATTACAAGGATGGCTTCAATCCATCCGAAGATTCATTGCACAATTGGCTGATAAGTGTCACCCATTCACACACCTGCTACACAAGAACATCCACTTTCAGTGGGATGCCCGATGCCAACAAGCATTTCAGACACTTAAAGACTATCTCATGAATCCACCATTGCTGATACCACCAGATCCAAGTAGACCGTTGTTACTCTATATCTCAGCAACAAGTACAGCATTGGGTGTACTACTGGCACAACATAATGTAGAAGGAAAAGAGTGTGTTGTTTACTACATCTCTCGCACACTGGTGGGCTATGAACTCAATTACACCCCTATTGAGCGAGCTTGCCTAGTAGTAATCTTAGCAGCCACTAAACTGAGGCACTATCTATTAACCCACAAAGTACAACTCATTGCAAAGATTGATCCACTCAAGTATTTACTCAGCAAAGCAGCATTGACAGGCCGCTTGGCCAAATGGGTGATGATTTTAAGTGAATTTGACATCGAGTATGTAGACTGTAAAGCTATCAAAGGACAGGTTATTGCAGATCAGTTGGTCGATGCACCACTCATAGATGAGCATCCTCTCATTTCCAATTTTCTAGATGAAGAGATATTCATGATCACAATAACACAACCATGGAAACTATATTTTGATGGTCCATACACTAGGCATGACTCGGGGGCAGGCATTCTGTTTATCACACCTCAAGGTGACAGCATCCTGAAGTCTTATAGGCTCACATTTCCATGCACCAACAACATAGCAGAGTATGAGGCCTTGATCACAGGGCTCAGGTTAGCCGTACAATGGAAATTACAAGAAGTACAAGTATATGGCGACTCACAACTGGTCATTCGACAAGCAACTGATGAATATTAGACCAAGGATGATAAACTCATGCCATATAAGCAAATGGTGGACACTTTAAAGACATCATTTACTACTATCACTTTTGAGCAGATACCAAGAGATCAGAATCGAGCTGCTGACGCTATGGCTACCATCGCATCTCTACTAGATCTTCCACAGAATTCAACACTCTACAAGTTCTTGCTAGAACAGCTTTGGATCCCCGCTTATGATATCCCTGAATCCGAGATGATATGTCGCCTTGTCGGTTCTAAATCCCCATGGTACGGTGAATTCTACACCTATCTCCGCGATCATACCCTTCCTCCCAACCAATCGAATAACCAACGAAAGACCTTCATTCGCCAAACTGCTCGATATACCATTATTGTCGAAACCCTATACCGACGCGGTCTTGATGGTACTCTCCTTCGATGTCTGGAACAAGATGAGATAAAAAAGTTTTTGGAAGAGGTACATGAAGGAATTTGTGGGACTCATTCAAGTGGTCCATCACTAGCCAAGAAACTCCTGCGAGCTGGCTATTATTGGCCATCTATGGAAAAGGATTCCTACTACTTTGTTAGGAAGTGCAAAAAAGTCAAGTTCATGGTGACCTGATACATGCACTGGCCCAGGAACTACAACCAATAATGACACCATGGCCTTTTTGTCAATGGGGTCTTGACCTTGTGGGTAAAATCCATCCATCTTCATCCAATGGCCATAAGTTCATTATCACCGCCACCGAATATTTCACCAAGTGGATCGAAGCTATTCCACTTACCCAAGTCACCGGCAAGCAGATCGCCTCATTCATCCTCAACTACATCATCTGTCGGTATGGTGTACCCATGTCCATCGTCACAGATAATGGTCTTCCTTTCAAAAATCAGGATGTCCATGAACTTTGTGAGAAATTTCACATCCAACACCGCTTTTCCACCCCCTGTTACCCACAAGGCAATGGTCAGGCCGAAGCATCCAATAAAAACATATTAAGAATCCTCAAAAAGACAGTCAATGATGCTGGCTGTGATTGGCATGTTCAATTGAATCCAGCGCTATGGGCATATCGAACTAGTATTCGAACCCCTACAGGTGCAACTCCTTATTCATTGGTCTATGGTGCAGAGGCTATCTTGCCTATTGAGGTCGAGATACCATCATTACGGGTTTCCTTGCACAATCTGATAGATGACGAAGCCTACAGAGTATCCCGTCTTCAGGACTTAGAGTTACTCGATGAGAAGCAGCAAGCTGCATACAATCATCTCAAAGCCTATCAGCAGGGCATGAGCAGAAGCTACAATCACCAAGTTAGACCTCGTACATTTGAGGTAGGTGATCTTGTTCTCCGAGAAAATCCTCACAACCAACCAAATAGAGAACATCAGGGCAAGTTTGAATCAAACTGGTTGGGCCCATATGTTGTCACTGTTATGTTCGGGTCCGGGGCATATCAGTTGGCTACATCAGAAGGAGAACCGCTTGTAGATCCAATCAACAACATGCACCTAAAACGGTTTTATGCATAAGGTGTACAGAGCATCAGGCTCCCCTACATATCAGAAAATACCAAAAACATTCAGAAAAATGTCCTGAAGAAATACAAAAACATTTTTAAAAAGTAAAGAAAAATCATGCATCCAAACGGTGAACAACCACTCCGGTGGCACCTTGGGTAAGTACGATGGTGAAAACCTGGCAAACAGGCGCCACTCGTAAAGGCTATGGCTCCATTGTCTTTCAGACTTGTTGCGATCACATCTACTTCATACACACATCCATCCATCCAAAACCATGGCTTGTTATTCCTCTGCAATTATGATAGTACTGCATGCGTCTTGCATCCCGCTTTGTCATAGTCATGTCTACACCTGGGGGCAATACCCTTAACCTATTGATGGAAGTGGATTCTACATTGTCTTATGATTCATTAAGTTCTTCATTCAAAGCAATCATCAAAATACCAAAAACATTCAAAAATGACTCACAAAAATACCAAAAACATTCAAAACAATTCAAAATCCAAAAACATCGATAAACCATTGAAAAATCACACAAAAACATGGCAACACTTTGTACATACTCATCCATGCAGATACCAAAACAAACATTGACAAAATACTCACAAAAAGACCATTTACCAATCAAACCACACAATCAACATCAACACTCAACACTGTCTTCAACAAGGATGCATCCTTCCTTTCCAAAACCAAGACAAAAGTGACGTTTTCTTTGACAAGAAAATTATGTTTAGCTATCAAATGCTTGGTTGATTTGTGAGTATAATCATTTGTTTATTTGTATCGAGATCTTTCAGCATTTGTTTTGTATCATTTGCGCAGTATTTTCTGATGAAGTTCTGGGGCATGTACTAATGGTGTCTACGTGGGAAGTTCACTAAGCTATGTGATCATAGGCAAAAATACAGTCATAGATCACTACGGCTTGCTGACTACAGCGTATACCTCGACCATATGAGCATGAACCATTACCAAGGATCCATATTCTTTATTCTTTATGTATATATTGTTTGTTTGTAGGTACAATTCTCTTTCTTTGATTCCTCCTACCTCATCCAAACTGGATAAAAGTTTTATCTCTTATTACGGTATGCACTTGTCTCAGGATATGATCAGCCTAAGATCAAGGAGGACGATCCAAGTCATGCATGAAAGGAGGTAATCCTTGTCTGTTCCGCAAGCAATACTCATGTCAACTTGATCCATTATATCAAGTTGCTTGTATTAACTTGCTATATAAAATTCATGTAAGGAATACACAGGTCATCTTGAATCTTTATGTCAAGTTGCTTGTATTTTCTTACAACATTTTAAAGCTCAATGATGAAAATAGAGCACTATGGATCGTCATTCCATCTCATCTGTATATATTGCATTTCGTTGCATTCCACCCATCCATACATTCATAATAGTTGCATATCATGCATACATAGTCATAATAATGCATACTCTATTTTACTCATCTTCTTCCATAGGACTCGGTCCTAGTCCTCCATATCTTCTATCTAACATCAAATCCCCCCTCACCTTCCCTATCTTGATCATCAACATCATCCTAATCCCTTCATCGCTTCCCATCCTCACTCATCCACAAAATTAAGCCAGTTACTCTGTCTACACAGATACATCGACTCCCACACACCTAGACTATCAACAGATACTCTGATCAAGTATCTTCGGGTCTCAACAGGTAATCGATTATGGTAATCCTAGACTACATCAGGCATTTATCATAATGACCTAGTCTCAACGGGGCTGCCATGATTCCCCACAACCATCCATCACATGCACACACTATCAATTGATCAACCAATCAAACACAATCATATCAGACAATTACATCAATTGTCTACATCTCAACGAGTATTTTGCTTCATATACCTTGACTTCATCGAGCAATTACATCAATTGTCTAAGTCACATCAAGTCACTTTGATTCACTTACTCAGACTTTATCATGTCTAAGCGACCAACTGACATCAACTGTCATGCTTTGACTTGACCGGGGCAATTAAACCGATTGCACCAGATTGTCCAACCAATTTTGATCAATTGTATAGCATCAATCCAAACCCCACACTACATCTGCTATGTATCTCTTGCATGACCTCAGGGTACTCGCTGGCTTATTGTTTCTCCATATTCACTCTATTTTTCTTCCATTCTTTCACCGTTGTTGCTAATTTCTTCTATTCTACCTCCCCTCCACTTCTCATTCTTTTTCGAGAGATCGCCCGATTTTTCAAAAAAAATCGGCCCATCTCTCGAGGGGGCATACCACCCATTAAATTAACATTTTCTGGGGCATTTTCTTCACACCAATTTTTCTTTCTTTAAAACGACACGATAAACCGCACCGTCTCAAAGAGGGGCAAATGTAGTCACACAAATCTGTCCAGCTTAATTAAATAAATATTCGCTATTTATTTGATTAAAAATCCACTAGCCACCAATTAATTAAATTAATATTTAATTAATTCATCTCCAAACATTCTTCTATTAATTAAATAAATTATTCAATTTATTTTAATTAATTCATTAAATCAAATACAAATCAATTAAATAAATAAAATCTATTTATTTAATTAAACCCCCCTATTCCTCTTTTAAATAAATTAAATAAAACATTTATTTAAATCATTATCTCCACCCCACTTGCATTTTCCTACAAATGCAACTTGCACACATTTATTGAAATAAATAAATTTTTATTTTAATAAAATCCTATTTTCCCTCACCCACCAAATCCACTTGCAAAATCTAATCCCCTTCTAGATTCTTCTAACCCCTTCCTAATTAGCCTAATCCATCCCCTACTTATTGTCACATTCCTAAGCAAAATGGAGTCACTTCTCAAAGACTCCAAAGTCTTTGAAAAGCATTTAATGCTTTGTGTGTTCAACAAATTAACCCCCAAAGTCTTCCAAGACCACTAATGGCTCTTACATGACCATTTATGGCTCTTACATAACCATTTATGGTTATTTCAAACTTGTCCCCCCAAACATTTATTGTTTTGACCATATTCATCCATTTCACATTTGCACAAGAGTTTATCCATTGGATAAAAGCTTTATTCTTTGAATAAAGATTTTATTCATTCAACCAACCTTGACTCTAAAATCTCAAAGTCATATCAGGCATTTAATGCTTATTCCCTCTCCTCTCAACCTATCTCACATTGACACTTGTCATCCTGGGATTGGGTTGAAAGCCCTCACATGGATTTGAAATCATTCAATCCTGACCCTTGTTGAGATTGCTCAATCTCAACCATCCATTGCTCCATTTTTCCTATAAATAGAGCCCATTTCTTCATAATCCAGATCCTGAAAACTTGCATGCATTTATAGAGAGCATTTTAACATAAGCAATCTAATATCTTATCATTTTGGTTAAAATATATCATTTTAGCATCAATAGCATAGCATTAGCTTTTCATTTCACATTTAGAGCTATACTACAATCTCAATCCTCCATAAGCATCCATAGTGCAAAAAGCTGCTGAGAGCTACACTATTTTGGAACTTGGAGAGGAGAGGAACAAGGGAGAAAGAAACTAAGAGCATGTTAGGAGGTATTTGGAGATGCCTCATCGTGTTTGATTTGATAGTTAAATATGCTTGCATGTTTTTAGTGTCTCTCTTAGTATGCCTTTTTAGATTAGTTTTTGATTGACTAACACTAACGGTTTCGTGTCTTTTGTGTTGTTTATCATTTACTAACCTTGTGCCATTTAGGAGGGCATCACTACTGGTACATGATTCCGCTTTGAATTTTGGTAAATTTTTTGATGCCTTACAACATCTATTAGAAGTTTATGATTTTGAACAGGTGAAGCGGATAAGATCCTTGAAGGAGCAGAAGAATCAGTTAATTTCAAATGTTGAAATCTTACAGAGGGCATATAAGGATTCTGAATCAATTTTGGCTACCCCAGAGATGAGCACTGTTGATGCTATGGAAGAATTTGCTGCACAAATTTTGACACATGTTGAGATCACTAAGACACTATTAGAAACATGGGATAATGATCTTACGCAGTTGAAGTTTCATTTCAGTGATATTTTCTTGAGAATTGCATTGTAAGGACTTCAAAACTCTTATATTTATATATATGTATTTTTTGATGACAAATTTTGATCTAATGTATGTATTTTTCTTTTATATTTGGCATTGTTGTCAAAGGGGGAGTAGAATTAGTTTAAGAGTCAAAATTTTGTATGTACTGTTAAGGGAGAGTCTATACATTTTTGTAAGCACACTTAGTTGTCAAAATTTTTCTAAGTGTTGCCATCAATGCCAAAGGGGGAATATGTTGGCATGATGATGATTTTTGTATCTGATGACTTTATGTGTTGTCATTGATGGCACACATATGTTTTGATTGTCATAGCTAAGATAAAACAGTACTGTTGAGTTATTATATTGTTAACCTGTATCATATGTATAAAGAAGTCTAACCGGTATGAAGGTATCTAAACTGGTATATGCAGTTAAGACAATTGGTTTTGCTCAGTTCCACTGTTACCAGTTTCGAGATGAAGTGAGAGAGATAAGGAGGCGCATGGAGATAATCGGTATGTGAGTTTGATGCAGTCAACAATCAACTGGTATCGGTGTTCCAACCGGTTTCCTAGTTCGTGTGATGATTTATCATCAGTTGTGATGTGTTACCACCAACTGACACTATGGCAGTGATTTGTGTCGTGTTAAGGAAGACTGTCTAGATTCACTGAACCTAGGAAATTGTGTCAAGGTTTAGGAGCCGACATAAAATCTAATGTCTATAAAAGGACATTGTGATGAGTTATTTTAAAAATGTAAGATACGAGTGATGTTATGAGTTGGAGTTGATGTGATTTGGTGAAGGAGTTGTAGAGTATGTCAGTGATGCAGTAATGTTTGAGAAGAACAGGATCTAAACAAGCAGAATGTGTTATTCTTAGATCATACCACATGTTGTTTTCTAATCACTACTGTAGTTAAATCCCTTAATCGGGTAAGTTCTAACAAGATTCATTGTAGAAATCCTCTAACAAGGTGATTCATTAACTTGGATCTGAATCCTCCACTGAGGTTACCTTAACCAGGTATAGCTCCTAAGAGGGCTTGGGATCTTTAACAGGATCTGCTCCTAACAGAGCATTTTGTAGATCTTAACCGGTCAGTTACCTATTTTGCAAATAGTTAACTTGTGAGTTCCATCTCACCGTGGTTTTTCCCAGTTGGGTTTTCCACGTATAAATATTTGTGTTATGGTGAATGTTTTGATTGTGGTGAATGCTTTTATAACACTTTGGTTTATATGCAAAGTTATTGGTAAATTGATTAAATGTTTTTACTGCTTTGTAATTAAAGTGTTACTGTTTTTGCTATCTTTGATTCACCCCTCCCCTCTCAGTGCTTTATAATTTTATCACATCCACTTCCGTAGTCAACAATTGTGTTGCCAACAACTAAGACTGAATAGTTTTAGTAACAATGAGTGGAGTCAAGTTAACAATGGCGAGTGGAATTGAAGCAATGTAAATGTGAGGAGGAACTTGGGTTTCTGACATGAATTTATCAAAATCTTCCAACTTGGAAGAAGTAACCTCAAACAAATTGGGAAGGAAAACAATATCAAGGTTGTCATGAGGTGTATCTAGGGAAGATTCACTTGTGGAAGTGGAGGGAATAACATAAATTTCAGGATCCCGTGATGAAAATGACACAGTATAGCCTAAAGGAATAGTATCAGTAACTGATACTAAATTAGTACCTGTGGTATCACATGATGTAGGAGGAACACCTTCTTGCATCTCTTGAGACTAGGAAGTACTTGGGATTTTAGGTAGTCCCTCCTCATCAAATTCTCCTTTCTCTTGTTCCTACTCATTGTCTGGTTCATCTTCTTATTTTTTTTGTTCACCTTTTGTTTCTTCTTCTTCTCCTTCATCAACCTCTTCATGAGCTTGATTCTCTTGAGTTGAAGACTCACCTTGGCCCTTACCTTTTTCAATAGTAAACTTGAACTTTGGACCTTTAGGAGCCATAGTATCTTATTTGTTCTTGGTCCTTAATTCAGAAGTCTTTCCCATAGGTCCTATGGTGTCATCCTCAAATCCGATCTGGAAAGGCTTCAATTGAACACCATGCAGATTCAACCAAACATTGGTATTAGCAAAGATATTCTGGAATTCAACCCTTATTGAAGTATTCTCCTTTTAGGACCGTTGAATAAGAGGCAAAGGTGATCCGACAACTTTATTCTTTTTACACATAGGATCTAGGATGTCTCCACCCTCTTCAATATCCTCGGGAACATCAACAAGATGAAAATTATGATTTTTTTCTATTGTCAAATGGTAATAGTCAAGCCTTCAGATGTCATCTTCGGTTTTGTAATCAATCCATACATATTCAATTCAGTGGACATGGGCTTAACTCTTCTTGATCTTGTTATTCATGCCCCTATAGTCAAAATACTTCCTAGCTTTGAATAATCTCATGGTCACCATCCTCATTCCTCCTACATGGAACGAGCCTTTTAGATGGAGTTGATGGTGTATCTATTAAGAAGTTCTGATTACAATTGTTAGAATGAACCAGAGGAAAACTGAGAGGGGGGGTGAATCAGTTTTCCACAAGTTAAACAATTATTGCAAATTATAAACCTTCTACCAGAGCACAATGAAAACATCATAGTGAAAGATAAAGAATGAAAGTATAGAACACACAACACCAATATTTTTGACGTGGAAAACCCAGTTAAGGGAAAAACCATGGTGGGAAACCCTACCCACGGTCAGATAATACTTCTGTAGCAGTATGTGAAATATTACAATGGGGATTGCACTTACAATGAGACCAACCACCTAGAGCGCACTGATCAACACAAAGGGAAGTCTCACTGACTTACATAAACATCATACTACAATCCAAGGAAATGAACTAGTGAAATAGCATCTCCTAATGCTTGATACAGTTCCGGTTAAGCATAGATGTCTTCTCTGCAATACCAAACTCTCCTCAAACCTTTGCTGAATGATATAACCTTGTTTTCACATAAACCACTCTCTAATAATTTAGAAATAGCCATACCATACCATACAAATTACATGAATATATCACCTATATATATAGATCATCAACCCTGATAAACAAGGTCGGCTAAACCCTAAACCCATAACCCATAATTACAAAAAATACATCACATGATACCACCGGACCAATATTATGATTTACATTACATAGCATGGACCTAATTCAAACTCCAAAACAATTATATCCACTGGAAATTCTACCAAGACCAAATGCAACACATTTCACCAAACGGTAGAAACCCTCAGTGTCAATAACACAAAATAACCAACCGGATCCAAATAGGATCACCAAATCATCACGTCAGCCAATGCGAAGCCACCAAACAAACAAGACATGATCAAGAACACGTTCAGAATGTTATGAACCATTTCTAGAAGCTGAACCAAAACCAATTAACCATTTCATCAAATATCACCAACCGGTACCAAGAATATCAACCGAAAAACAAGAACATAAATGATAGCTTCCAGAGAACCAAATCATGAACGAACTAAATATGACAAGCATATAATCATGTTGAATAACAATCCAAAACTGAATCTAATAATTTGATCATACCAGATCATAATCTTTGATATCCTCAGCCAAAACCATGTCAAATCGGAATAGGCTAGCAGCCAACCGGAATAGGTTAGTAACCAACCAGACCAGTGTTGACATCAATGACAACACATAATCAATTCCATCATATTACCAATAGTATCTCCCTATGGTAATGGATAACTTGAGACCTATCTTATGAGCCCTAGATTCATGCTCATGGATCGATATCATTTGGTGAGACATCTGCAAAAGGATAATCTTATTTGACAGATATCTTGTAAGCATGAAGGGTTCTCCATCAAAGCATCCAATCCTAATATATGCAAATGTGAGAAATTTTAAGAAAATATAACCATATTCACTCACCACCTTTCAAGCCTCATCTGACACTCTCTTATTTTGAATAACTTTATCAAATAAGCACATATAATGAGCAAAGAAGGCATCATTGACCCTCCTGAAATGGTGTAAACTCTCCTTGAGAGTTAACTAAGTGAAATACTTGTAAACAAGAACCTAGCTCCTATCACCTGTGGAAGATAGACCTAGAAAATGCCTCATTGAGGCAGCTACATAGACAAGATAAGAAGTCATATAAAATTTCAAGGTGGTGGGCACCTTGGTCAACTTCTCACACAAAGAATCTGCAATTTGCTTGGCCCAGAAGATTTTCTTCTTATTTTTCTTTATAATGTGAATGTACTAATACATCCACTTGTAGTAAAGGTTAGAATTCAAAAGACCTTTTACCCTACTAAGAAGAGTAATGAGATCATTGAACTCTTCAATGAAAGCACTGCGGGAAAGTCTCACGTCATCTTCAAATTGTAGGCCTAGGTGTTCCTCCTGCACTTATCTGAATTGTTGTCAAAGTAAGTAACAACTAATTTCATATCAATATCTACATA
The DNA here is from genome assembly GCF_030272615.1 of Cryptomeria japonica. Classification (NCBI taxonomy): domain Eukaryota; kingdom Viridiplantae; phylum Streptophyta; class Pinopsida; order Cupressales; family Cupressaceae; genus Cryptomeria; species Cryptomeria japonica. The sequence goes on from NC_081410.1 coordinate 44,679,938, forward strand.
CTTTTCTATAGGTGGACACTTGAAAATTGTGTCAAATAAGTCCAAATCAAGCTTGATGATTGTCTTCTTTCCATCTGCATCCTTCACTGATCTGCTAGTAGGGTCATACCTATTAGCTAAGGCTAACACAAATTCCAGATTCTATGCAGACATATGAAAGGTCATTATTTGATGAATTCCACTATTGATGGTGGGATCCATTTTATAAGAAACTAGTGGCTCTTTGAATATCTTCAATAATTCATCAAGATCCACATGGCCAATCTTTGTATCTTATATTATCAATATTGGATGATATAGACGAAGGAGGAAAAACTAGATGAATCTCTTACTTCTTGAACTTCATTTATCTCTTACTAGGTGAGGGCTTTGTCATTTGCAATAAATGAATTGCAACATGAAAATATCATCATTTGAGATGATTAGCCTCCATAGGAATCTTATTTGATAGAACAAAAAGATTCGATCAATCACAAATAGGCCAAAAACCACCAATTTGCAAGTGTGTGAATTAGGTGCAAACCGGACTTACAAGTCTGATTTGCACTTAACCTAAGTGGAAAATTAAAAACAAGTGGATATTGGACTTTTAAGTCCTATTTGCATGTCAGGGATAGAAAAAATCAAAACAGGTGTATATCAAGTTTATATCCCCAATCTACACCTAGGAAAGAATAGGAAAGGCTAAAGGTGCATGTTTAGATTATAACCCTGATATGCACTTAAGAGGAACAAAGAATGAAGATGCATATCGAGCTTGTAAACCCAACATACACTTCATAACAAACAGAATGCTTGAGGTGTCAATCGGGGATATACCCCCGATCTACACTTTGGGAGAGTTGATTTGGTTCAAGTTGGGGATATAACCCTGACCAACAACTAGTGGGAAGGAATTGAGAGAAATCGTGGATCAAACAATGGTGATGGTCAGGGTTGTAACCCCAATCACCACCATCACTCAAGAAAGGCGGGACAAAGTGGGTAGTTGGACTGTGTCCCAGCTGCACATTGTGGAGAAAATCTCCCGTGTATGATGGGGCCGCAACCATGCCACACACCAAAAGGGGCATTGAAACAAAGGAAATAAAACAAAGGGATGGTTGAGGATGGAAAACTGACACACATCCTAGATGAATCTATGGTGTGTGTCAGGTTCTCATCCCGACTCACACCCAAGACTAGGGTTTCCATCAAAATCGATAAAAAATGACATTACAAGTTTTAACATTAACCATATTCATTGAAATAAAACTTCAATGTATACTATTGATGTTAAAATTTTGACAAAGATAAAGCCCGTAACAAAATATGAGGATACGGCAAAAATATACATACCATAGGTTCTGGTAAATCTGACTTGGAAATAAATCAAGTTCCTTAAGAATCTCCATGAAAACAATGAAGGAAATAAGGGCATAAATCAATAAATAAAGGAATAAAAGAAACCTGATGTAAATCAAACTCTCAAATCAATAAATGAGAAGTCATGCCTCATTATAGAGTCAATCGGACTTATAGGTCTGATTTACACTATAATGTCTAAAATGGTGTAAATTGGACTTACAAGTCTAATTAACACCAAAATTGATCACCATGGCGTAAGATCAAGTTTAAAACTTGACTTGATACCTAATAGCCAAAAATGATGCAAGATTGGGTTTAAAACCCGACTTGACACCAAAACAAGAAATATTAAGTTGAAATTGGAAATTTTAACTAATAGGATGGAATTCCAAGATCGATTTGAGGACAAATGAGATGACAAAAATTCCTCAAAACTCAACTTTAGAGAAAGGATGACGAATTTGAGAAAAATTCGTAGGGGTTATCCAATTTTCACACAAAACGAAAATAAGGATAACAACCCCAAACATGAATCTTCATCTCATATTGATTAAACATATACCTTTTATGAATTAGCCACTATAATATAGGACTTATCACAATGACCATTCAATAAATACTCCTTCCCCTTCAAGACCAAATTATATTGGATCTTTGTTCATAAATAGATATCATACCTCTCATACAAGAAAAAAATCCCAAATATCACACTACAAATGTTGATAGGGACCACATTGAAGACAACTTCATTTAGAAAGTTAAAAATAAATCCAAACAAAAGCTTGTGTTTCTCTATGACTTCCAACTTCACATTATCCTTCAACGAACACAAGAAATAAGGATATCTATGGATGAACACTTTCAAACCTAACTCTTCAATTATTTTTCATGGAATCACATCTGATGGAGGGTGTGAATCAAACAAGCTATCAAACTTGTTATCTTTGGCTTGAAGATTTATGTGGAATAACTTGGTAATATCCTCTTTATTTGAACTCTTCACCCACTAAACCAACTCCATAATTTAGTGTGGAAAATGAAATGTGATTATTTACATCTAAATCACTTTCCATTTAATTGCCTTTATTCACTAAACAGTTCTCTTATATTTTCTCTTGTTCAACCAAGAAGGTGCTAACTTGGGATGTAAATTCTAACATTAACCTTCATCTTATTCATCTTTATCACTATGTGAACAATATAATTTTCCCTTTTCTTTTTGAAATAAATTAAAATATGCATGTCTCTTCCCTCTATAATATCCTTTGCACAATGCTACTCATTTTTCTTGTTGCAATTAAAGGGAACTCTCTTCTTGTCTACTTCAAGGTAGTGTGCTTGGGCACACATCATCAATATTTTTGGATTTTGGCCATGAGGACCACCCCTTATAGATGGACAAAAAACCCACATGTGATCACACCACATGTTTCATTATATTTTTCCCAAGCTAAACTACTTGTTTTTTAGAACTCGCCTACATATGCTTGCACACTTTGCTCTTGTTCTTACTTCAATTAATGTGATTACATCACTCTCTTCTTTATGTAAAATGGGATAAAATAGTTTCCAAATCAATGATTTGAAGTCTTCATATTTTGACTTTAGTGTTAATTTTTGAATCTCCAAATAAATTGCATAGCTATCATACCAAAAAAGAGCATGCCTACAAGTTTCAACCTTGCATAAGCATTTTTTTGTTCTTGAGATAGTCTATGCAAACTGAAATACAATTTCATTTGGGACACCCATTGACCCAAATTTCTTTAAACTTTTTTCTATTATACAATTGGGTGTTTTTGGTCTCAATTGTGAGGTAATCATTATATTTTAGAGTTTCTTTCTCAACTCACACTTTCTCAAATTCATCCTCTTCATAAGGCACCTTAACAATATACATCTTAGTTATCAAAGAAATAATCATATTTCAAGAATGTTAAGTTTCCCTTCCACCAGTAAAATCGTAGCCACATCTATTTCTAACCTCTAAAATCTTGTTTCTCCATCTTCATCTTTGTCCATATGTGTTTTCACTGTTTCTACCATTCATTCCTTTGGCTCTATTTCAAGCTCAAACAAAAATAAGCTCTTGATAGCAATATCATAAAAAAACCTCCATTTTCCACTTGATGTCATGGATGGTATAAACCTACAATCAAACATATAGCAATAAATCAAATGCTTTTGATTTCTCTCATGCTAATTAATCCATAAAATAGGATTATTATGCCACACATATAGTCATTAATAAACAATATTTCAATGCTAAGGCTTCTCAAAACACCTTGACAACTAATTCTACCACCTACAATAGATTTCAACTATCAAAATGTATATGCAACATAGAATAACAAATATCTAATCATCCACATAATGTAAAAATAATATAACAAGTATGCTCAAAATAATTTGGAGAAACCCAAATTTTAGCTAAAAATCTTTAGTCTAAGTATCTACTCCTTGTTCCACTATGCAAAAAGGAAGTATAATGAGTTACAAAAGATATATTATCCTCAATAAGCTCTTATTCGCCTTAACAACTCTAAACAAAACTATCTTACACTCCCTTATTATTAAATAGACTTGCAACACACACTTGCTTTAAAATGATGGCTATATACCACCATCAAGAGTGTCACCCTTCCAAGATGTGGATAAGGTACTTAAGACATCCCTTCAACTTCCTTAAGATGAGAAAGAAAACTTGAACATTATAATAGAAGAGAAAATGTTTGGCATTAGAAGTGATAACCCATTTCCCACATAAAGATGTATTCACCTCTTTACCAACATATAGTTTGTTACATTGTGATGAATTCATTAGGGAAAATGATGAGTTTGCCAATGGAAAATGTATCTTTTCTAAGGTAAACATGTTTTTTACACCAATATAATTAGGAAACTCGTCATTCTTTTATTTCTACTAGTTTCTTATTCTATAACTTTCATTGAATGTAAATCAAAGGAATATCAAACTAGACTTAGCCTACATCGATCCTTTGCACATCTTGTGCACCTATTTGATGAAAAATACACATGTTTTTCATCTAGTGCAGTCACCAATTAAGAGGGACCTCAAAGAGATCAATCCAGACCGGGCAGCAAGAGTAAATATAATGGAAACAAGAGGATATGATGGAGGCAATTTAGATCATGAAAACTAATTACAGATAATTGGTAACATTCGGTTTACAAAATTCGGCTCATTGGCCTACTACATACATGCTCAATTACAGAATCGGTCAACTCTAGACCTCTAATTCTGAAGATCTATCTTCCATGTTCTACCTGACTGAAGTATGATTCTTAATTACATTGATTTATATGATCTAGGGAGATCCAGTCGACACAAAAGGGATCAAATGTCGAAGAACAAGATCAACGTGTAAAACCAACAAGTTGGTCTCCGCCAAAGAGATTCCTCTGAAAAATCCAAAGGATGAAGTGTGGATCAAAGGGAAGGTCGGCCACACGCCAAGGAACATTGGATTCAACAAACTGAAGCTCTGCAAGCTATAGAAAGGATCCGTAAGATTTTCCAATGCAAAAGGTCCAAGCAGTTCTGGTGCCAGAAAACTGTCTTGGAATCCGGAATCGATAACTTGCCAAAAAATGATCCAAATGCTCTGCAGTTTAGGAGTAAGGAAGATGATCATGTCCTCAAGCAAAATCCAACTCTGCAAGATTCGGTGAGCCAATGCAAGAAAATGCAAAAAGAAATGTTGAAATGGAAAAACAAAAAACAAACTGGAAAGGAAATGTTTTTGGTTGATGCAAGATTGCCAAGAACCGGGGATGCTCCTGGATCAGACATCTGGGGTTGTTGAAAAAGTGAGTCTCTCACTTTTTGGGGTAAGAGTAAAACCAATGCAGTCTACCTCTGCATGATAAATCCAAGATGAATCTTCAACTGGTCCGTCCTCCCATTTCACAAGATACTCCATGTACTGACTGCTCTGAGTACTACGTCCAATCCTACTGTCCAAAATATCTTCAATCTGCTTTGGTTCCTTCCGGGGCAACTGTTTCTCCAAGTCTACAATACTATCTTCACTAAATTCTTATTCATGATTGATGTAGATCTGCAATGTTGAATATAGGTGAAATACTCAAACTATCTGGTAATTCTACTTCATATGCATTTATGGAACTAAACTTCCTCAAGATCTTACAAGGTCCAAACTTCCTCATCTATAAATTGTTATAGGTTCCAACTGGAAATCTCTCTTTTCTCAAGTATACCATCACTTCATCACCAACTTCAAATTTCCTATGTCTCCTTTTCTCATCTGCTTTCTCCTTATACTTGTTGTGCATATCCTCCAAATGTTGCTTAACCTGAATATGTAAGGCCTTCATGTGATCTGCATATTCTTCTGCTTCTGTACTCCTCTTGTCTTCAGTACTGATATCTCTCAATTTTGATATACCTCTAGGGTGTGCTCTAGTAAAAATCTCAAAAGGTGTTCTTCTAGTACTCTTGTTCACTGAATTGTTGTAGGCAAACTTTTCTTGTGCAAGAATCAAATCCCAACTTCTAGTTTTCTCTCCAACTAAGCATCTGAACAAATTTCCCAAGATCTTGTTTACTACCTTTGTCTGTCCATTAGTCTGTGGGTGAAAAGTAGAATTGAACTTCAAATTTGTCTTCATCTTCTTCCAAAGTGTTCTCCAAAAATAACCAACAAACTTAGTGTCTCTGTCTGAAACTATGCTCTTAGGTAATCCATTCAATCTCACTGCCTCCTTGAAAAATAATTCAACTACATGCATTGCATCTAATGTCTTCTTACAAGGTATGAAATGAGTCATCTTTGAGAATCTATCCACCACCACAAATATAGAATCATTTCCTTTCTGTGTCTTAGGCAATCCAAGTATGAAATCCATGATTATATCCTCCCAAGGTCTCTCTGACACTATCAAAGGTTTATACAATCCCACATTCTAACTCCTACCTTTTGTAACTTGATAAATTATACAGCTCTGCACAAATTTCCTAACATCCTTATGAATCTAAAGCCAAAAGTAATGTTCACTCACCAATGCTACTGTTTTGTCAACACCAAAGTGTCTGGCTAATCCTCCATTATTCTTCTCCTTTATCAGATTCACCCTTATATAACTTTTAGGTATATACAATTGAACTCCTCTGAATAACATCCCATGCAGATTGAAATAATCCAACCATTTTCTTCTGTCCACCATAATCGGTTCTCTACATGCTTTCCAAGGTTCTGCAAAATCTGGGTCATCATCATACAAGGTCTTCAACTCATCAAATCCTAATATTGTCACTCTCATCTCTATCAGTAAATTCCTCCTTCTACTTAATGCATTAGCAACTTTGTTTGACTTCCCACTCCTATGCTTCAACACAAAGGTGTAACTCTGCAAAAGTTCTACCCATCTCATATGTCTCTGATTCAACTTGCTCTAACTATTCAAATATTGCAAAGCTTGATGATCAGTATACAATACAAATTTCTTAGGCAACAGGTAATGTCTCCATTTATTCAAGGCTTGAACTATGGCATAAAATTTATGATCATACATTGAATATATCCTCTTGGCATCATTCAACTTTTCATTAAAATAAGCTACTACTCTCCCTTCTTGACGCAATACTACTCCAATTGCATTCTCGCTTGCATCACAGTTCACTTGAAATACTTTATTGAAATCTACTAAAGCTAACATAGGCTGTTCAGTGAACTTCTACTTCAACAATTCAAAACTTTTATTTGCTCTGGTGGTCCACTTGAATTCCTTCCTATCACCTCTCATTGTCTCAATCATAGGGCTACAAACTGAACTGAAATTTTTGAGAAACTTCTAGTAGAAACTAGCCAATCCATGAAATGATATAACCTCTCCAATTCCTTTTGGTGTAGTCCATTCAATAATTTCTCTTACCTTCTCAGGGTCCATCTTCAATCCATTCGCAAATATCACAAATCCCAAATAGACTAACTCTTCCTTCATGAAAGTACACTTCTTAAGGTTTATTAGCAACTTTTCTTCTCTCAACCTTTGCAAAACCTGTCTTAAATGTAACAAATTCTCCTCTTTTCTCTTACTAAAAATTAGAATGTCATCCAAATATACAATAACAAACTTACCCAATAATTTCTTCAATACCTCATTCATCAATCTCATGAAGGTATTGTGTGCATTAGTCAATCCTAAAAGCATCACCAACCATTCATGAATCCTTCATGTGTCCTGAATGTTGTCTTCCATTCATCTCCTTATTTGATTTTGATTTGATGATATCCACTCTTCGGGTCTATCTTTGTGTAGTATTTGGCTCCACTTAAACAATCCATTATGTCATCCATCCTAGGTAAAGGAAACTGGTACTTTGTTGTGATCTTGTTTATTGCCCTGGAATCGGTATACATCCTCCATTTTCCATTTGTCTTATGTGCTAACATTGTTGGTACGGCACAGGGACTCAAACTTTCTTTGATCAAACCTTTCTTCAACAACTCCTACACTTGTCTGTTCAACTCCTTATTTTTTGTTGGTGTCATATGCTGTGCAACTTTGTTAGGAAAACTAGCTCTAGGAATCAAGTCCATGCAATGACTAATACTCCTCACAAGTGGTAATCCATCAGGCACGTTATCTGAAATGATGTCTTAATACTCTATCAATAATTCTTCTATCTCTGCTGGTTGTTCTTCTTCATGCTATGGATTCTCAATCTTTGTAGGAACTAAAGAAAAAACACACATTTTCATGTCTCATTCCATCTAAGAATTTTCTTCCATCCACCAAACAGATTCTAGCATTCGTACAGACTTCACTCTTCAAAGGATCCTCCAAGGGTAACAAGGTTTGTTCCATCCCATTGGCTACAATGGTGTGAATAATTCCTTTCTCCCATCATGTACTACATGTCTATCAAACTACAAAGGTCTATCCAACAAAAGGTGACAAATATCCATAGGTATAATATCACACAAAACTTCATCATGATAATTCCCAATTTTCAATTTCACCAAACATTTCTCACTTACTAAAAACTTATGATCATCCTGAATCCATGCTATTTGATAAGGCTTAGGGTGTTTCAATATTTCCAGCTTCATTTTATTCACCATTTCTTATGAAACAAGATTATATGAACTACCACTATCAATAACTACTTTACAACACTTATTGGATACCTTACATCTCGTCTTGAACAAATTTCACCTCTGCAAGGGATCTTCATCTTCTCCAGTATGACACATATCTCTCCTCATCATCAATAATTCTCCATCTTCCAGTTTGTTAGTTGATCCGGTGGGGATTTCTTCTACCAATGTTTTTCTCCTAGTGTTCTCTGTCTTCTTACATTCAAAATCACAATGTCCTTCTCCTCCATACTTATAGCAAGTTCATCTAAACACTCTCTTGTCTTTTCTTATGTCATCTTTTTGAAAACCCTCATTCCGGTAACCTTCAGGTTCTCTTCTCTGGTAGAAATTTTGGTCATCCTTCCAGTGTGAATTGCCATATTTTCTTACTTCCTTGTTCTTGTTCTAATCTGTACAGATTCCTCTTCCTCTAGAATATCCTCTTCCTCCTTGAAACATTCCTTCGGAAAACCTTCCACCTCTACCTCACTGTCTCTGCTCATGTCTTTTATTCAACATCTCTTCTTCTTTCAAGGCATATTGATAAGCTTCTTGGTGTAGGAACACCTCTTCAACAAGAAAACCATGGATCTTAGGATGAAGAATAGTATCATAGTGCTTGTCTTAGTGTCTTGTGTTTATGCAAGTTCCATGTATTGAATAAAGACCCCACCATGTAAACCATTGTCACAAACTATGCAGCTTGATAAGCCAATTTGTACAATTTGGTGTATAGGGGGTAGATTGATGTTTTTTTTGTGTTTGATAGGATTTTAGGGTGTCTTAGTGGTTTTTGGTTGATCCAAGTTGTGTGGATCCCAAACTTGTAGTGTTTGACAACTTTTGTGCAAAAATGCAACTTTTGAAAGTGCAACTTTTGAAAGTTTGGTTGTTGTAAGGCTCTGAACGGCTCCAACCTCTTCAAATTCAGTTGGTAACCATTGGAGAGGGCTATAATAATTTTGGACATGATTTCCAAGGGAGAGTTGTTGTGGTTTCAATTTTGAATGCAATTAAACACTGAAAATTGAGTTTTTATGAGAAATTCTGAGTTTGCAGAGGTTGTACGTCCTTGTCCGACTTGAACTTGACAAAATAATTCATGGAGAAGATGGAGGGTTGAATCACCTTTGTTTTGGTGGGGTTTTTAGGATTTTATCCTTTGTGAGTAGTGAGAAACCCTTGTTTTACTGACTGTAACCTGGAAAGTAACGGTTTGGCTAGGGTTTCACCAAATAATGGCCATATCTTGCATCTCCTTCCTCTAGAAGTTATTTCCTTTGGGGGAATACAAGTTTGGCTAGTGTAATTTAATATTTCCATGGGTTTTTGCAGGGAAGGCTTGGTTGTGAGGCACCTGAAGTGAATCTAGGTAGGCATCTCCATGTGACTACCCTAAGCAAAATTAGGACAGTCATCCTAAAATCTAATAGCGGTGGATTCCAAGTGTGAAACCCTAGAATTAGAGGTTATTCACCATCCCACACATGCTCATAAATTTGTTTTTGCAATTGGGAAACTGATAAAGGGGGTTTCTTTTCAATTTAGGCCTAATCACCCTAATTAGGTCTCTAGGCTTCTAAGGGGTTCAGACCCTTGGGTTGTAGATCTTGTCAAGCCATTTTGGGGATGAGTGTAACTCCCAAAAGGGTATCTAGAATGGTGAGTAGTTTTTCAAAGTGTGTGGAATATTTTGGATTTAAGGTCAATTCTCTCGCTAAATAGGGCTACTAGCCTAGGGGGTAGGTTTCCAAAGGAGGTATAAGGATTTGAAGACAAAACCTTAAACCAACACTTGGAACAGTCCTTAGTAATCGTGAATGGACCAATTCCAAAGCCCCTAAGAGAAGGAGTCATCGGTAAGGCATGTTAGATAAGTTGAAGCCATTTACTCATCTTGAGTAGGTGTTAGGCTTGAGTAGTGGAGAGTAGTTCAAAACCTTAAGATGTGGAGTCCTTCCTTGTAGGGTCATTTTTGTCATTTGAAGGGTCAAACCCCAACCATTTGGACTTGTCCTTAGGTGTAAGAAGGCCTCTGCATCAAGTGGTATCAGAGCTTGAGAGTGTCCTTTGGATAGAAGGAGAAAACAAGATGTCAGAGGAAGAGGGATCCCAAGATATTCCATCAAGGATGACCAATGGTGAGTTGGTTGTCTTGGTAAAGAAGAAGATGGAAGAAAGTAGAGTAGTCAGGGCTGAGAATCAGGCCTTGAGGAATGAAATGGACTAGTTGAAGGACAAAGTGGAGAGGGGAGAGAGAGACTCTGGAGGAGATGAAGAAGGGGATGAAGAGGATATCCCTAGGCAGGAAGAACTAGAGGTTCCTACAGACCAAAGACCCCTTATGAGTATCCTCAAGTCCATGGAAAGAAGAACAATGAATGTGAAGTTGGACTTGCCAGTGTTTGCATGCAAGATGGAGCCTGATACAGTGATGGAGTGGATAGACTCCTTAGATAATTTCTTTGAGAGTGAAGACATACCAGAGCAACAAAGGGTGAAGATGGCCCAATCCAAAATGAAAGGGGCTGCACTGACTTAGTGGAATTTCATCCAAGATGAGAGGGTGAAAGAGGGAAAGAGAAAAGTGGCTACTTGGAAGAAGATGATGGCTTTGGTGAAGGAATCCTATGTTCCAGTGGACTATAATGTCCAATTGCATAAGAGGAGACGAAATTTGAAGAAGAAGGAGATGGACGTGAGTTCCTACACATAGGAGTTAATGAATTTGTGTGTGAAGAGTAAGGTAAAGGAGAGTGAAGATTAGAAGGTGGCGATATATCTCAATGGACTGAGATTTGTCATCCTAGAAGATTTGAAACTTCACACCCCAGAGACAGTCCAAAAATGCTTTCAGTTGGCACTCAAGGTGGAGGAGAATCTAAAGAGAAGGAAGGAACAAAATAGAAAAGGAAAAGGGAGACAACAAAGAGGGTGAAGAAGTCCTTTTTGAGGCAAAGGAAGTGGTTTTGGATACCAAGGTGAGTCTAATCAAGAAGGCACCAGAGGAGAGAGCAGTTACAACCAAGGAGGAGGCTACAATCAAAGAGGGAACTTTAGGGGAAGAAGACCATTCTCTAGAGGAAGATATCAAGGTAGAGGACCTCCTAGATGCTACAACTACAACCAAGAAGGGCACATGGCCAATAGATGTCCAGAGAAGGCTACAATCTCTATGGGAGAAAGGAGGAGCAACTTGGTGCAGGAATCTGACTGCCAAAGTGTGGCAAGTGCAAACACCTATCAAAGTGTTAATGCTCTTGATACCTATGGCTACCCTGAAAGAGGAGAGGCTCTAATGATGAGGAGAGAAGTAACCACCGTGAAGGTACCTGAAAAGGAGCCCCCACAAAGAAAGTCTCTTTTCAAAACAACCTGCAAGGCAGGAGGAAAAGCATGCAAGGTCTTGATAGACTCTGGGTCTACTAAAAATTTTGTATCACATAAAATGGTAGGGAAGCTTAAACTGGGAAGGTTGCCTCATCATTACCCCTACAAAGTCTCATGGCTCACCCAAGGTCAGCAAGCAGTGGTAGAATATCAAGCATGGGTGGAGTTTCAGATTGGATCATACAAGGATAGATTTATATTTGATATAGCCAAGATGGATGCATGTCACCTCCTATTTGGGAGACCCTGGCAGTTTGATTTGAAGGCTTACCATGATGGGGTTAGAAACACCTATTCAATCACCAAAGATGGTAAGGTGGTAGAACTTTTACCTTTGATGGAGAGTGAGATAGAATAGAAGGGAAAGGATGCCAAAGTGTTGTTGATAGAAGGGAAGTAGTTCATGAAGGAGATGGCAAAGAAGGATGTAGTTTGCTATGCCCTCATTCCTAAGTCCAAGGTGACAAAGAAGGAGCAGTTTGCATAGAGGAAAGAAGAAGGATAGAGGCACATAGACCTTGCAGTCAGACAATTACTTGACAAGTACAAAGGCATCATCTCTGATGGGATGCCAAGATCCCTGCCATCAGTGAGAGACATCAGTCATTGCATAGATCTGATCCCTGGATCTACCTTACCAAATAAAGCAGCATACAAACTTACTCCAAATCAGAATGCAGAGATGGTAAGACAAATTGAGGAGTTTCTTGAATCAGGGCTAATTGGCAAAATCTTAAGCCATGTGCAATACGGGTTGTCCTTGCACCAAAGAAAGAAGGCACTTGAAGGCTATGCATAGACTCAAGGGCCATAAACAAGATAACTATAAGTTATAGGTTCCCAATCCCTCGGATAGAATATTTACTTGATTGCTTAGGGAGTGCATAATATTTCACCAAAATGGATCTAAAGAGTGGATACCATCATATTAGAATAAGCCTAGGGGATGAATGGAAAACAACTTTTAAAACCAATGAGGGGTTGTATGAGTGGAAGTCCATGCCATTTTGGTTGTCCAACGCCCCTAGTACCTTTATGAGGTTGATGAATGAGGTCTTGGTGGAGTTCATAGGAAAGTTTGTGATAGTATACCTAGATGATATCTTGATCTTTAGTCACTCAAGGGAAGAGAATCTCAAACATATAGATATGGTCCTCAAAAGGTTACATGAAGAGAAACTAATGATAAATTTGGATAAGTTTTTGTTCATGCAAGAGGAGATCATCTAATTGGGCTTTGTAATCTCACAACGTGAGTTGAAAATAGACTAGGAGAAGGTAAGTGCTATATTGCCTTGGCTTACACCTAAAACTATGAATGATGTCCGGAGTTTCCATGGTTTAGCAACTTTTTATAGGAAGTTTATAACGGGATTTATTCATTTTTGTGCACCAATGCTTGACACCATAAAGGGAAGACAAAAGTGTAGGTTTAGTTGGACCAAGGAGGTAGATGACTCATTTGAAACTTTGAAGAAGAAAGTTGTGGAACAACCAGTCCTTGCCCTACGAGAATTCAACAAGATATTCCAGGTAGAATGTGATGCAAGACACATGGCTATTGGAGTAGTACTCAGTCAAAAAGGAAGGCCAATTGCCTTTTTTAGTGAAAATCTAAATGATACCAAGAGGAGATACTCATCATATGACTTGGAGATGTATGCTTTGGTTCAGTCATTGAAGAAATGGAGGCACTATTTATTGCCTAAAGAGTTCATAGTTTTCATTGATAACCAGGCTCTAAGCTTCATAACCAGTCAAGAGAAGTTAAACCACTGGCACATGAAGTGGGTAGAGACCCTACAAGTCTGCACCTTCAACCTCAAGCACAAGAAGGGGGTCAAGAACAAAGTTGCAGATGCCTTGAGCAGGAGGGTCTTAACTATCAATCAAATCAAGATGGAAAGTGTTGGCATTGGCTCCTTGAAGAACATGTATGATGTTGATGAAGACTTTGGAGAGATCTACAAGGTATGTGAGTCTTTTGGTGACTGGTATCATGTTGAATTTTTAGGATTTCTGATACAAGATGGATTGCTATTTAAAGGTGGACAATTATGCATTCCTAAGTGTTCAATGAGACTGAATATCATTAGGGAGAAGCATTGTGGAGCGATGGCAGGTCATTTTGGTCTTGACAAGACCCTTGACCTTGTGAAAAGACATTACTAATGTCCTAAGTTGCAGGCAGATGTAAGGAAGTTTGTTGAGACATGTGTAATCTATCAAAAAGCCAAAGGGAAATCCACCAATGCAGGCTTGTACCAACCCTTACCCATTCCTTCTAGGTCATAGGAGAGGATAAGCATGGATTTTGTGTTGGGTTTGCCCAAGACAAGGAGGTGTTTTGACAGTGTCTTTGTAGTGGTGGACAGATTTAGCAAAATGGCTCATTTCTTGCCATGTAAAACCTCTTGTGATGCCTCATATGTTGTAGACTTGTTTTTCAAAGAAATAGTCTGGATACATGGGTTGCCACTAAACATAGTTTCAGATAGGGATGTAAAGTTCATAGGTCACTTTTGGAGGACCCTTTGGAAGAAGTTGGGAACTAACCTAGATTTCTCATCAGCCTACCATCCCCAAACAGATGGGCAAACTGAAGCTATTAATAGGTTCTTGGGGAACCTATTAAGATTTTTGACAAGACAAAATGGAGAGAAATCAGACAATATACTGTCACAGGCAGAGTTCTCATACAATGACACAATAAATAGAAGCACAAGGAAGTCCCCTTTTCAAATTGTGTATAGCATCTACCCAAGGGGTGTATTGGAGTTGAGGGATTTTCCCAAGGAAGATCCCATTAGTGTAGATGGCGAAGCTTTTGCATCAATCATCAAGGAGGTCCATGACCAAGTGAGGTCTCATCTCCAACAATCTGTACAAAAGTACAAGGCTTATGCTGACAAGAAAAAGAGGGATGTGCAGTTTAGTGTTGGGGACTTTGTATGGGTACATTTGAAGAAGGAGAGACTCCCAAAGAGTAATCACACCAAGCTCATGTAGAGGAAGATTGGACCATGTCATATTTTGAAGAAATGTGGGCAGAATGCTTATGAAATCCAACTTCCTCTTAATCTTGGATTGTCACCCATTTTCAATGTGTGTGATCTAACACCTTACAAAGGTAATGGTAATGAAGAAGAACCAATGTCGGTTGTAGAAGATAATGATATTCCAAGGCATGAATCACCAAAGTTGAGCAATACTCTAGACACTAGAATCACAAAGAGGACAATTAACAAGGATTACATCGAGTATTTAGTGTCTTGGCAGGACAAACTAGACTCTGAGGCAGTTTGGATGACAGAAAAACAAATTTCCAACCATGGTGCAGACCTCCAAACTCTGATCTCAAGTGGGCTTGAGATCTCTTCTCCTAGGGAGTATGGTGCAAAAGCACCTCTTCAACAAGAAAACCATGGATCTGAGGATGAAGACTAGGATAATAGTGCTAGTCTTAGTGTCTTGTGTTTATCCAAGTTCCATGTATTCAATAAAGACCCCACCATGTAAACCATTGTCACAAATTAGGCAACTTGATAAGCCAATTTTGACAATTTGGTGTATAGGGGGTAGATTGATGTTTGTTTTGGGTTTGATAGGATTTTAGGGTGTCTTAGTGGTGTTTGGTTGATCCAAATTATGTGGATCCCAAACTTGTAGTGTTTGACAACTTTTGTGCAAAAATGCAACTTTTGAAAGTGCAACTTTTGAGAGTCCTATCCTAGATTTGACATTCAATTTACACCTTTTTAATTACATTTTCAACTCAAACAAATGGTAATAGAGTCCAATTTGCATTCAACCCTCTTCTCAATAGAATTTAGGTTGGATCTATTGACTCACTCTCCCTTTTAATGTGATGCACGTGAAAGTTACACCATTTCCTAGTTTACAAAGCATAAATTTTGAAACCCTAATTTTCTATCCATTACATATACATCATCACAATCATAGCCTTACATCATCACAACCACATTCGTTCCTTTTTGATCTCTTGTGAAAGTGCATACAAATATAACAGAAAATAACACCACAATACAAGCTCATGGAGGATAGGAGAATAATGGAGAAAATCCTACCATGGATGTGAAGGTATAATATTTATGGTCTTATGTTTGATTTACATTACATGCTAGATCACTATTGATTGTTTGTTGAATTAGTTTTTCAATCTAGTGTTTTGGTTGGATCTCTTTAGGGTTTACAAATAGGTCGATATTCAACATATACATCTACAATCCAGCAATTGATTCATTCATAACACAAGTTGAGAACAAAATTTCCATCCAAAATTGACAACATGAGCAAGTCAACCATTGATGTCACATGTAGACCAATGATTTTTTCACTATTTAGTCTTTGTATTAATATCTTCATGTGATCCAAGATGATTGTAGAAGAAATAATAGGAAATACATGAGGTGAGAAGCACAAAGAGCACACAAATATACTAGGGAGTGAATCAATATAATAACAAACTTTAAGTTTTTAAAAAATAATCACAATATGAATACTTCAAAACTTAATCAACCACAAATGCAAGATCAAGCAAGAAGAAATACTAGAAGAACACATGACTCACATGGAAACCCTTACAAGGGAAAATCATAGCATAATATTGTTTTTTCTATTAGAAACTTCTTACAATCCTTGTAGGCACCAACACACAAGAGACACCAATTTCCACAATTGAGCACCAACTCAGAAAGAGACACCAATCTCATTGAAAATGAGGCACCAGCCTCCAAAAGAATAAAGTGGTAAGTGCTTGATCTTCTTCTTGAATAAAATCTAATCCTCCACAAATATGCTCAATAATTTTTCTTGAAATCTACTTATAATTTTCAATATTTTCTTCTCATAGGTCTAGAATAATTTTGTTAGGGTTTAGGTAGACTAGAGAAATAAACAATATTAAATATAATACAAAAATAAAGAGGCAAAAATATAATTTCACAATAATACACAGATTTAATGTGGTTCACCCAATGTGGGCTACATCCATAGAGAAATAATCATTCTTATTTTTTTATTATGCAATGAAGAGAAAATTACAATCTAATGGTGTTTCACATTACATAAGAACCTATTTATCAAACCCTTTTTGGTGGTTGACAAAGGTTGGTTTACATGTCAAAACAATAGCCAACTCCTTTACTAAATAATAGGCAATATTTGCCCCCGATCCCTCAATTGGAGATGTTTCCCCTAGATCCCTACCATGGGCTCCGCCCTTGGGTTCCTGTTGGGGGGATGACCCACTAGGCCTTGCAAGAGGGGCTCTACCTCCCATGCACTCCCCCATTAATTGATTTAGGGGGGAAACACGACTAACAAAGTTACCAAAATTTAAGCCCAACAACATGATTAGTTGCCACATACCAACAAATTTTCCCTAAAAATTTTCTCTGAGGTTTGCAATATTTCACCCTTAAATTCTGCTCTTAAGTCTACAATAATTCACACTTAAATTCTACTCTTAGTTTGCAATAATTCATCCTTATTTATGCTCTTAGGTCTATAATAATTCAACTTCATATTTTTCTCATACATTCACCTTCAAAGTTTGCTCATACATTCACCTTAGATCTACTTCTATGGTTTTCTCTAGATCTAATATGAATAGGAATAGTATTCAATGAATGCTTGATGATTTGGACCCCAAATGGCCTCATTTTTATATAAGCAAATGCACCCCTTAATCCAGTGTATGAAACTCTTCATACATGATGGCCAAGATAGCTTTTTTATCTATTTATATTCCCCTTCACCAAAGTGGGAGCTCATCTCCATGAGGTCGACTCAAGAAAAAAAGTTTTTTATTTAATTTAATTGAAAACCAAGTTTGGGTGCACCTCTCAATTGGTTCATCCCTCTTGGGAATAGTATTAAATGCATTTTAACTCCCATGAATATGTTGGATCCAAGAGGAGTACCAACCATAGTAATTTTAAAAAAATAACAAATTTTAAACACTTTGGTAAGGGAGTCACAAGCCTAAGGGTCGACCCTTAGTAGAAAATTTATTTATTGTATTATACTTATAATTTATATGCACCTTAGGAGGGTGAAAATATGATGGCAACCAACTTATAAATCTAATAAACTCCTCTTCATAGTCGTACTTTACAATCAATGACAATATTTTTCAACAATCTACCCCTTTGCCATTGATGGAAACCCTATAAAGAAAATAATCTTGTAATGAAATATAACTTCTCCCCCTAACCAAATTCTCCCCCTTACTCTATTCTTCCCCCTTTGACATTAATGGCAAAGGTTTCCAAGGTAAAAAGATAAGGCAATAAATAACTCCTAGTGAACAAATGCTTCCCTTAAAGAACTTAGTGGATGGATGAGAGTTATATTACTCCCAATTTATCCCTTAGATACTCAAAAGTCTCTTTGGGAAGAGGTTTTGTAAATAATTATGCAATTTGTTCCTTTGTAGCAATGCACTCCAACTTCACTTGTTGATCAACCACAACTTTCTTAAGAAATGGTTTTTGATTGGAATATGCTTTGTCTTGGAGTACATAACTAGATTCTTTGAAATATTAATTGCACTTGTATTGTTATAGAATATGGAGATGTGATGCCCATACTCAACCTTAATATCCTTCTATGTCTATTTGATACAAATAACCCATGTGCAATAAGTTATTGCTAAAACATATTCCACTTCTGTTGTAGATAAATAAATAAAATTCTATTTCTTACTCAGCTAAGATACAAGACTATTACCAAGAAAGAATGCTCCTCCACTAGTGCTTTTTATATTATCAGCACTTCCAACCCAATCCACATCTGCATATGTTGTAAGGGTGAATCTTCACCTATTGGATACCACAACCCAAAATTCATTGTTTAATTTAGATATTTGAATATTCTTTGACTGCTTGCACATGAGTTTCCTTTGTTGTTTCCTAAAAACATGTCATGAATCAAACTACTTGCATAATGTCAAGCCTTGGATTTATCGCATATAATAAAGTTCCACTCATGGACATGCATAAGTTTGGTTAGCCTCAAGAGATTCATGATCCTTAAAATCCATCATGTAACTATGGGAGTGCTCACTAGATTGTAGTCTTCCATCTTGAATTTATTCAAAATCTCCTTAATATACTTGGTTTGTGAAATAAATATTCCCTTATCTAATTAAGAAATTTGCAGCCCAAGGAAGAAGGAAAACTCACCAAGAGTTGATATTTTGAACTCCTTTTGCATATTCATGCCAAACTCTAGGTTTATCTTGTTACTTCTACCTCTAAAAATAATATCATCCATATAGACCACAATAATCAATAGATCATATCCTTCATTCTTAATATAAATATTGATACTTGTGATTCCCCATTTAAAGCCTTTCTCTAAAGATACATGTCTAGTCCTGAATACCAAGCCCTCAAAGTTTCTTTTAGTCCATAAAGTGCCTTATTTAGCCTACAAATATAGTCCTCAATCTCTAATAGGAGAAATCCTTCTAGTTGTTCAATGTGGACTTCTTCCTTCAAGTTTCCATTTAGGAAGATTGATTTCATATCTATCTAGTAGACTTTGAAGTTCTTAAAACTAGCAAGGGCTAAAAACATCCTGATTGACTCCATACGAGTAAAAGGGGCAAAGGTTTCTTCAAAATTGATTCCTTTAGCTTGAGCATATCCTTTACATGCAAGACTTGCTTTGTTCCTTATAAATTGGCCATCCTCGTTCAATTTGTTTTTGGAAACTAAATTAGTGTCAACAACATTCTTGTCCTTGGGTCTTTGGGCAAGTTCCCAAGTTACATTTTTCTCGATTTGATCCAATTCCTCTTCCATTTCCTTTATCCAAATCTTGTATTCACTTCTTTAGTAAGTTCTTCGGTTTTGTTAAATTGGAGAGTACGCACAATTCACATGTTTTGATGTACTAGCAAATCTTTCTTGTCCGAATTTTTGTATCTTTGTCCCTAGTGATCAAGTCTTTTGGATGATTGTTTTAGAGAAATTTGGATGGGGTCTTGAATGGTGCTCTTAGTGGTGTCTTTGGGTCTCTTTGCTCAACTATGAATTTCTCAATTTCTTCCTTAGTTTCCTCTTCTTTGTAAACTTTATCATTTTAAGGAACATCTTCTTGTACTTATTCACAGTGTCTTCCTTCATCTACTTTCACATTTGCACTTTCAACAACCTTGTGTAACATCTTATTATATAATTTGTATGTTTTACTTCTTGTGGAGTAGCCTAGGAATATTCCTTCATCAAATCTAAAATCAAACTTTCCAAGAGCTTCTTCATCTCTTATTATGTAACATTTGCTTCCAAACATGTTAAAATACTTGATTATTACATGTCTTCCTTTCCATAACTCATATAGTTTTTTTCTATCATTTACTTTGATTTGTGCACAATTCGAAATATAGACTGTTATATGAACTACATCTCTCCAAAATGTGTCAAATAAATTTCTCATATAGCATGGTTTTAGCTTTTTCTTAGGTTGTTCAATTCTTCCTTTCCCCAACCCTTTTTGTTGTATAATTCTTGAAGCTAAAAATTGTCTTCTTATCCCATGCTTTTCATAGAAGTCTTCAAATTCATTTGAGGTGAGTTATCCTCCTCTATCTGATCTAAGAGATTTGATCTTGAAACTTGATTCGTTCTCCATTAAGGCTTTGAATGCCTTAAACTTGTCAAGAGATTCATATTTTTCTCTAAAAAATGTGACTTAGTCATTCTATAGTAATCATAAATTAATATCATAAAATACATTTCTCTTTGCACGTTTCTTGTTCTGGTTGGAGCACAAATTTCAATATGTACAAGCTCCAATAGTTTCAATGTAGAGTGTTCCTCTCATTTAAAACTCAATCTTTTTTTCTTACTGAGTTGGTATTGCTTCTAGGTGATGTTTGTGGGCTTTGAAACCCTTGTCATATCTCCCATTGTTTTCTTATGGCTAATCTTGACAAGATTGTCAGAGTTTAGGTGCCTCATTCTCTTGTGTCATAACTAGCTTTTGTTTTATTGCCCCATAAAAAATTTTGGCTTTTAATTTCAATGTGGTTGTAGAGATTATTAGTTGTTCTATATACATTTGCAACCAATTTCCCATCCTTAATTTCACATCTTCTAGGATGAAATGTGAGAGTCTTCTTTTGATCACATAATTGACTCGCACTTAGGAGATTTTGCTTCAACCCTTTAACATATATGACATTCTCAATTTTTGTTTTCCCTTTATCTAGACTAAGAGTCTCTTTTACTTTTATATTTACCTTAGTGTTGTTTCCAAATTTCACTATACTTTCATCAACTTGTTTGAGAGTGAGAAATTTACTCGTGTCACTTGTCATATCACTCGAACAACCACTATCAACATAACAATTTATCTCTTTTGTTTCATGCATGTAGAGCTATTTGAACAAACATGGATTTTTTCTTCTTTTCTTGTTCATGTTTCTTCTTCTTCCAAACCTTAGTTGATGCATCCTTCCTTTTGTTAAGAACATCATCCTTGTTTTGTCTTGAAGGATTAAAAAAATAGCTCTGCAAAAATGTGTTGTGTGCCCAAAATTGTTGCATTTGTAGCATATAATGTTATAATCCATTAGAGTGAATTAATTATAGATCCTTTTGGTGAAACAAATATTATCCCTTGTACGAATTCTATAATATATTGCTTTGTGACCAAAATGATTGTATGAAAAATAATAGCCATGTAAGGAATAATGTAACTTGGGTTATACATGGTTGTCTGTGATGAAAGGGCTTGCTAAAGTTGTTCTTGTTTGCCTTTGGAGGTGGATTGTTCTTTTGCGGGAATTTATTCCCTCTTTGTTCTCCTCTTCATTGCCTTCCATTTTGGTGGTACTCTTGAGCGCTACGACGTTGCTTTTCAACTGTTTTTTTTCATTCTTCTTTATGACAAATTTGTAGCTTTAGAACTTGTAGCTTCCTTTGCCTTCTTTGGTCTTCAATAAAACCAAGACTAATTTTAATAAATGGTGACCTTTGTGAATTGATGATATCATCGAATATTTTAGTGCTTTTGTCAAACTTCAAGCTTTGATTCAACTATTCAACATCTTTCTCCAACTCCTTAAGGAGATGATTTCTAGCTCTCAATATTCACAATCGGATTCCTTTTCCTTAAGTTGATCTCTTATAACTTCCTCAATCCTTTTTGCCTCTTCTAATTGTACTTTCAAATCTACAATCAATTTTTTAAGACTTTGTTTTATTTTTTCATGAGCTTCACCATCCTCTTGAATATGTACCTTTTGTTTCAAAATTATTTTCTTAAGCTTCTCATTTTCTCTATCAACATAATGGAGTTCTTCCTCAAGATCTACTTCCTCTTCATCTTCATTGCACACCTCTTTTTGTTCTTTCTCACCATCTTTATCATTCTTTACTTCCATTTCCATGAAGAGTATTTCTTCTCCTTCGCAACTTGGAACTTTCTTCGTTGCTTCCCTCCAATGAGCTATCATCTTTTCTTGAATAGACTCTTTGTGTATTTGCAAGAGTTCTTTTCAAATTGACCTTGCTTGTAACTCTTCTTTTGATGATGCTTTCCTTTCTTTATGTAGTGATCATCTTCATCCTCATTGCTTTCATTCTTATCCTATGAACATTTAGAAGCAAAATGTCATATTTTATCACAATTAAAACACTTGAATGGTAATTAACCTTGATATTACCCGAATCCTTTCTTTAGGTTTATTATGAAGTGAGCTTCTTCTTCATCTGTTTCATTCCATGAACTATCACTTGGTTTACATACTTTATTATTTCCCTTGACACTTTGAAGGAAACCTCCCTTTTTAATGGCTTGTCTTCAATCCTAATTTCATGGGCAGTAAGAATTCCATGCAACTTGACCTTTGTCAATCTATCTAAATCTTTCATTTCCTCAATTTTTGAAAATTTAGAATCGAATCTTAAAGGCAAGGACCTTAGTACCTTTTGAACAATTTCAAGTTCATCAACTTCTTTACCAATACCTCTTATTGTGTTGATGATCTTATCGAGATGGAGAAAATAGGAGGCTATATTATCTTCTTCATTCATCTTGAGGCTTTCAAATTGTCTTCCATGGGTTTGAAGCTTTCCTTTTTTCACTTTATCATCTCCTTAATATATATTCTTCAACTTATCCCACATGTCCTTAGTTGTTTTCCAATGCATAAACTTCTCAAAGTCTAATTCAAATAATCCACACCAAATTGCATGCTTGGATTTCACATTGTTCTCACTTTGTTTCTTTTCGACTTGATCCATTGGGGAGTTGGTGAGGGCATGTAGCCATTTACAATAGATTGTTGAATATCATATCCTAGGGCATTCAAGTAGGTTTCCATCTTTATGCTCCAAAAGGCATAATTTGTCCCCTCAAAGAATTGTGCCTTGTTTGATGAGAATCTATATCCTTGCTCAACCATGAGTGTTCTTATAGATCTACCTTCAAGAAGTTAGACTGTATTTGAAGGACCCTACTATAATACCAATTGAAGAGAACACTATTATATTAAGAGAGGGGTGAATCAATATAATAACAAACTTTCACTTTTCAAAACTTAAGCAACCACAAATGCAAGATCAAGCAAGTAGAAACACAAGAACACACGATTTTCATGGAAACCAATATGGGAGAAAACCACATAAAAAATATTAATTTTTTATTAGAAACTTCTTACAATCGTTGTAGGCACCAACTCATAGGAGACACCAATCCCCTTTAGATGATTTGTAGGCACCAACCATTTTCCTTGAAAATGAGGTACCAACCTCCAAAAATATAAAGTGATAAGTGTTGGATCTTCTTCTTGAATCAGATTTAATCTTGTTAGCAATAACCAAGAAGAAAGACTGAGGAAGGGGGGGGGTGTAAATTAGTCTTCACCGAAATATAAAACTTAATCACAAAACACAAATCTGATAAACTGCAGTAATAAGAGAGATGAGCAAATTGAAAGCACAACACACAACACCGGGATTTTGATGTGGATAAACCGGTTAAGGGAAAAACCACGGTGGGAACCTACCCGCGGTAAGATGATACTCTGCAGTAATATGTTAAAATATTACAATGGGGAATGCACATGCATTCAGGCACACTACCTAGAGCTCACTACTCAAATATAATGGCCTGGAAGGCTACAACTCTCAGGGAAGTCTCGCTGACTTACAACAAGGTTCGGACTACAATCTGGAAGAAATGAATTGAAAGAATAGCATCTCCAAATGCTTGATTACAGTTCCAATTAAGCATAGATGTCTGCTCTGCAACACCAATCTCTCCTCAATCACAACACCAAATGATGAATCACTTGTTCGCACATAAACCTCTCTCTGATAATGCAGACATAACCTCGACACCTAAATTACATGAATATATCACCTATATATACAATTCATCAACCTTGATAACAAGGTCGACTAAACCCTCAATTACAAAATTACATCACACGATACGAAGATC
Source organism: Cryptomeria japonica (assembly GCF_030272615.1). Taxonomy (NCBI): domain Eukaryota; kingdom Viridiplantae; phylum Streptophyta; class Pinopsida; order Cupressales; family Cupressaceae; genus Cryptomeria; species Cryptomeria japonica. The sequence goes on from NC_081410.1 coordinate 44,704,282, forward strand.
GACAACCTGACCAATATAATGATTTACATAGCATAACATGGACCTAAATCAAATTCCCAAACGCTCATCTCCATCGGAAATCAAGCCAAGATCAACCATAACACTCTACACCACCAGGAAAATGCATAACACGAAAAATCATCACCGGTTCATAGAAGCCACCAATAATTCGCACAACGATCAATGCGGGTCACCAAAACAAATAGGACGCGACTAGGAAACATCAGCAAGAACACTAGAATCATCAGGAACAGTTGCACCAACACCACATATCAAATTGTCATCGGTCAATGTCTAAAAGCTCAAGAATACAACCAATCAGCAACTGCCACGAAGAAAGATAACTTGTGGAGCACCAAATCATGATCCATCTAAAATGAAGATACACAAGATCATCGCAAGCAATATCCCAAAAACTCAACACAAGATTTGATCACACCGGAATATACCAGAGGATATTACCGAATTCTGCAAAACAATGATCGACAAAAATAACACTTCAAACCGGATCATAAGATCTTCCCAATCTGCAATCACCGGAGCAATACATAGGAATATGTTGACATCAATGACAACAACATATCCTAGTAGCAACAATAACCAACAATATTCAACAATATCCAACAATATCCCCTTTGACATTGATGGCAACATATGAATGTGAAAAACAATCAATGCAAAGAAAGAAGATATCTCCAACAAACTCCCCATAAGATCGGGACATAGAAAGAAGTTTTTCATATGATCTCTCTCCCCCTTTAACATCAATGTCAAAGATCTCAAAATAGAAAACCAAACTTACTCTCCCCCTTAGGATATAAAACATGAATCTCTCTCCCCAAAACACAGACTACTCCAACAAAGGAGCAACACCAACACACCAATCCGGATAAAAGGATAAGACTTTGAAGTCCACCAGATTGATGCAACTAAATGCATCTAGTTATCATCAGGAGGGGTGGATACCCCTAACTTGTCTCTCAAGTGCGGTTGTCATTGCACCAAAATATTGACCTATTAATGCCCGATACAACCACTAGACATAGAATCTACAGGAGGCGGTTAAGCTATGTCACAAACCCGAGCGTTGTGTTGCACAATACAAGGAGACCAAGGGTGCACACCTTGCAACAATCCCCCCCCCCCCCCCCCCAACGCAAGCAAGGGGTTTGAACCTATGACCAAGCTCTAATACCACTTGTTAGCAACATCCAAGAAGGAAGACTGGGAGGGGGGGTGAATCAGTCTTCACCAGAATATAAAACTTAATCACAAAACACAGATCTGATAAACTGCAGTAATAATACATATAAGCAAATTGAAAGCACAACACACAACACCAAAATTTTGACATGGAAAAGATGGTCAAGGGAAAAACCATGGTGGGAACCTACCCACAGTAAAATGATACTTTGCAGTAGTATGTAAAAATATTACAATGGAGAATGCACATGCATTCAGGCATATTGCCTAGAGCTCACTACTCAAATATAATGGCCCGAAAGGCTACAACGCTCAGGGAAGTCTCACTGACATACAACAAGATTCAGACTACAATCTGGAAGAAATGAACTGAAAGAATAGCATCTTCAAATGCTTGATTACAATTCTGGTTAAGCACAGATGTCTGCTCTACAACACCAATCTCTCCTCAATCACAACATCGAAGGATGAATCACTTGTTCGCACATAAACCTCTCTCTGATAATGCAGACATAACCTCGACAGCTAAATTACATGAATATATCACCTATATATACAATTCATCAACCTTGATAACAAGATCGGTTAAACCATCAACCCTCAATTACAAAATTACATCACACGATACGAAGATCGACCACCAGACCAATATAATGATTTGCATGGCATAACATGGACCTAAATCAAATTCCCAAACGCTCATCTCCACCGGAAATCATGCCAAGATCAACCGCAACACGCTACACCACCAGGAAAACCGTATAACATGAAAATCATCACCGATTCATAGAGATTACCAATAACTCACACAACGATCAATGTGGATCACCAAAACAAATAGGATACGACTAGGAAACACCAGCAAGCATGTTAGAATCATCAAGAACAGTTGCACCAACACCACTTATCAAATCTTCATCGGTCAACGTCTGAAAGCTCAAGAACACAACCAATCAGCAACTGTCACGAAGAAAGATAACTTGTGGAGCACCAAGTCATGATCCATCTGAAATGAAGATACACAAGACCATCCCAAGCAATATCCCAAAAACTCAGCACAAGATCTGATCAAACCGGAATATACTGAAGGATATACTGAATTTTGCAAAATAGTGATCAACAAAAACAACACTTCAAACTGGATCATAAGATCTTTCCAATCTGCAATCACCAGAGTAATACACAGGAATATGTTGACATCAATGACAACAACATATCCTAGCAGCAACAATAACCAACAATATCCAACAATCTCCCCCTTTGGCATTGATGGCAACATATGAATGTGAAAAACAATCAATGCAAAGAAAGAAGATATCTCCAACAAACTCCCCTTAAGATCGAGACATAGAAAGAAGTTTTTTACATGATCTCTCTCCCCCTTTGACAGCAATGGCAAAGATCTCAAAACAGAAAACCAAACTTACTCCCCCCCTTAGGATATAAAACATGAATCTCTCTCCCCAAAACACATACTACTCCAGCAAAGGAGCAACACCAATACACCAATCCAGATAAAAGGATAAGACTATGAAGTCTAGCGGATTGATGCAACTCAATGCATCTAGTTCTCATCCGGAGGGGTGGATACCCCTAACTTGTCTTTCAAGTGTGGTTGTCGTTGCACCAAAAGATTGACCTGTTAATGTCCGATACAACCACTAGACTTATGTCACAAACCCTAGCGTTGTGTTGCACAACACAAGGAGACCAAGGGCACACACTTCGCAACAATTCCTCCTAATGTAACCAAGGGGTTTGAACCCATAACCAGGCTCTAATACCACTTGTTAGCAACAGCCAAGAAGGAAGACTGAAATGGGGGGAGGGGGGTGAATTAGTCTTCACTGGAATATAAAACTTAATCACAAAACACATATAAACTGCAGTAATAAGAGAAATAAGAAAATTGAAAGCGCAACACTAGGATTTTGACGTGGAAAACCCGGTTAAGGGAAAAACCAAAATGGGAACCTACCCACAATAAGATGATACTCTACAATAGTATGTGAAAATATTACAATGTGGAATGTGCATGCATTCAGGCACACTGCTTAGAGCTCACTACTCAAATATAATGGCCCGAAAGGCTACAACCCTTAAGGAAGTCTCGCTGACTTACAACAAGATTCGGACAACAATCCGAAAGAAATGAACTAAAAGAATAGCATCTCCAAATGCTTGATTACAGTTTCGGTTAAACACATATGTCTACTCTGCAACACCAATCTCTCCTCAATCACAACACCAAAGGATGAATCACTTGTTCGCACATAAACCTCTCTCTGATAATGCAGACATAACCTTGACACCTAAATTACATGAATATATCACCTATATATACAATTCATCAACCTTGATAACAAGGTCAGCTAAACCATCAACCCTCAATTACAAAATTACATCACACGATACGAAGATCGACCACCAGACCCATATAATGATTTGCATAGCATAACATGGACCTAAATCAAATTCCCAAATGCTCATCTCCACCAAAAATCACTCCACGATCAACCGCAACACGCTACACCACCAAGAAAACCGCATAACACGAAAAATTATCACCAATTCATAGAAACCACCAATAACTCGCACAACGATCAATGCGGATCACCAAAACAAATAGGACACGACTAGGAAACGCCAGCAAGCACGTTAGAATCATCGGGAATAGTTGCACCAACACCACTTATCAAATCTTCATCGATCAATGTCTGAAAGCTCAAGAACACAACCAATCAGCAACTGCCATGACTTAAGATAACTTGCGGAGCACCAAATCACGATCCATCTGAAATGAAGATACACAAGACCGTCCCAAGCAATATCCCAAAAACTCAGCACAAGATCTGATCACACTGGAATATACCGAAGGACGTACCGAATACTGCAAAACAGTGATCAGCAAAAACAACACTTCAAACTGGATCATAAGATCTTCCCAATCTACAGTCACCGAAGCAATACACAGGAATATGTTGACATCAATGACAACAACATATCCTGGCAGCGACAATAACCAACAATATCCAACAAATCCTTCTTGACAAATCCACTCAAATATGTTTCTTGAAATCTACTTATGATCTTCAATATATTTTGTTCATAGGTCTACAACAATTCACCCTTAATTTTTTATCTTAGGCCTGTAATAATTTTCCCTCGAGTTTTCTCTTAAGTCTGTTATAATTTGTCCTTGAATTTTGCTCTTAGGTTTGCAATAATTTGCCCTTATATTCCACTCTTAGGTATGCAATTATTTACCCTTAATTCTTCTCTTAGGTTTGCAATAATTCACTTTAAAAGTTTGCTCGTACATTAACTTTAGGTTTGCTTCTAAGGTCTACTCTAGATCTACTATGAATGGTAATAATATTCAATGAATGCTTGATGATTTGAATTCTAAATGATCTCCTTTTTATATACAAATGGATGCGATCCTTCATACAAGTTAGCCAAGATAGCATTTGATTTATTTTTATTTCTTTTCACCAAAGTGGGCACTCATCTCCATGAGGTCAACACAAGAAAAAAAGGTTTATTTATTTAACTTAATTGCAACCCAAGTTTGGGCACACCTCTCAAGGAGGTCGTCCCTCTTGGAAACAATATTTAAATGCATTTTAACTCCCACAAATGGATTGACTCCAAGAGGGGGGGTAACCATAAGTATCATAAATATTTATTTTACAATTTTATAACACCCTGGGAAATGTGCCAAGAGTCTAAGGGTGAGCCCTTAGCAACAATTTATTTAATTTATTTTACTTATAATTTTCTTGCACCTTAGGAGGCAAACATATGATGGCAACCAATTTATGCATTTTATAAACTCCCCTCCATAGCTAGCCTTTTGACATCAATGACAACATTTTTCAACAAGTGCTATATAGAGAGCTCATTCAAACCAATGAAAAATCAAATGTAAAGTTATTATGCTAATCCTCTATTCAAATGCTTTAAACTATGGTACAATGCTAGACACCATCATCCACGTATAAATGTTCTATGTGACATGTCCTACAAGGTTATGTTATGCACCTCTATATATTCTGGCCAGCCTTTTATGTATGATCAAGTACATAGGGAAAGTCATCATGCATATGGAAGTTATCAACTAAGATCATGCCTCCAGTTCTATGCTTTGTGATGTAATATTGACTATATATCTTTTGTGAACACATGCAATCCATGCTCACACTTGACCATCCTATCTGTACAAACTAGTATAACATCTACATCAAAATCAACATATATTATCTCCTCCAAAGCTCATCAAAACCATCTATACTAGATTTACTTGTTATATAGGACAACTCAAAAGGTGGTCATCACTATAGATAAGCTATGACTTTTGTTTCAAAAATAGAGGTCTTGGTGCCAATAGTAATTAAACAATTACATCCATCTAGTACATAATAATCAAACCATAATTATTTAATTTTCATCCATCAAATATCTAAGTCATTTCCTTAAAATAAGTAGTCCATAACAAAATAAGTGGTTGCTCAAAATAATATTACCATCTTACTACTCCCTACACAAAATTTTAGAGGCTCTATATTTAATTTAATTAAATTGCGCCATGAAGACCACTTCAACTAACTGAATATCCCATCTTTCCCATTCCATATAATGTGTCACTCAAGGCTTTTAATTCACTTCTAAGTATCATTTAGATCCCTTTATCTCTTACAAAACATCTCCTTAATTATATAATGTCTCTCCTTATTCCTCAAGGAAACCCAAGTACAGAACCTATATTCAGGACAGAAAAGAAAATCCTTATCATCTTTCTTTCTCCCTAAATTGCTACTCCAGTTCTGCTTGAACTACGAGCTTTCTATATTCAAGAGTAGGAAGGCATCAATATGATGCACAAAATATTAAAAACTAATCATACCATACTTATTGTGTTGTGTTCAACCAATGACTTCCCTGACTTTCTATACATAGATGGCTTCTCAACCTAATAAGTTTCATGATTTTCTTGCTCGTAGATCTCTATTTTCTTATCAGTGCCATCTCCTCTAACACCCAACTCACCACTTCCATTTCTTTTAGCGTTACGACTGTTAAGTTTTTTCATGTCTCAGTTGATTCTCACTGTCCAGTAATAAAATGCCAATATTACAAGAATTCATGCTAATAGTTCAACCGAAAGGGAGCAAATACCTACTTGTATAAATAAATAAAAATGATCTATGAATGTACCCCACACCGTTGTCCTCAAACAAATGCAGCAAAGTCAAAATAGCTCTGCACCATAAACCTCATTTCTGAGTTCCATAAAATGGCTTCACTATTAAACCCAGCAAGTATTTTTTTAAACCTGGACTTTCCCTAACGATTTGAAACATTAGATGGATCCCAGTAATGGGGACAAAATATTGGCCTATTCAGGTTCGACACTTGAGACATAAGCTAGCACTTAAAAGGACTAACTATACATTGGCCTATCAACCTCCACAGTGGCAACTCACACAAGTTGCATTGAGGATTTAGAGGACCTTGATCTATGTTAAATGCCAGGATAAGGAAGCAATAAACCTTTTCACATAATATTATCCATAAACAATCATAACTTCGCATGCATATATGCTAACACAACATGGTAAACTCCCAAATACATAGATATAACACATGCAAATTGCAGATTCATTGTCAACATAAAGAAATACACTAAGACCACCCTTTCCCATGATAGACAAGGGAATAACCATAATAATTATACTACCTCCTATTGTTCTACTAGAATCTTGAATCTCTATGAAATATGTGAACTCCTAAAACGAACTTATATGAGGGCACTTATATAAGCACATGACTTTCCTACTTTTACAATCTTAAGACATAATTATAAACTTTTCCTCAAGGTATAATGCTTTATGTGCACATCCAATGTTTCAATATTGTGCACAGATTATCCCTAAAAAATAGATCAATCAATTTCCAATATATTTCTCCTATTCTAATATTGATCTACGTTGACAATAGATTATTATGATGGTTACAGCGATATTATGAATTATCATTCCAAGATTTATGTTGGGTGGTTTTCCAAAAACGATCCATCAACAGTCCCAGCAGGTGCTACAAATCTACAGATGGGTGTATTGCTTAATAGAAAAATTAGGATTTGAAGGATCTATTCACTGCCTCGTCACAAGATGGAAATATAATCAGTTAATTTTTCTTCGGTAATATCAAGGTCTTTGTGATTGTATGAAATGCCAGTTGAGTACTTTAATGTCTTGGTAGCCTGCAAGTCATCAAAGGCATCAATCTCATTACCACAACTAGGAACATGTTTAACTTCTTGTAAGAATTGGCTGTATGTTTAAGCATCTTGGGAAGCAACAAATTATTTGATTTCATTATTTATGTTGGTGATAACTTCCTTTCTAACTGGAGGAGGGTTTTAAGCAAGATGTCGAGGGGACATAGGTTCATTGCCTTTATAAATTCTATAATATTGATCCAGAAAACAAATAAGAAAAACAAAAAACAAACGTCTAATATTATCAAGTAAAAAATCAATTAATTTGATTAAAAAATCTGTAAAAGCATGTAATGTAAAATCCTTGAGAGGTGCAAGAACATTATTAAATGGTAAGATAACATATATCATTCATACAATCAAATTTAGTAACAATATATATCAACAATATAGATTGTGGAAACTTGATATCTTAACATATATCATACTTTATAGCAGATAATATGAATTTGAGATGCATTTATGTTTCCATGGGAGAGAATGAGAGAAAAGATGGTGAAATAGACCAGAAGTTTTATTTTTATGTTTTGGATCCCCACATAACCAGTATCTGTCCTTGATAGATAATCATTCACTTTCAAATATTTGAACCTAATTCAAATTTAAATATCTGAACCTACCTAGGAACAAACATTTGACAACGGAACTGATCACATACTTCCAAACTAATAAAATATCCTCACTATTGAGTTCATAAATCAAATCAAATTGTGGGATTAGATTCTGGACAATGTTCCATCTTTGATTGATTATACCCAAATCAGAAACCTAGAAAAATGTTGAGAGAATGAACTAAAGGGAGTGGTGAAAATTATGAAAAAAATCCCATGTTGCTCAGTTGATTTCTTTCAATAACTCTTTGGAATTCTGACCTCAAATCAGAAACCTAGAGAAATGTTGAGAGAATGAAATAAAGGGAGTGGTGAAAATTAAGAAAAAAATTCCCATAGGATGAATTGTTGCTCAGTTGACTTCTTCCAGTAACTCTTTGGAATTGTGGAAAGAGATGGTGCTATTGTTGTTAAGATATCAAGATCGACAAGAATATAAGAAAATTTTACTTGAACTTTTATGACCCCTATTCCCCAAAATACACAAATCCTCATCCTTGCAAATTTTCAACATACTCTCGAATGAAGTTTTTCTTTTAGTCATTACAAAGGGTAGGGCTGTAAGTATGAAACTTGTCCTCCCCCCAAAGGAAGGTTTTTACCAACCAACAAACAAGAAACTTAGGTGTAATCACTACGCATGAGATAACAAACACCTTGAAGCTAAATAAAGAAGATGAATGATTATGAAAACTGATATAGAAAAGCATATGAATAGGTCGACCAGGGTTTCCTCTAAGGGTTATGAAGAAATTTTGCTTTGGGAAGGCAAACTGACAGTAGGATACATCTGCATCTCACTCCCAAAATGGTCTTTATCAGTAGTAGACCTACCGACAACCTTGGTTAGTCAAAGGGCCTAAGACAAGGGTGCCCACTTTCCCTATAGCTTTTTCGGATCTTGGCTAAATATATAAGGGCTATCTTTTCTAAATTCCAAAGAAATGAATCAAAACATGTTTACATTCCTTTCTCTTTATCCCCACTTTCCCATATAAATATTATTGATGACACCCATGTGTTTAGAGAATCCTTAGTATATGGTGTAGAAGACACTGAAGTAACACTAGACAATGATGCAAATGATTCAATCCAATCTATTAATGCCAGAAGTCAAAGGTCTTCAATGTAAGTATCAGGATAACAAATAGATTAAGCTTCGAAATTTCCTCCATGGCAAGTACCTTGGGATACCTTTGTTTTTTGTGAGGAAATTTTGTTTGAAGAGTTAAAATCCAAACTCATTTTGGAGGAGTATATAGCTCAATAGGGATGATAGATTCACATCAGTTTTGTGTCCTTCCTTTTTATGTTTCTCCATCCTAAAGGTCCCAATATGCGTTTTTCAAAGAATGGACAGAATCATTAATAATTTATTTGAACAGGTAACATCACCAGATAAGAAGGTCCCTTTGATTAAATGATGTTGTGTTGGAGCCCTCAAAAATTTAGGGGAGAGGAGTGGTGTAGGTTGGAATGAAGAATTTAGAATTGCAAAAGAATTACTTTCGGCTTTCAGGCAAAGGTAACATGGAGACTTTTGATGGAAAATGTCAACCTTGGAGCAAAATGCCAAGGATGACACTCCTAGATCCAACGAAACTAAAAAGACATTTCACATGGAAAGGTGTTCCCAAGGGTCCTCAAGTTCGGTACTATATTATTTCCTTAACAAATATCATAATGCAAAATCCTAACACGGCAGATAAGGGCTAGACTAGTTTCTGGGATAATTCGTGGAACAATAGCACACACTAAATTTAAGGAAGATTTGACAATGTTAGCGAAATCAGAGTGATACAGGTTGAAAGGTATGAGATTTCTAGTGCAAAGAAATGTGAGATGATGTAGAAAGAAAAATATGAAGGAACATAACTGAAAATCACGAACCCAATGCTAATTATAAGATATGTCAATTGAATGGGTTAATAATGAGCTAAAGATTAGTTATTATTTAGTTTATCATTTATCAACTAAAGAGTTTCTAATTTTGCTTTGAAATCAGAAACTGTGGTCATTATTAATTGTATTTGTATCAAAGAGTAACATTCCTTTGCAAGATGCACATAAAAGATTTCTATTTTCACATCAACTTGGCATGGTTTATTTAAGCTCAAAACGCTAAAGGAAATAAAAAAATAATGAGAGTTAAGAGACATGTAGTGATAGTAAAAGAGGCTAATTTGTGGTCAACACAATACAACATGAGGTTTTGAATGGAGGAAATCATATTGTATATTTATTTTTTCTGTCTGAAATCAGACAATTCATTTGGATTATTTGGAGGATACCCCTATCTTAATGCCAATCAGAAAAAAAGTTTTTTATTATATTATAAAAACCTTGAGAACCAGATTGCCTGAGAAGAATTGCAAAATAAAACAGAATAGAGATTGGGCATCGCCAGGCAAAAAGCCCAGGTTAAGCCCCAGCAGGCTTAGATCCCCAAAGTATTTAAACATAGAGGATTTTTACCTTAAATTAAGCTGTTTAAAGCCAACCAAGGTTCCATAGCTCCCTATGAGAAATTTGAAAAAACATTTACTTGAGACCATCGAATTAAAAATAATCAAGCTTAATTGGTTACATAGAAGTAGTATGTCCTATTCTCTTAGTATGCCTTATTTTACAATAAATTGGATGAATTCAAACTAGGGGAGAATTCAGATCAAGAAACAGAAAACATAATAAATTTATCCAGTCTGTATATGTAAAAGAGGTGTCAGCAGACATGTGTCATAGCAGTAAAAGAGCATGTCTCTTTTCCCCATACATTCTAGGCTTACAAAGTTGAAAAATACTACATTTTTAGCTGTTTTGAATCCTAAATAATAATATATATGTGGCAGCTAACAGGCTTCCAAGCACCTTATAAAGGTAAGGCTTCCGGTCTAAGCAACTACCATGATGCTTTTTTAAGGAAAAGTAAAAAATGGTTTCCCACAATAAGCTAGTCCTACTTCCTAGATTTACCGTAAGACATATAGCATGATTAGTTTCCACAAATTGAGTGTAACATGTGAACAATTGGTGCAATAATACTAACAATTTATTTTGGATCAACCCGTTCATGTTCCCCATACAATCTCCAACCTGCAAGCAGTGTATGAAGGATTATTAAGCATCGTTATAACATTTGATCCTTGTTCCAATGACAATGCACAGAAATATGTGTAAGGTAAATCCAATGTAAAGATATATTATTAATTCTCTGCAGAATTATAAAACAAACCTCAATTGCCCATGGGGTGTAGACTGTACAGTTATGCCGTTGAAAGACATGGATAATGGTCATAGGTTCAAATCCCCAGCTTCAATTGCTGCATGAGTAAGCATAGCTCATGCGGCCAAAGGTTTATAGGAGCCCCATTATTAGGACCTCACAAATGGGGTCCCTGCTAGTACTGATTCCTCTGCATCAAAAATAAATAAAACAGATCTCTATTGAAACTTGAATTATATTGAACCATGTGCCATACATTCAATGTAGTAGCATTTCTCAATTTCTATCACCACAGAAGAAACGTGATGGTGCAGCTTGAAAGGAAAAAGTTTGCAACTGAATTTTAGTGTATGACGCATTTTATATGTCAATACAAGTTCAAGACATCCTATTTCCTCATCATTGCATATCATATAAAAAAACCCATCTCATATACAGAATATTTTAATGCTTAGCTTATGAAAATTATACTTATCACTGACAGAGAATAAATGTCTACTTATCGTTTTCAAATGCCCTGGGCAAACTGCTCGTACTTATAATACTGCAAAGGTTACCTTATCATATCATACATGTACTGAAAACCTGACAACCTTACACAAATTACAAAAGGAATATCGCATCATAAATAACATGTAGTTAACATTGTTCAGATCAAATTCGATGAATCATTAAATAATAAACATTCTTCCATGCAATTCACAAAGGTTTTATATAGTTGATCTCTTAGAAGAACTCCATATCTGTAGGGGGTTTTGATGGCTTAAACTTCAAATCTGACCATCCTGTGAATTGACAAAAAAACAGGTACAAACCATAAGAGTAAAGATGAAAAGCATAGCTAATTGAAAGTATCTAACTCTATTATGAAAATTGAATATTTAATTGATTCATATTGTGCATACCCTATTAGTTATTTTTGAATCTTGATCATTAAGGGAAATCTTGCAAAGATATTTCCAGTCCACTGCCCAATGTTACAACAGAACAAATTTGGTCCTGTATCCGTATAATTTATCCATCATTGGTACAATATGTATGCATTTGTTGGCCTCACAAACAGACAAAACTGCATTCTCTTGTCCAAAATGTAATACATAGTCCATGATCTGAGAAATGTAATAAATGTTGGCCTTACCAACTGCCAAAAACTGTATTCTCTTGTCATTATCCGAGAAACGTAATACATGTTGGCCTCACCAACAGCCAAAAATTGCATTATTTTGTTAAGATATTTGATATATAGCGGTAGCCCATGGTCTGAGAAATACCTTTTTCAGAAACCTATGTCTGACATGTGCCTCTCAGCCATCGCCGATAGTTCCCACAAAATCACTGTTCATAATGAGAATGTTGAAAACAGTTAGCATCTTTTAAATAATTTTGGATTCAACAATCTTAGAAACGAACTTGATGGCAGCGTGGCAACAGCAGGATTTTCAAGATTCGGATGGTATTCTCGGAGGTGTTGCAATAATTCCAAAAGCAATTGCCATCTTTTCATTGTGATCCCAAAGAAATTTTCCCTTCACTACTCTTCCAGATCGAGCAGCACAACCCTTGTGTTGGGTGCATATCCTTCCTCTTTCATCTGCTTAGTTAGTCTCTCTAACATTGCATAAATCTCATCTATTTGAGGGTGAGAATTATCACCTGAAATAAACACATGCATACTATTCTTAACTTCAATCCAGCTGCATCCAGGCTGCTTTTTCAATCCCCTATCTTTCATCAATTTTCTCACATTAGCTACATCATCCCACAATCCCAGAGAAGCATAGATGTTTGACAAAAGCACATAACTTGCACTATCTTGTACTTTCAACCGCAGAAGTTGTTCTGCTGCATGCCTTGCAAGTCGCATGTTTCCATGGGTTCTGCAGGCACTCAACAAGGCTCCCCAAACAGCTGCATCCGGCTCAACTGGCATCCTGTGGATAATTTCCTCTGCCTCGTCCAAGAATCCGGCACGTCCAAGAAGGTCAACCATGCAGCTATAGTGCTCTACTGTTGGAATGAGCCCATATTCTTTATTCATAGAATCAAAGTAGCGGCGACCCTGGTCCACTAACCCAACATGACTGCAGGCAGAAAGCAAACCAACGAAGGTAATTATGTTAGCTTTAATGCCTGCCTCTTGCATTTTCTTAAACAGTTGAAGAGAATCCTTTCCGTGCCCATGCTGAGCACATGCTGAAATCATAGCACTCCATGAGACAACATTTCGTCTAGGCATTTTGTCAAACACTTCCATCGCATTTTCTACACTCCCACATTTAGCATACATGTCAAGGAGAGCACTCCCAACTACAACATCTAGTTCAAATCCACTTTTGACAATATGAGCATGAACCTGCTTACCATGTAATAGAACTGCAAGGTTGGCACATCCTCGGAGAATACTGGCAAAAGTAATCCTATCTGCTTTTGTTCCAGAACGCTGCATTTCATAAAACAGTTGCAACGCCTCGTTGCTATACCCATTCTGAACCAATCCGCCAATCATTGCATTCCACAACACCAAGTCTCTTGCAGGAATTTGGTTAAAAAGTTTAAGTGCTTCATCAAGGGGGCCATATTGCGCATACCCCATGATCATTGCAGTCCACGATAGAATATTTCGTTTAGGCATTTTGTCAAACACATTGCGTGCATCTTCAATCCTACCACGTTTAGCATACATATCAACAAGAGCAGTGCCTACAACTATATCTGAATCAAGCCCTACTTCAATGAAATGGACATGGAACTGTTCCCCTACTTGAAAAGCACGAATGCTGGTGCACGCCCTGATGATGCTTACGAAGGTAAAGCAATTCCCAGAAATACCTTCACGTTGCATTTGGTGAAAGAGATTTAAGGCCTCCTCAGCGTCCCCATTCTGAGAATACCCCGCAATCATGTTTGTAAATGACACAACACTTCGTTTAAGCATTTTGTCAAACACATGACGTGCATCTTCTAAAACACCACATTTTATATACATGTGAATCAGGTGATTTACCAAATAAACGTCATGATTTAATCCGGTTTTGATGACATGGGTATGAACATTCTTGCCTTCCGCCAGTGCCTTCAATGCGGCGCATTTCTGCAAGAGTGAACAATAAGTTTTGGGGTTTGCAATGACAACCTCTTTTTGTGTTGGATTCAAACTGGTTATAGTAGTCTTCAATTTATTCTCTTTATTGCAGGGTTTTCTGATATTTTTGTATCCAAGGTGTATAGGATGTGTTTGTTTAGTAACGCGCCTCTCTAATGACAAACTTGAGTTGCAGAATCCAAGAAAAAGTAGTCGTTTAATGGTGTTGCAGTGTTCTTGCCAAAACCCACTGCAACTGAAAATATTTTTACACACCATTGTTTATATTCCATCTTTCACTTTTTTAGCTGGTGGCCAATGCCATACATAGAAGCTGGTGTTATATGTTTCAAAAAAATTGTAAGGATGTAACAGGTTTTTAATACACCTTATGTAGGCTAATTAAATAAATACAATCAATTAGGTAACAACAAATTTATATAATAGACTTGGGATAGATAAAAATATGAAATAGGTATATTTAGTGTAGGATTGAAGATAGATAGTTGATTTTGTTCAATAATGATTTGTTTTTATAGAAAATTGGTTGTCTTGGTTGTGAATATCTTATACGACTACCACGAACTTGATATGACATGCAAAGCTAATATAAGTTATAAGGAATTAATGTGAGAGAAAGTGTACCAAAGAATTTGTTTGTCTTTGTCTATTGGGTATCTTAGAAGTCAAAGTGATATCTAGATCTTTACAACACAATAGGTGAATGAGTTCTTGTAGGTCAAACTCCTTAGCAAATTAAATTAAAAGTGATGAGAAAGATCAAAGACAACATTCACAAGCATGGAAGTGGCCTATATGATCATGTAGGTTTGATTACTTTATTGCCCTTTAGAATTGAAGTGTGTTATAATTATTTAGATCATTCCTTGCATATTTTTCTCATATTTTTAAAAGCACAATATATTTGAATACCGTTACTTAACAACATGTCACATGAAATGTGTTTTTAGTCAACTAATAACAACTAGTAGGAAATGAGGGAGAGTGGTGTATAGTTAGAATTTGAATTTTGATGACTTAGAATTTCAAGGTTCATTTTCATGCTCTTTAGGGTTGAACTAGATCAATCATGCACCCACAAAAATGATTTAAAGCAATGATCTCAAGGTAGGATATGAATGTATGAGCATTAGTGTAAACTGAGTGGAAAGTGGATGAATGAACCAAATTTAGTATAGGTGTATGTCACTTGTCAATATGTTATTGCATTAAGGCCCTTATATCAAGACAAACGTTAAAAAAGGAATAGCATGGGTATGTTGATTTCAGTGTTTTAGTTTGTCCCCACCTTTATGAGCATGAGAATCTCACATGAGCATGCACTTCAAAGTATATGGAGATTATCAAAATTTATGAAACTTAAACATTCAAACACTCATCAAAAGATATAGAGCCTTGAAAAGGGATACAATATTCTTCTTATACTATCCTTAGGATGAGCACTCAATCAAAGCTTGCTTAGCAACAAAAATACGGGCAATGAGTAGTGTTACTATGTTATCAAAACAAGCACAAAAACACAAGTTGCTTTAACTATATGAAAAAATGAGAAGAGAAGAAAGGGAGTAAGATTCTTTGTCTATTTGAAAAGTGGTTTAAAAAATTATACATATGAGATTGTGATAACAATTTACACAATATAACCATGTAATAAAACTTGATGCAAGGTGGCAACGAGATAAAACTCCACACAATGTGATAATATGGTAAGGTTTTGCATGGTGTAGTGATGTTTAAAGCTCCACATAATGTGGCAATGTAATAAGGTTATGTGTGATGTGGTCATGCAATGTGGCAATGTGAAGAGGGTCCACACAATGTAGGCATGTCTTTACAAAATGATATAATTGTATCTAAATATATGTTGAGAAACAATGTGAAGAAACCTTGCAATATTTACTTTCTTATGTAATTACAAATATGAAAAGATGATCAAATCTGAAATTAAATCTGAAATGAACATGCAATTGCACCATTCAACATAATTATGAAAACAACCATACCAAAAGAGACACCAAATTTATGTGGAGAAACCCTTTCGAGAAAAAAGTCCACTAGAGAATGAGAGCAAGTATACTATTATTCTTCAAAAAAGAGAACACCACAATAATACACTTCTCCAAATGATCCTAGAACTACTTGAAACACAATAACCAACTAATCATTAAACAACTATGCATTGGCTCCAAGTTATAGCCAAATGGGAGAGGAAAAACCATTATTGTTTTCCCAAAACAAGGAGCCAAAACCACTTGCAAAAACCATGCCTTGGAGAATTAATAGACAATATAAATAATAAAATAATAACTCTTCAAGTGACTCCTCATGGGAATCAAACACAAAGCCACTTAGTCTTTACACATTTTGAGTTCTCTAAAGCTTGCAGTGACTATTCAGAACCCCAAATGGACACCTTTTCTCCTCCCAAACATGATCTCCTTATGCATGACCCTTAATGTCTCATTGTGGACATGGGAAGGAGTGTGTTTTATCCATTTTGATTTATATTTATCACCACTTTAAAATGCAATTGCAAATAGCCATAAAGTACAAATATTTAATATTTTCCTCACATGTCCAAGGGAACACTTAACAAAGAACATGGAGATATATGAATGGCTTAGGATTGCAAGGTTAATGTCACGTTATCCTAACAATATAATAATAATTATTTATCTATCATAATTCATGATCTAAAATTTCAAGCATGAAAAGAGTCGATGATGATAGATGCCTGCTTCAATTAGTTGCATATGATGGATGCAACAAATTGAAGGAGAGGTGAGCAAGATAACATTATAAAAATTTGTATAGAACATATAATAACTATCATGAAGAAGCATTGTGTGACAATAAAATAATAAATAATATATAGTAATCACTTAGGTATAGAAAATCAAGGGTGAAAAGATGCCCCCATTGTTGCCCCTGATTATTTAGCAACTATCATATCTTATGATAAACCATGTAGGCATAAAAATGACACATGCTATTTTAATGTGGGTAAATGGGGTTCACTAGTATAATTATGTAAACTAGGAATCAAATTCATTTACCTCAACAATACATTCAAGAATGATCAATAGGCCCAACTTTAGACCTAGTGGTGAGAATTGGGCACTAATGATTGATTATTATTTTGCTTATGATTTTGATTTGGTAAGAGAATGCAAGAACTAGGGCTAATGATGCAAATTGAGAGTAATTGGCATAGACGGTAAACTACAAACTAGATATACAAACTTTGAGTACAAGTCTAGAAATAGGGAACATAAAGGAACTTGTGTCTACAATTTAAGTCCAAAAGTGCCAAAAATTGTAGCTAGGCATCATTGTCCTCAAGGTGTCGAATGCGGATATTAGAAATAGGTTCACGATTAGGATGTCGCTCTAAGTATTTCTCTATAATGTCATCAAAAAAGTGTCTGACACCATAGCTAATCTACAATGTTTAGGGATTTCTACTTTAAAATTTGGTTCTCTTTATCTCAGTTTGTATTTTTTGAAGCTACATTCCTTTTCTTATAAACTTGAAACCTGCACACACAAGAGAGAAAAAATGGTGTTGGGTTGATAGGGGTTTGCCTTAATCAAACCCTAGATTTAGAATTCTATATAACAAAAATATATAGAAAAGATATGAAATCTGAAGTAATGCACCGAACCATAATGATATTACCTCAAGCTTGATGTTCTTGATGATGACGTAATGCTCTTTGGATATGACCCTCAAATGATGATGCAATAACATGAAATTACAACACAAGATCAATCATGAAAAATCACTTGCATGAAGATTGTTGTAACTTATTGTTCTATAATGCTCAGATTTGAAGAATTTCACTCATAATACTTGCTCTAGGAAGTGTTTGAATGCTTGAGTGATGATGTAGAATGAAAACCAATTAGGAAATATGCTCTTATATAAGGTTCCCAAGGTATTTCAAAAATTAATCTTACCTCCAATGGTCATATTAAAATATCAAGATCGAGAATCAATTGGTGGGCCACTACATTGATATATTCAAAATTGGGCCCAATCTAGGAGGACTATGGTGCTTAGCACCCAAGTACACCCAAAAAGGGGTTAGACAAAGGTATTTCTAGTGTACACAAGCTCACAATAAGGAATTAGATCACAATTTCATAATATAACATCATATTTGTAGTACAAGGCCAGAATTAGGCTTGAAAAAGAGCTAGGAGGAGACACACTAAGGCAAGTGCCCAAAAAGGAGTGTGAATTGTAAGGGGTTATAGTTTACAATACTACATTTAGCTCCCACTTTAGCAAGAGTATGAATTTACACTCATACTAACGGTAAAGTAGGAGAGAGAGAGTGGTGGAATTAAGGAACACTGGGAGGGGGGGTGAATCAATGTTTTGCAATATTTAACTTTATTAAACTGTTCTTTCAACCACTTAATGCATATGAACAAAAAAAAGATGCAATAACATAAAGCAAATAACCACAACACCATAACACCAAGATTTTTGTACATGAAAACCAGGTTAAGGGAAAAACCACAGTGGGGATGAACCCACAAAATAAGTATACTCTGCAGAAGTATAGAAATATTACAATGGTGAATGCACATGCATTCAGACACATTGCCTAGAGCTCACTACTCAAAACAAAAGAAGGCTCACTACCTAAATACAAATATTATAAATCATTTGAAATGATGAACAACATCTACAAATGCCAAAGTACATTTCTAGTTAAGCTCATTACACAGATTACATACTATGTTCACACTTCATCTTATGTTGCTCTATTTTGCTACACTATCACTGATCTGGATCACTAATCTCCAACCTATGCATGTGGAACTGCACTCAATCAATTACTAATACCTTTGCATCCTCAAAATGACCAAAACCATCACTCTTATATATCTGCAACAAAAAATCATATCACTACATGTCGGCTCAAGAAAATTTAATTATTTTATGAACCGTGTACAAACTGGTGGCAAAATCCGAACTGAAATGCTAATGTGGAACAAAAAAATCAAACACACGCTACCACATATGTTGACTAAACATCCTCAATCAATTTTTTTTTGCTAAAGTCACTCCACTTAATCCACATAAGGATTTATCATTCTAGTCGGTTGTATTGCACTGTCAAACGAAAACCCGATACATCGGATATTCTAACTCTCACGCCAATCATCACCGAAGGCTAAAATTCTAGAATAAGGTACTCCAAACATCTATCAATCTTCTCTTAGATCCACAACACAAAATATTACCCCAAAACAAAATGCCAATCAAAATACCAAACACTGTCAAATACTATGTTCTAAGCTTCAATCTGACTTTTAGAATGAGAAAATAATTCACTATGGATGGGTACATTAACTTTGGTTGCCATCAATGAAAACACCTGATAACATGTGCAGTGTTGTTTCCCAACAATCTCCTCCTTTGGCATTGATGGCAACACTTAGTGAAAAATTGCCAACAATCTCCTCCTTTGGCATTGATGGCAACACTTAGTGAAAAATGACTAAGTGTCAAAATCAGTACCACATATATACACACACTGCTAAACTCAAAAACTCAAAACTCCCCCTGAGATGAATATTACATTTTTCACTCCCCTACACTCCCCCTTTGACATCAATGGAAAAGGTAGGGATCTGCATGCCAAAATTCATACCAAAACTTTATATACAACAGTATATGTACACATAAACATCTTTAGCTTACATAAACATGAATATATTTGTAAAAATGTTCTTCAATGAATTCAAATGAGTGTCCCAACCTTTCTTTAGACACTACAAAATTGAGATGAGACCACTGAAGAGAAATGTTTGCATCTCTGTTGACTGAAGATCTATGAGTTCATTGGTGGTCATGAAATCTTGGGCTTCCTTTAAAGAACTAATCATTGTTTCCAACTTAGGAGCAATTAGACTCTAAAGCTCACTAACTCTACCAACAATTTTGTCCTTATCATGGGTCAAGCTCTTGATTTTGTCAAGTAATGATACAACTTGACCTTCTTGACCAGCCATAGAAGTAGTCAAGGGATCAAGAGACCGAGAAATATTTGCCAATTGCTTCTCATTCTCCTTTATTTGTTTCTCAATGTCTTCAACAAATCTGAAAGATGATAAACAAGATTCGTAGACATTGCCTCCTTTAGATAAGGAATTTTGAATACTCTTTACACAAGTGTCTAGAAAACTCCTATCGTTAGCAATCATCTTCTTCAATTCACTGAATCTTTTATCATTAAATTCATTACAAACCATAACTTCAACTAATTTTTATAAGGAATCAAAGTGATTACTTACATAGTTGATTAGGCTTTTTAGCTATTTGGAGGGAGAATCAGACGTGTCCTTCTGGAATGTAGGCATTATCTTCTCTAGGAGACCAGACGCAAGACCTAGCAGCTCACTGTCCTCCATGTGAGTTTTTAGAATCTCCTATCTTGCTTTGGCACATGTACAAAAGATGCAAACTTCAGTTTCTGGATTGGAGAGAGTGTGGCTAAATTGATAGGCCCTTGAGTCAATTCCGGATCATCCAAGTCTAGCTTATCTTGCTCTAAGAATTCCTTCACTGCCCCAGTAGTGTCTCTTGCTTCAACTTTGATTTCAATCTTCTTCTCCTCAGTCACCTTATCTGCTTCTTCCTCTATCACCTTCATTGTCTCCACATTTGCTTGGTTTTGAGGATTAGTATCCTCAATTGCATCCTGCACTGCATTACTTTTATTCATATATTCTCCAACTCTTGTTTCTGGAATTGAGGAAACATTGACTTCAACTTGTTCAAATTTTTAGTGCACTTCCTGTACTTTCGGAATAGAATGATCATCACCACCATGCTATTCTCATGAGACAACCCTATTGAATGTATTCAAGTATTTTACTGTGGCTTCTTCCAATACTCTCTTCTTATCAACATCAAATTTATCATAAAACTCAAAGAGTGGCTTTAAGTTACCTTCTATAGTGAT
Organism: Cryptomeria japonica; assembly: GCF_030272615.1. Lineage (NCBI taxonomy): Eukaryota > Viridiplantae > Streptophyta > Pinopsida > Cupressales > Cupressaceae > Cryptomeria > Cryptomeria japonica. The sequence goes on from NC_081410.1 coordinate 44,725,688, forward strand.
GGATTTTTCTAGATTATCAACAAACATATCAGATTCATCTGTCTTCATTTTCTTACTTTCCTTCTCTTCACTAGATGTTTTGGATTTAGAGAATCTTGTTGTTTTGGTTCCCTTTGTCTTGATTTCCTTTACAACTTCATCATCTTCAATTGTTACATATTCTCTTAAACTTTTGGCTTTCTTTCTCTTTCCTTCCTTGTCAAATGATTTGACTTGTGATTTCTCAGTGCTAGTTGGCTTAGCATAACCGAAGGAGGGTGCAAAGCTTCTGGTTTGCCTTGCCTTGCTAGGAGAGGCTCCCAAAATAGTAGATTTTTCCTTGGTGGATTTCTCCTCTTCAGCTTGTTGTGATCTTTTCCTAGCCTTCTTGATAGCTTCTCTGGAAATGCCAATACTCTCTACATACTCAACTTCTTTTCTAACCTTCTGGACTATCTAAGGTCTCTTAAATTAAGAATGCAATTGTAGGTCTTTCTCTACAAATGTGCCAAACCTCTCCTCTAAAGTGTCTATTGGTTTTCTCAAGAGATGTTGAGCATACATATCTAGTATCTATGCATCAACTTCATACCCCATGTGCATGATCCAAACTATCCTAGTTTCTATTACTTCCATTAAGCACTGATCAATGTCTACCATAAAAAAATAGAGTCCTTGTACTTCTCAACAATTGATTTAGGGATCTTTTCCCTATCTCGCATTACACTTTGAAAATTCTTGAAACAACCCTAAAGAGCAGTTCTCTGGGCCTTACTATCACCAATTATATATAAAAAATCTCTAATTTAAACAACCACTGGTCCATCATTTGCCCATTGAACATTCCCAATTCTCGAAACCTCGTTCATGAAGGTAAAAGAATAAGCACAAGATCAAGGTGCCATAATTGAAGGTGTTCTTCTTGTCCTACTTTATCTTGGTCAGATTCTTCATTAGCTCACTCTACAACAACTCACATAAGTCATATTCTTTATTTTCCTTGATCATTTCATAAGTTGCATAGTTTGCAGTACCAGATATAGAGTTCTTCCAGTTGGAGTGATAGTGTTGGAAATTTGGAATTGATTGTGTGTTGCATTGATGTTTTTTCATTGATGGCAACATTGGTTGTTTTGGTTATTTACTAGTTTCCGATTGGTTCCAGTAGAGTGGTTGATTATGATATTGATCTGGTAGGATCCAGTATGCTTTGGTTTGTGGAATTGGTTTGGATCTGTCATCCATGTTATTCAGATGTATATCATGATTAGTTGGTTCAGGATTTGATGACTCAGGAGCTATCATTTGCTATAGTAAGCCTTTTGGTCACCGGCAAGGGTTTTACCAGCAGAGCTTTGTTGAGATCTTTTGGTGCACGTGATAAGTGGTGTTGGTGCGGCTTCTAGATGTCTTTCAGGATGATGTTGGTTATCATGTTCATGTTCTAGTTCATCGGTGGTGTTGGATTTGGTTTATAGCAACCTATTTTGGGTTCAGTGTTATCTAGGTTATGCACCAGTTTTTGTAATGTGTTGGAGGATGTTTCTGATGCGTTACCAGTGGGATTTAATGATTGGTTTACATTTTTTTCGGCCTAAGACGACTTGGTTGATCATTGGATTATGGGTTCATGTTATGAATTTACTGTATTATCTTTTAGGTGCCTGACCTAATTGTTTAGGTCCCGGGTTGGTATAAATATGATGTAAGATCTCATTGTAGATCAATGGGTTGATAGGAAAAGGTTATGGGGTGATCTATGTGCGAATAATGTTGTAATAATATGCCAAAGTTTTGGTTGATCATAGGTGATCGAATTGGGTTTGTAAGAGAGGTTTAAGGCCTCTAGTATTGAGCTTAATCAAAACTATACTCAGGCATAGGAGATGATATACTTGCATCTCATACTTCTTTTTGGATTGTAGTCCGATGTTTATGTAGTTGGTGAGGCTCCTTTTTGTGATGAGCAGTGCACTCTAGGTTGTTGGCCTTCCTGCATGTGTAGGACCCTCATATTTTAATCACATACTTACTGTAAAGTGGAAAAATCGCGATCGAACCCTAGTTGTTCTCCCCTCTTCCGACTCCGAGGAGAGGGAAGGGAGGTTCGCTAGGATTCGATGGTTTTTCACTTAGGGGAGAGACTTTACATTCAAAAGAGGGGTTGAAACTCATAAGATCCAATCCCACGCAATGCAAGATTGGATGCTAAATGAATTTCAAGGGTTAGGAAAGCAAGGCTACCCTCTTTTGTAAAGAATGTTGTTAAGGAAATTAAGCTAGGAATGCATAGAAAGTCATAAAGATTCGCTTATAAACTGAGTTCGGGTTATAGGATGAAGCTGCGGACCTGGAATTAGCAGTAAAATGTCGATACGGCGCTGTCCTGCAAATTTGAGCAAAAGTTGTCAGGACGATGGCGCCCGGCGCCACGGTCCTCCGAAAAATCCGCGAAACGAAGGGGGATCTGTTCGTCTCTGCACAAGGATTCCAGATCTTCAATTTCAGCCGCGTACCTGCAACCTACACACAGAAAAGCGAAGACGATTGGGGGGTTAGGGATTGGGGGTTTGCCTTTAGGTCAAACCCCAGTTTTGGAATTAACCAAGAAATGAGCAAGTGCTGTAAACGTAAATGTATGTAAAACAAGTGCTAATACCTTGTTCTAAGGATGTTTGTATCCTTATGTGCGAAGGTTTAGATGTTGTATGTTGTAGCATGTAGTATGTGATCTCCTCTTCAATGGTTGAATCCTTGTCTTGAATGCAACACTTAGCCTTGAATGGAGACTTGAAATGATCAATTGCTTGAAGGAATGCTTGAATGCTTGAATGCTTGAGTATAGTTTCCACGCCTTTTTCCTCATATCGAATGAAAGAGGAAAATGTCATTTATATACTTGTCAATTAGGGCTGATAGACTGATTTTCCCGACCTTAGGCCGACCAGGGAAAGTTAATTTCCAAATTGCAAACAAAAAGACCCGAGCCTCTTAGGAGACGGGGCCCAAAATAGGACCCAGGGACCAGGGCGCTGGGCGCCCTGGTCCTGAGGGACCAGGGTGCTGGGCGCTCTGGTCCCACCTCCCGGGACAGCAGGGTGCAAGGAGGTTCAGGCCAGGGTGCTTGAAAAATGCAGTTTTCAGTTTCGTGAGCAAGTTTCAGGGTCTCCATTCAGGTTGCATGTTGCATCGCCATCGTGAAGACCGAAATGCAGTCGAAATTGCAAGTGTCGCAATTTTAGGACGCTACACTTACTACAAAAGTATTATCCAACTATGGGTAGGCTTCCCACCATGGTTTTTCCCTTTACCGGGTTTTCCACGTACAAATCTTGGTGTCATGTGTTATGGATGGATGGTAACTGTTATGTGATTTATGTTTATGTTTAAATGCTTTATCATTCATTCCGGTATTTGTTTTATGCATTTCAATATTAAGTTTATGTGTTCCAGTAATAAAAATTTAAATGCTTAAAGTTCTTTAATCTGGTGATAACTGATTCACTCCCCCCCCCTCTCAGTTGTCCTTTGGTTATCTGAGTTGTCTTACAATTGGTATTAGAGCTTGGTCCTCTTTGTAGAAGCTTAACTGCTTGAGGAAGATCCTATGGCATCTAGCAGTTCAAGTTCATCTAGTTCATCTGCTGCTATTTTCCGGAGAGAAATTCCTAGACTTGATGGAACAAATTACAGGGTATGGAAGATTCAGATGGAGACTCATCTGAGATGTCTTAGAAAGGAGATTTGGGAGATCACTGAGAATGGTGTTACATAATTTAATCCGGCATCTGGCAATCCTCCTCCGGCTGGTCTAGATAAAGAGCTTGAGAATGATTGTAGAGCTAGAGAAGCCCTTTTGTGTGCACTTTCTGATCAACAAATTATGGGACTAACTGACAAATCAACTACAAAGGCTATATGGGACAAATTGGAGACTCTAAATGAAGGTGACCCTACTGTTAAAATTACTAAACTTGATGGTTACCGGGTAAGGTATGAAAATCTGAAGATGGAAGAAGTTGAAAGGATTTTTTTTTTTGTGGAGAGAGCTAATGAGATTGTTTTGGGAATTCAATGTTGTGGTGGGTCTCTGAGCGAAGATGAAATAGTTTCTAAAGTACTGAGAGCTTTGTCACCAACTTATAAGATGGAGGCTACTGCAATTAATGAGCTTAGAACTATGGCAAACACCTCTGTTAATAGGGATACCTTGGTTGGGAAATTATCTGCTTTTGAGCTTGAGGAATTTGGACCTTTTGGAGTTATTAAATCTGAACCTGCTTTTCATGCATCTACATCATCTACCGACAAGAGTGATTGGAAAGCTTTATATGTGAAGGAACTAGAGGATATGAAGAAAGAAGATGAAGAGTTTGAGCAACTTGAAGCCTTATTTGCTAGAAGAGTACCTAAAGGACTGACATGAAGTAAGTATGAAGGAAAATCACCTTTTAAATGCTTTGCATGTAATAAGATAGGTCATTTTGCATCCAGATGTCCTAAAAGGAATTCACAATTTGAAGAAAGAGCTAGAAGATCTTTTAGGCCTAACCATGATTATCAGAACAAGCATAAGTATAGGAAAAACAAAGACAAATCATGCTACTATGCGGATGAGGAAGGTGTGACTGATTCTGATGATGAACCGACAAAAGATTCAGCTAGTGGATCTGACAATGGAAAGGAATGGGTATTTTTGGCTATTAAGGAAGATGATCCTGTACTTGAAGAGAAGGCCTTTGCTGCTAAAATTGAAGACAAGGATGAATGGGTAATTGACAGTGGATGTTCACATCAGGGAAAACTTTAAGAAAGCACCCCTCGGGCAGAACTGTAAAACCCTGGTGAATCAGACATTATTTTTGGGGGGGGGGGGGAATTTTCATATTGATGGCGAAATTTTTTTTCAAAGTAGGAAAAAAAAATAAAATTTATTAGCAATTTTTTTCTAGGGTACGAAAATTTCATAAAATTTTGGCGAATAATACCTTGTTCTATGGGGAAAATATATATTGTAGGAGGCAAATATTTTTTTGTTTAAAAGAACAAATATATAAGTTTATGGGTGAAAATTTTTACTCTGAAGGTTAAGTGTATTGCCGATTTTTATCCACTGCTTGAAAATTATTTAATTTGTTTGGCTAATATTTTGTTATTTATGAAAAAATATATATTCTATTGGCGATTTCATGAATTCATTGCCATTAATAGACAAGGCACATCACATCACATCAGTACATCACATTAAGTCTAGACTCTGCACGATGTATTGATAAGCACGACCTCTTTGACACGTGACACATACCTAAAATCCATCAATGCTTTTAAACCGTTCGATGATCGTAGATCAATGGCTGAAGTTTTATTTCGGCCCAAATTTCTGAAGAGAACGTAGTTCTCCAGAAAATGTCTGGAATGGAATTGGATTCAATAGACACGTATCAAATGTCACAGTCGATAATGTTGGTCATTTAATATATGTCTACTCACTAACTGCAATCCACTTTGTCCCCACGACTTTCAATATGGTATTTGGTACTGGTTTATAGTTGTTTCCAATTTCACACACTAGTGCAATTATGGGAAAGATTTACAAAGATATACAAAATATTTAAAAAATTTAAAGGAATTAATACGGTTAGAGAAGGAATTATTACAAGCAAGAGCTTCAGCTATTTATAGACGATCTCTGCTTCTTTCATCTTCAATTAGCCTTTGGTAGATAAATCATCGGAGCTCATGGTATTTAAATTTTGCCTCTAGTTTAGGTCTATAGTCTCAGGCTGTATAATTTGGTATTCTGATTTCTCAAGATGGACACTCCTATCCGCTTGAGAAGCATTTATGTGGAGGACTAGAGGGTCTTTTTGGGCTTCGTTAGAGACCCAACCCTCCAATTGGTCTGTAAGGAGGTTGGGATGTTCACTAATGAGGTTGTGAGGATGGTGTTGGGTAGAGAGTTTCTGCGTAATGAAAATAGATATCATGTTAAAATGGATGTTACATTTTGGTTCTTGGCATCTCTTTTGGACCTCGAAGGAGACAAGGTGGATATGTTGATGTTGTTGAGGAAGGTGTTTAAAGAAGACTTCCTTGGAGATGATGTTACTGTTGTCATCTTTGCAGAAGTAGGGGTGGGGATCCCTTGGGCGAATAAATTAACTAAGCTTCTCCTCCCTGACCAAACAGTGGCTAGGAAACCATTTCTTTTGAACCTGAATGCGGAGCAGTTGACGCGTCATAGGAAATGGGCACAGATTGGTAGGGACTTTCTCCGAAAATGGTTCCTCCTGGATGACTTTCCAGACTACAGTTGGCTTGAAGAATTCTCACAGCTTATAATGTCTAAAGAATTTTACATAGAGGGAGGGCAAGATTCTTAGGGTAAACCATGAATGTGTCCACTGCCTATGCCCTAGCCCCGACCCCCTAGTAGTTTTGTTTTTTTGGCTATTTCCTCGTAACCTCACTCATTTTGGCTTTAAATTTTTTGAGGGAACCCAACATGTAAAAATTGTAAATTTGCGAAACATATATATTAATGATAATTTTGTGAATTCCAGTTCGTTTCAGTTTGCCTCTTATGGATATAAAAATGCTTTATATTTCATTTTATTATTTGTTGCTGCCATCATGCCATGGAAGGATACTTAGCATAATCATTATGTTTTGAAATAGCTTAAATAGTTATTAATTTGTGTGGATATAAGATTTAATTTTCACCATTAAAAAAAAGTAGGTCTATTCTAATTTCTTCTCTAAAGTTAAAGAACAAACTCAGTGTCACTTCTGAGATGACCTTTTCTAAAAGATATTTGAAGTGCTTGACAAAGAAGTATTTGAAAAAACATAATGTCAAGGATTGGCTGCAAGTGACAACATCCAATAAGGATCGAAATGTCTATGAGCTACGTTTTTTTTTTGTCTATGAGCTACATTATTTCAATATTTTGTTAAACAATGGAAATAAAATAAATAATGTGATCTTTTTTATGTAATGTTTCTTCCTCTATATTTAATATATAAAAAACAAATCCAGTTTGTTCCATTAATTATTTGTACATTGATTATCATTATTAACATTGATTATAAATTTATAAAAAAAAGATGTTTATCTTGCGAAAAACAAGTGAATTAAAAGTCCAACTTGCAATTTTTTTGCATAATTTCAATATAAAAAAAAGTCCAACTAACTAGATATGTGTACATTGAACACCTGAAATATGTTTCATTGAACACTGACATGAAATAAAGGATATGGCCCATGGGACGATGAAGCGCTAGGTGACGTGGCGTTTGAGTGGCATAAATCCTATGTATAATGGGACCCATAGGAACTGACAACAGATATGCAGTGATATTGCCTTATGGACCTATGGTACGCACATCACTGAAAGTGAATGGTTAACATTTAGCCTATATGTGGCTTTCATGTCGGCTTGTGTGGATGAATTATGTGATTGAACTAGTGCATGTGGAGGAATGATGGCATAGTTTGTGATTAATGCCGACAACCGATGTCGTTGGATGTCAGAAATTAGAATTGAGTGAGAGGTGTTTAAATCTTGGGTGGATTGGAAGTCTTGGTATCATATTGTCTGCACTTGTAGCATTGTCTTGGGTTTCTTAAGAAACATGGAAGCCAATTTCTCCTTCCATACTGATAAGAAATTAGTCCCATTTCTCAAACGATTTATGGACAGGAGGCTGAAAGGTTTGTTCTTGTTTAAGGATGAGCGGATGTATGAGAGTGTGAAAATGTTGTTGGGAGAGGAAATTGTCCATGTAGGTCATCGTTACAAGACAAATATGGAGGCATATTCATTGATTGTCACTTGGGGTCTCCAATTTGAGGATGAGGTGGACAAGGTAAAAAATGCCCTAAGAGTTGTAATTGATGGGCACTACCTGTTAAATCTGGATAGTGTGTGTTCTCATGTGGTCCCAAAGGTGGAAATTGTTCCTGAGGTAGGGGTGGTTGGTCTGGTGGCGTCGCTACCACTCATTCGATGGGTTGATGGTGATTTGAAGGCAAGATGTAGAGCTCTTGCTTGGCATGGGTGGAAGGCCTTCAAATTGTTTGCAAGGTTGATGTAGTGTGATGAGGTTTTAACGGTCCTTCATGAAGTGGCATGTGCAAAGGTGGGTTGAGAGTTGTGGCCGAGACCCAAGACTACCCAAGCCATGAAGCAACTCTCAAAATTCTATGATGACATGGAGTACAGGCCGTTTCTGGGTTAATCCTGCTATGGCCGGTGGTGTTTGGTATTGTCTATTTGTATCTTTTTATTCCATGTCCATTTTCTCCCCAACTTTGTATGTATGAGGGGATGTCTGCTACAAATTTTGGTATACCAAATTGGAATTATGGGGTTTTTGCATGTAGTAGGGTTTTATTTTTTGTTGGGAATGGTGGTCTTGTCCCTTGGGGGTGTTTTTTGCAGTGGTAGAAATCTGGTGGTTTTACTATACCACCTATACTTGCATATTTGTAATATTTTATTTCCAAGTAATACAATACAAAAATTATCGATAAAAAAATCAGATATCATGCAAGTTTTGAAATTATATATTTAATTCATTATAAATTTATATATTAATTCATATTCAAATCCTATTGATAATGGGATGAATGACAATTGACAACAGATATTATCATCCATTGGATGAACATGGATCAACGACTTAAGGTGTATTTCGAGCCGAATGTGGGATCTCTAAATTTTTTTTCAAACTTTCACCAGAAACACGTGTCATTGAACACCAACAGGAAAGAAAGGTTATGGCCCATGGGATGATGGAGTGTCAGGTGACGTGGCATTTGGGTGACATAAATCCTATGTATAATGAGACCCATGAAAACTAACAAAGGATATTGTCATCTATTGGATGAGCATAGATCAATGGCGTGAGGTGTATTTCAGGTTGAATGTGGGAACGATACTATTTTTTTCAAACTTCTAATAGAAGACTTCCATAAATGATAAACATTTAATTAAGTATAGTTAAATTTTAAATTTGTAATTGTATACTTAATTAACTGTAATAAGCTCTATCTCGGGTAGAAGTTGAAAAGGATTAAAAAATCTTCAAAACCATTCCCGAAAAGTGACTCAAGTTTGGTGATGTGGCCAAAAAATGGCAAAAGTCCTGGGACCCACGCCAACTGACAACAGATACCATCATCCGTTGGATGAGCACAGATCAATGACTTAGGGTGGATTTCAGCCCGAATGTGGGAAGTAAACACATTTTTGAGAACTTGACCCGGAATTGAATGTTTTACATTTAATTAACTATAATTAAGCTCTATTTTGGGTGGAAGTTGAAAAGGATTAAAAAGACTTAAAAAACAATCTAGAAAAGTGACTCATCACTCGAGTCTGGTGACATGTCCATTGTCCTCAGAATTTAGACTGAAGAAATGAATGTTTTGTCCTTCAACGATGAATAGATATTAATAATAATTTATAAAATTACAACAAGATTTTGGAAAATTTTCCCTTTAGGTATTACTTTTGAACTTTTCAGTGTTTTCAAAATAAGTTACTCATAATTGTATTTCATTTCATGGAAAAACCAGTAAATCCAAGGAGATTCAGAAACGGTTACTAGATTGAGGAATGCAACAGAGTCTATCTGTGCCAATCTAGTGAAACAGAAATTTTGGGTAAAATCTAAAACACCTACATCCCATGTTTTTTATTTTATTTTTAATCTCGTGGTTCAAATTGAGGGTTAGCATTTTTAGGCTTGTTTATAGCATTATTTTGAATTATTAACAGTAACAACAATGGGGAAGTCAGGAAGCAGTAGTTCAACAAGATGCCAAGTGAATAAAAAAATATACCTAACCGAATTGGTTAAACATCAGGTTTCACTGATGAATACCATGATATTTATGACCTTGCTATCCATAGTGAAAAGTGTATCATAGAAATTAGATATGCATTTTCTAATAAGGCATCAGATCCAAGCAAGGCAAAATTTATTGTTTTCAACACAATGTTAAAACAAAGAACAAATAAAATCACATCGTGGGATGCTAGATTGGGAAGCATGGTGTTACCTAAAGTATTCCCTTGCCTTGAATTTGTCATGGTCTATGCCGAAAATTATGATGAAGATTAAAAATAAATTGTCAATAAAAATACAAAAGAGGAAATAATATCCATAAACAAGGGAGAATTTGCTCATTTGTTGAACCTAGGGTTTGAAGCACAAAACTCAAACGTCCACATTGACCTAGGAAAGCTAACAGAGAATTATGAGTCTTGATCCAAGTCATAGAGATTCATTTATCAGAGCTCTAATAATGTGTGGTACTCCATTGGATCAGAATCATAAGCCTCCTTATGATTGTAACATTTTTGTTCCATGGGTTCAGGATACTATTTCCTTGCTGACATTTTGCTTGGGATTGAAAAATGATAGGGAAGTGGGTGTTAGCCTTCTTGAAATGATTTTTAATATCCATTGTGTAATTCAACCAGTAAGATATAATTTTGTTAAGCACGTTGTTCAATCCATGCAAAAATAATTACTAATGATCAAAAAAGGTTACTGTAAGACATTTAGGTTCTCATCCTACTTGTGCTATCTTCTTCTATCTAAGTATCGTGTAATATTCGAGACCAACAATCTTCACATTGTGAACTATAAGATTGATGAGAAGACTCAGAACAAAATAGAGTGTCCAATATATGAATAGACACCTAAGATAAGGATGCATGATAACAGAAAGAACTACAACCATTTTGTAGACTTCTTTTTGGCACCAATGTATAATGAAATTACAAGCCCCCCAATGCCTAGATTGCCTGTGTCTTGTAGAGACTGCATTCAACTTGGAAGTCAAATATAATTGGTTGACTGGTTCTTCATGAAATAATACATTGTGTCAAGGTTTTACGGATCAACAGTAAAACCCTATAGAATTCTAATATATGTGACAGAGAGGGTATTTGCATTGGAATATGTACGAAAGTTGGAGAGCACAGATAGGCACTTTCATGGTCAGAAAAAGAAGAGCATATTTCCTTCCTTGCCTTTCTCATGTGGAGGGTTCACATTTGAGAGAAAAGCATTTAATGTGGCACATGATTTTTTGAAATTTTTTTAGCTTTGGTGATGAGGGTCTCTAGTAGTATGATCCAATCAGTGTAGTTCAAGCAAGGCTTAAGAAAAATGGGAACTCTTCAGTGTTATGTCAACATGAAAGTAAACCATTGCTAGAAAAGCTTAGAAACATGGACTCCTGGGATGAGGTAAAAAAAGAGATGGAGAAAATTGTTGCTGACAATAACATTTCAATAGAATAATTGTCATCACAAATTATGGCATTGCACACACATAGGACAACAAAGGAGGGCATCCAAAATAGGAGGTCCTACAATTTCTACCAAAAATATGCTAATCCATCTAACAAATCTATTCCCAAAATAATTCTGCAAGAATGTGCAGACGTATTTTGGACTCAAACCAAAATAAATAATTTTTGGAATATGAGGAAGAATATTGATGAACCAAAGACCAATGCATATTTTGAGACCATCGACGAGGATGCAGAGTTTAGAAAACTGTAGAATATGGAGCATCCCACAACAACATATGACAGGAGTGGTGATGAAAATGAGTATGAGGTTGAGGTCACTCCAACAACTACTACAGTCCCAACAATATTAGGTGGAGTCAATGGGTCCATGAAAGAAAAATATAGCAAAGGGGCAAACATTGTGAAAAAAATGGGTTTTGAAGGTGGTGATCTAGGTCCTAGAGGAGAAGGCATCTGGTTTCCACTTGAGGTACAAGTTCCATCAGATTCAAAATCAAAAGCTCATGTTAAACTAGTCATTAGACTTGATTCATCAGATTCATCACAGAAAGGTACTACTCATTACCCTCCAGGTCCACCTGCATTTGTTAGAGGTTCCAATCCACAACCACCACCATATCATGGTATTCCCATTGGTGGTGAATCAAGTGCCACTGCCACTAGTGGGGAATTTGGGGATAGTATTCCTATTTGTGTTCAGTCAAGTGCCACTGTGATTGGTGGGGTTGGCATGGGTACTACTACTGATACTAGTTGTCTTGGTGTTAGACAAGTGCAACAATAAAATATCTCTCGCAAGAGGCCACTAGTGGTAGATACTCATACTATTTAGAATCTTATATCAAGTGCCACTGCCGCTACAAATCTATCGTTTGCGACTTCAGAACAGAACCCTCAAAAGACTATAAAAACTACACATGTAAGTGACAGTGGGATAGGATCAGGAATGGTTGTTGGTACTCCTCATAATGCATTAGTTAAAACCACAGACATAGGTGGAACTGTAGCCTCTACTATTTCACCTTTCAAACATTCAATTGCTTCAGCAACCCCAAATTTCAATTTCGTGATTACTATAAAAATTTTGAACACACAACAAATGCAAATAAAGAAAAAAAGAGAGCATTGTAGAGGGTGGCCCTGACTGAAGTTTTAGAGGAACAACCTGCAAGGAACAGGGTATTTCCAACATATGACCCACACAAAGCTATGATGGAGTTCATGGTTGTTATGCCCCAAAATAAAGATAAAATCCACCACATAGTCAGATAGATCCATCTGAATTTCAAGTTAGCACCTTCCAAATGAATTTTTCCAAAGTACAAAATGTGGACAAAATTAGTGTGTCAAAAAGGACTAACGAATTGGTCTACACTTCACTGCTAAAGGTGGAGAGAGAAAAAAATAATCTGGAGAAACAAATAGAAAAGTTACAGGCATACTTGACAAATGAAAAAATCAAAGAGGAAAGTAGTAGATAACAAGTGCAATGATTTACAAAAAAGGATAAAGAATTTAGGCTCTGCAGTAGAAATTGTAGAGCAGGAAAAGATGGAGGCAAAATTGAAGGAATTGAGGGAAAAACTGGCTAAAAGTAATAAAAAAATTGATGATGAAAGAGCCAGTTTTCAAAATTTTTACAAAAGTTATGAGTCTGTTGCTGCCAAAATAAGAAAAATATAGGACCTATTGGATCATGAGAAGGAAAAAGAAAAACATTTGGAAAAGGTAGTAGAGGAAGAAAGAAAAAAAATGTGCACAAATGAAAGAAGACCTGCACAATGCAAATGATAAAATTAAAACTTCGAAGGATATATTGAAAGATAATATGAAAAATACAACGAAGTATATACAAGAAAACATTTGGGGGAAAACAATGCAGAGGAGTGACAAGTTGTGTGAATGGTTTGAATTGAATGAAAGTCTGAGATTAATTTATATGAAAATAAAAGGGCACATTGAGAAGAGCATACATGTTTATTCAAAAGAGGATATGGCAAAAAAAAATTTGCAAGTAGTCTACAGTACCAGTGACATCTATTTGGCATCCAAGGGAATTAACAACCGAATTGATGCCATAGTTAAGACATCATCTATCCTTCAAAAATGGTAGAAACTAAGGGAAACATCAGAAGTTATGGATAAATGTGGCAAAAAGATATTGAAGCTGCAAGAAAAGACAACTACTTTGATTAAACTTGGTTTGCCTAAGTCCATTGACCCATCAAATAAATTCATTGGAAAAGAAGCTTACAAAAAAAGCATGGAGAAAAAATTGAAGTCTGATTTAGACTTGCTTCCTAGGAACACAACTCCCCAAAGCTTTCTGAAATTCATCAAACCATTTACAACTCTGAATGCGGTATTGGGTGAAATAGTGATGTCAAGTCACTCTTCTAAATATGGATTATTGATGAAGTTGCAGTTGACTTTCCATAGTTTAAAGAATATTGACCTTCCATCAAATGAAGAGTGGATCACCCTACAAAAACTGGCTCAGAAATCTCAAGAATCATAGTATGTATTGCACAATTTTCTGCTTTTACTCTTAATTTCAAGGTTTTATGTTTTTTATGTTTGGAATTTGGCATCTCTTGAAATAACTCTGTTTTATGAACAGGAAAAAACCAGCACTCGCTATTGCTAATCTAGCCTATGAATCTATGATGCACAGTGCAAACCTTCAGCATGTAAATTTGTATTCTCAAATTCTCCCAAGTTTTAACATTTTTGCATTTCTCTATGTCTGATTACTAGGTTTTGGGCACTGCTATTATCTATATTTAATTTGTCATAGCTTGAATTAATATTTAATTTTAAACTCTATTTTTTGAACACGAGATATGTTGCAGTTGTTAAATTGCTAAATTGCTAATCCGGCCTGTGATGGCCATGTAAATTTGTGTTGATTTTGTGATACTGATCGTAGTCGGGATGATATATTCAATGTTTAGTGCTTTAGTAATTGATTTTGATGCTGAGTCTTCACATGTTGCAAATAGACCTAAAGTTGTTGTTGCTCCCTTGTTTCTATAAAAGGAAATTCAGGGTCATTTGCAAAGGGTTCTGAAACTTTGTATTGACTTTTGCATGGAGAATCACATAGAGTGGTGTATTGAATGAATTGTATCATATGGCTATATTTTGAAAGAATTAATGAAAATATAAGTTCTCAACATGTCTAAATAAACATCTCTGTATCAATAAACACATTATGGTCTTTTATTATGCTATTTTAAATATGGAAATAGAAAGTTGAAAAATATAATTACAAATCAATATTAAATTCTAATTGCAAAAGTTGACAGACTCATAAAATATCATCAAGTTATCAACCATAATAATGTGCTTGTGTAATATGAATGATGAGATACAATAATAAGTATTAAGATTAATAAATACCAATCTCTTACAGTTGCCATTCATCCTCATCAAATTCAAAGCTTTCTTGATTCTTGTTTGTGTTTTCTTCACTCTGAGTCTGCATACCTTCGCTGAATTGCATCTCAATGCTACTAGTAGGTCCAGTACATGAGTCAATATTCCCACTGGCACTTTGGTTTGAAGTGTTTCCCAAATCCCTTCTTTCACATTTGGACCTCCAGATTTTTAGTGCCCTATCGTAAGGAAAAGTGTGGACATCATACCTAGATGTATAGAGCCTCAAGCAATTTTCCAAATTTTTGTCTAGTTTGTTTCTTATCTTTGATTTTAGGAACCCCAAAGCACTAAAAAACTCTCTCATATTCCACTGAACCCAATATCATGGTAAGACCTAAATTAGCAAGCTTCAAAAATTTTGGTATTGAATCATGCAATACTACATTCTCATCTATATATTTCCAAAGCCTTGTTATTGATCCCTCCTCGTGGGGGTTCTCCATTCTGCCATATTGTTCCCTCATAGTGTATGCAAAACAAGATGATTGATCTCTAAGATTATTTTCATCTAATATTCCATTTATAGTTACTCCATTCAATTCTCTGGATATGCAAAATTGTTTTATCAAAGTCAGTAGCTTACTTCGAAAATCAGTTGCACTGTTGAGGCCCCAATATTGAGAAAACACAATAGACATGCCTGGGTTGCCAGGAGGAAATCTACTTCTAATCTGTGAGGAAAGATCATAGGCAATTTTCTTCACAAAAGTAGTTGCAGACTAAACAATCTTGTCGAAATATTCCCTTGTAACTCTTGCTTCCTGGGGTGTTTTCCTAGTTCCTCGGGGTCAACTGTGGCATAGAAGTGCATCGGTATGTCAACTCCCCATACATTGGTACATACCTCCCCATTTTCACTGATTTGTAAAAATTTATCAGGATTGTTAAGATCTGTGAGTGTCCACCACTTAACAAAATTATCATCAGATAGTGTTGGTTGATTTCGATAGAGATTATCGAGGGCCATGCATGTCAACTTACGCAGCATAGCATATTCTATAATATACAAAGCTCTTTTTTGGGCAACCTTCATAATATTCCTCATTTCCTCTAGCATGGGCAGAAGAGCTACTAAAGTTAAGAATGTATCTAGATTACTTAACCTTCGAAGAAGGTCAGGTAATTTCGGTTGCTCTGATTCATCGTGAGTTGTGTGAAATAGTCCAATCAAGGATGGA
Organism: Cryptomeria japonica; assembly: GCF_030272615.1. NCBI lineage: Eukaryota > Viridiplantae > Streptophyta > Pinopsida > Cupressales > Cupressaceae > Cryptomeria > Cryptomeria japonica. The sequence goes on from NC_081410.1 coordinate 44,741,621, forward strand.
TATTTTGAAAAAACTCGATGCACTAGACCATCCAAAGAGATCCATCTGGTATCATTATCCTTGAGAAGATTGTTCCCATCAATTATTCCATCAGGAAAGTGTTGAAATTCCATAAATTGCTTGGGACTTCGACAGAAGTGTGAGTATAGCTCTTTGATTAAAATTTTAATTTTTTTTATTGAAGCATACTTGCTCAGAATTCCAAAAGCTATATTCATTCTGTGAACCATGCAGTGAATTGCAGTAATGTACGGTGCAAAAGAAGTTTCAATCTTTGTACAAAGACCGTTCCTGTGACCTTGCATTACTGAAACTCCATCTGCTCCAACACACACCAATTTTTTGGCAACTGTCATGTCATCCATACCTCCATATTCAATTAAACATCTCTTTACTAGTTGAAATAAATTTTCTGTTGTCGCACTATCCTTCATTTTAGCAACAGATAGTAGATGAGGTTGGCGGGCATGATTCTGTATAGTATAAACATGCATGCATACCCACGAAGTATTTTCTACTGTCATAACTTCATCTAAAGAAAATGCAATAAAGTTTGACTCTCTTATTTTTTCCTTTACCTCTTCTTTTTCAACCTCAGCAAGACAACTTGCCCATTCCCATCTACTATTTACTGACCAATGACTATTAGGATAGTTGGGAACTTTCAAAAAGTGTAATAAACCACTAATTGATGGGAAATCTGTCATAGCACGCCCTCTGCTCAAAATATAAAAAACAACATTTAACTGAACAACTTTTCCCAATTGTTCTATTTGCATTGCTTTTCTAAAACTAGCTTCAATAGAACCTTTAGCTTTAGTAGCCTTCATCTGTATTTTCTCATGAAAATAATACTCTTCAGCATTCCTCACATGCTTACATTCCTCCTTTGTTTTCCATCTTATCACTGATTTTCAACTCCATCTATCATTTGCTTTTCATAAAATTTACCCATATGCTTTTCTATGGTGTCAAATTTTAGTTGCAACCTAACTTCCTTCTTATCTTTCCAAGTGCAAATCTTACACCTACATTCTATTGGAGGTTCGCTTTCAATTGGACTCTCCACTGGTTCAATGAATGGATAATTTGATGCCCAATTAATTTGAAAATTCCTCACTGACAGATACCACTCCCAATCCTTTTTTGATTTTGGTTGATCCTTTTTTAATCTAGCTTTTCTTTTTTCCTTTCATGCATTATCATCTATGGCATTATCACCCAAGTCGATTATATCATTCCAGCTAACTTGGGTATCTACCAGATAATCTTCTTCAAGATCATCATGATCTAAGATATCAGGTTCGCCATCGTCTTCAACATGCGGTGTAGCTTGTGAATTTTGTACTTGTACTTGTGATGATGTACCTTCCTGATTTTCACCACAATCTTTTCCAAAGCCAAAGTATGAAGACAACATTTCATGTTTTGTTGGCCTCTCGTGGCCTTCCCCACATTCAGGTTTCCTACCCTTCTTCCTGTTCGACATCTCCAACGAAATAAAGGCTGCAAAAAAAAGTCAATTTGTTGAAGAAGTAATAATAGACTATAAAGTATAATATATGTTTCATTGGCCCTATGACCTACAATCTAGATGTCTGAGGTCTGAATATCTCGATTGACCACTTAGCACTGATGGGTCCCCACTAAATAAGAATGAACTCAACAGTGCAAATAGATATAGATAAATTCTGAATAATATTACAACACTTCAAAAATATGATCGCTCACCTTTAGGTCACTACCAGTCACCAATGTAGTCAACAACAATGATTTTCCTTGGTCTGAAACTTCGCTATTGATCCAAATTCAAATCATAGAACCCACCAGATTGTGTAGAGATGGATATGATCTTTGAATGTATCTATACCAATCCTTATATGGTGAATTCCACAAGAATTTTATATGGTATACAAATATTTAGCGAATCCTGCTTAACTATAACACGACTTATGTAATTTTCAAGGTGATTATGGGTCATCCAAATAATTGGCAAATACAATATAGTTAGCAAAAATTGGGGTGAATGGAGACACACATTGGCAAAATGTCAGGCGAATTGGGTCCTCTTGGCTAACAAATCTTCATATGGTTATAGGAAAATCATGGTTGTCTATTAAGGCAACCTCAGAGAGTGTAGGCGAAAAAAATAAATTTACCGTGTGTCCACCATATATTGTATTGGCGAAATCCTCACGTAGAAACATTTAATTACATAAAACATATTGTGATCGGGTCGTGAATTTGACAAAAATTGATAATGTTATGGCGACATGGCCACCCCCAGTCGGTACAAAATATTTGCCATTTCCCAGGTCACCGACGTGAAAAATTTGCCATTGGCGAATATTCGCCACTAAAGTAATCTTTGGTTCACATCATATGACTGGAGATAAAAGGAAGTTCTTAACTATGCAAGAAATTGATGGTGGTCTGGTTAGATTTGGAGATGACAAAGCATGCATGATCAAGGGAAAAGGAACAATATCACTAGATGGTAAGCATAACACTGATAATGTTTATTATGTTGAAGGTTTAAGGCATAATCTTTTGAGTGTAGGACAATTAGTGGATAAGGGATTTCAGTTATAGTTCAAGGATGGAAAATGCAAGATTATCAATAGATCTGGTTTGGAAATTGCAACTGGTACATAGACTAAAGGTAATATCTTTCATTTTAACTGTGGTGAGAAGACATGTTTGATTGCACAAATTCATGAGAGTTGGCTATGGCATAAGAGGTTGTGTCATGTGAATTTTGATTGCATTGTGAAGATCAGTTCTACTAAGGCAGTTAGAGATATACCTAAGATTGTAAAGCCCTATAATTCAGTATGTAAGGAATGTCAAATGGGAAAGCAAGTCAGGATTTCTTTTAAGAGTATACAAGAAAAATCTAATGACGTTCTTGATCTTATTCATACTGATTTGTGTGGTCCTGTTAGAATCAAAAGTTTTCAAGGTGATAGATATTTCATGCTAATCATTGATGACTATTCTAGAATGATGTGGGTTACTTTTGTAAGGGAGAAGTCTGAAGCATTTGTGAAGTTTAAAATCTTTAAAGCTAAAGTTGAGATAGAGACATGATTGAAGATTAAATGCTTAAGGTCAGATCATGGTGGAGAATTCACATCCGGTGAATTTAACAATTATTGTGAGAAGAATTGGATAAGGAGACAATTGTCTGCACCTCGGACACCTCAGCAAAATGAAGTTGTGGAAAGGAAGAACATAACTATCTTGGATGTAGCTAGAACCATGATGATGAAAGCTAATTTGCCTCATATCTATTGGAGAGAAGCTATAAGAACGATGGTATACACATTCAATAGAGTTCATATCAAAGGAGATACCGATAAGACACCTTATGAGTTATGGTTTGGTCACACACCGACAGTTAAGTATTTCAAAATCTTTGGTAGGAAATTATATATCAAAAGAGATGATTCCATTGGAAAGTTTGATCCTAGATATGATGAAGGAATATTTCTTGGTTATTCTAATGAAAGGAAAGCATATAGATGTTATAACAAAAGATTGCAGAGAATTATGGAGAGCACAAATGTCAAAGTGGATGAGCAAAATTGAAGTTAAATTAGAACTTATGAGAGAGAACTGACAGTGGAAATGATCATATGTGAACCGGTAGCACCTATACTAGAACAAAATGTTGAACCAGTTACTCTGGCAGTATCAGAAAATTCAACAGTAACTGAAGATCAAGAAAGAGGAACATAAAATCAGAAGAGTCCTAGGTATGTAAGGTTGAATCATTTTGAAGATCAGATAATTGGAGACAAAATCAAAGGAGTGATGATAAGAAGAAGGTTGGAAGCTGATGAGGTATGTTTTATTTCTCAAGTTGAACCGACATCAATAATTGAAGCTTGTAAAGATGAATATTGAATGAAAGTTGTGGAGGAAGAATTAGATCAGATAAAAAAGAATAACACATGGACTTTAGTTCCCCAACCTATAAATAAGAAATTTATTAAAACTAAATGGGTTTTGAGGAATAAATTGAATGAGGATGGACAAGTTGTGAGGAATAAAGCTAGATTGGTTTGGAAAGGATATTCTCAGAAGGAAGGAATTGACTATGATGAAACCTTTATGCCAATAGCTAGGATTGAAGTTGTGAGATTATTTCTTGCGTATGCTTCTCATAAGAATTACAAGGTTTATCAGATGGATGTTAAGTGTGCATTTCTGAATGGAGATCTTGAAGAGGAAGTTTATATTGATCAACCTAATTGATTTTCACTTTCAGATGACAAAAACATGGTTTGCAGGTTAAGAAAATCTTTATATGGATTGGAACAAGCCCCTAGAGCTTGGTATACAAGATTGGATAAATATCTTTTGAAGCTAGATTTCACTAAAGGTAATGCTGACAGTAATTTATATTATAAGATCATTGATGATGACATATTGATAATTGAGGTCTTTGTTGATGATATCATTTTTGGAGGTGAAGATAAGTTGTGTATGGAATTCTCTAACAATATGAAGAATGAATTTGAGATGTCTATGATTGGGGAGATGAGATTTTTCTTAGGTTTGCAGATTACTCAAATTGATAAAGGTATTTTCATCTGTTAAACTAAGTATGCTAGAGAGTTGTTGAAGAAATTTGGTATGGAAAATTGTAAACTGGTTAGTACTCCTATGGTTACAAGTGACAAATTGACAAAGAAAGATGCATCTACATCGGTAAATCCTATTAGGTACAAATCTATGATTGGTGGTTTGTTATATCTAACTCAGACTAAACCAGATATAATGAATGTAGTTTGTATTGTATCAAGATATCCGAGTGATCTTAGAGAAAATCATGAGAGTGTGGTGAAAAAGATTTTTAGGTATTTGCAAGGAACAACTGAATATGGTTTGTGGTATCCTAAAAATGATGACTTTACATTATGTGCATATACAGATGCAGATTGGGCTGGAGATGTTGATGATTAGAAGAGCATATCCGGTGGAGCTTTCTTTCTTGGAAAGAAACTTGTTTCATGGATCAACAAGAAGCAGTCATGCACTTCTTTATCTGTTGCTGAAGTTGAGCATGTTGATGCTGCTACTAACTGTACACAAGTTCTATGGATGAAGAAAAAGTTGAAGGATATAAAGGTGGATTGTAATGAACTGGTAGTTATTCACTGTGATAACTCTATTGCTATTGATATATCAAAGAATTTGATATTTCATTCTAAGACAAAGCACATATCTATCAAGTATAACTTTTTGAAGGAGAAGGTGGAAGTAAATGAAGTTAGACTAGTTTATGTGAACACTAAAGAGCAGATTGTAGACATTTTTACTAAACCTTTTCCTAAAGAATCATTTGAGTACTTCAGAGACAGGTTGGGGTTTTTTTCCCCTTCGATAGAGACCTGAGTGATGCTGATTGGCATCAGTCCGATATGCATTATCAGAGTTATTACTCATTATAGATTGATGTGGTGGTGCTACTACTCAGGGGGAGTAGTCAGCTATATGTTTCAGAGGATTTATAATTTTTCTTTGATATTTTATGCCAGATCTTTGGCATTGATGTCAAAGGGGGAGAGATATATGTGAAAAATAGAGCTTAACAAAATATCAATCAAAAGGGAGTTTGATTCAAAACTTTATTGCTATATCATTTTGTGGGAGACTTGTTTGGAATTTCTTGGCACTTGGATGTTTTTCACATCTAGTGTTGCCATCAATGCCAAAGGGGGAGATTGTTGACAATTTGGAATTGATTATGTGTTGCATTGATGACAACACCGGTTATTTTGGTTGTTTATCAGTTTTCGATTGGTTCTGGTAGAGTGGTTGATTATGATATTGATCTGGTAGGATCTGGTATGCTTTGGTTTGTGGAATCAGTTTGGATATGTCATTCATGCTATTTAGATGTGTATCACGATCAGTTGGTTCAGGATTTGATGACTCGGGAGCTATCATTTCTTCTAGTAAGCCTTTTGGTTACCGGTAAGGGTTTTACCGATAGAGCTTTGTTGAAGATCTTTTGATGCACATGATAAGTGGTGTCGGTGTGGCTTCTAGATGGCTTTCAGGATGCTGTTGGTTATCATGTTCATGTTCCAGTTCATTGGTGGTGTTGGATTTGGTTTATGGTGACCTATTTTGGGTCCGGTGTTATCTAGGTTATGGACCAGTTTCTATAACGTGTTGGAGGATGTTCCTGATGCATTACCGATAGGATTTAATGATTGGTTTACATTGTTTTTGGCCTAAGACGACTTGGTTGATCATTGGATTATGGGTTTATGTAATGAATTTATTGTATTATCTTTAGGTGGCCGACCTAATTGTTTAGGTCCCGAGTTGGTATAAATATGATGTAAGATCTCTTTGTAGATCAATGGGTTGATAGGAAAAGGTTATGGGATGATCTGTGTGTGAATATTGTTGTAATCATATGCAAAAGGTTTGGTTGATCATAGGTGATTGAATTGGGTTTGTAGGAGAGGTTTAAGGCCTCCGGTATTGAGCTTAACCAGAACTGTACTCAGGCATAGGAGATGCTATACTTTCAATTCACTCTTCTTTCTGGATTGTAGTTTGATGTTTATGTAGTCAGTGAGGCCCCTTTTGTGATGAGCAGTGCGCTATAAGTTGTTAGCCTTCTGGCATGTGCAGGCCCCTCATATTTTAATCACATACTTACTACAGAAGGATTATCTAAATGTGGGTAGGCTTCCCACCGTGGTTTTTCCCTTTACCAGGTTTTCCACGTACAAATCTTGGTGTCATGTGTTATGGATGGACGGTAACTGTTCTGTGATTTTTGTTTATGTATAAATGCTTTATCAGTCATTCTAGTATTTGTTTTATGCATTCTGGTATTAATTTTATGTGTTCCGGTAATAAGGATTTAAATGCTTAAAGTTCTTTAATCTGGTGATAACTCATTCACCCCCCCTCTAAGTTGTCCTCTAGTTATCTAAGCTATCTAATAGATAGATATTGTAACCAATCACCATTGAAGAAAATTTTACATCATTCTTAGGTATTTCATTGATTGTCATTGCCTTTTTGCAAAATTTAGATCCAATTGTATCAGTAACAAGTTGGTTCTTCACGGACTTCAGCATAGGCAAATCATCAGATGAGCTCAAACCAGTTGCGATCCTAATGGCATCCTTGGTAATCTTAAATAGCTTGCTCAACCACATAAATTTATCATGCATTCGGCTCAAAACATACTAGACCCATTCATTTTCATCGAACAACGAGAACTTGACAACTTGAGAAAAGTTCTTCTCCTCCAACAATCTAAATTTTGGTTTGTCTAAAATCATTTCCTAACAGTGCTTAGAGTATAGATTCAACATCTGTGAGCTCCCTAGCTCCTCAAGATTTGCATGAATGTAAGCCCTAATGTCTTCGACATGAGGAACTTCATATGAAACCGAGGAAAATGCACCTAGCGGGTCTACCTCAGGGGTGCTTCTTGAATTTCGGGTGAGACCTTTTAGTGATATCAACAACCAATGGAGTATCCATTTTCAAAAAAATTCAATTTGGAATACTTCGATGATAAATACCTTTTTCATTGGATTAGGGTTTCGTACGAAATTGCCTTCACACTTCGATCTCTCAAAAATGTGCTTTTGGAGCACTCTTAACCTCTTTATCTTCAAACAAAAAGTGATAAATGAGAAGGTAAAGTTACCTTTTATCGTCCGCACACTTAAATTTTTAGGGAAATAAATGTTGTTGCCTTAAACTGTCCAGATACCTTGTCTTCACAAATAGCTCCACACAAATTCATCTACTGATCTTCAATATTACTCGATTTCTTCCTGAAATAAATCCAAATCAAGTGAAATAGCCAAATACAACTTCTATTATCCTGTTAGATTCAAGTACCAACCGCTAGCAGGGGGAAATAGGATTTTCTTCAAAACTCCCCTAGGCTAGAGGCCTTAAATTAATTCCTAGATGAATTTCGAGCACCAGATTCAATTGCAGACCCATTCCCTGTATCAGTATCACTTTTATTTACCCATGTCTTCTTTATTTGATTCCTGATCTCATCCACTTTCCCTTTACCTTTATCATCTATCTACACACTCTTGTTCTTGTCTGCTGGTCCCTTCATATTCACATTTTTGCTTCTACAAAATCTTGCAATGTGACTTTTTTGTTGCAATTATAGCACACAACATTTCCTTGTCTAGACTTGTAATTCCCTTAATTTCCTCTTGATCTACACTGATTAGCAACATGTCCAAACCTATTACATGCATAACATCTAACATTTCCTATTTGAAAGAGTTATTTATCATACTTCTACATTCATTTGATTTATGTCCATACTTATTGCATTTGAAACACTGATCAAATAAATATGGACCATTTTGATTCATTCTACTTTTGCATTTGTAAAGCGAAAAAATCGAACCCTAGTCGTTCTCCCCTCCCCAACTCCAAGGAGAGAGAAGGGAGAGTCACTAGGGTTGATGGTTTTCACTTAGGAGGGACTTTACATTCAAAAGAGGGGTTGAAACCCACAAGATCCAATCCCATGCAATGCAAGATTGGATTCTATATGAGTTTCAAGGGTTGTGATAGCAAGGATACCCTCTTTTGTAAAGAATGTAGATAGAATGATTAAGCTAGGAATACATAGAAAGTGAGAAAGATTTGCTTATAAACTGGGATAGGGATATGATATGAAGCTGCGGACCTGGAATTAGCAGTAAAATGTTGAGACGGTGCTGTTCTGCAAATTTGAGCGAAAGTTGACAGGACGATGGCGCTCGGAGTGCACACGGTCCTCCGGAAAATCCGCGAAACGAAGGTGGATCTGTTCGTCTCTGCACAAGGATTCCAGATCTTCAATTTCAGCTGCGTACCTGCAACCTACACATAGAAAAGCGAAGACGATTGGGGGGTTAGGGATTAGGGGTTTGCCCTTAGGTCAAACCCCGGTTTTGGAATTAACCAAGAAATGAGAAATGCTGTAAATGTAAATGATTGTAATGTAAAACAAGTACTAGTACCTTGTTGTAAGGATGTTTGTATCCTTATATGCGAAGGTATAGATGTTGTTGTTTGTTGTATGTTGTATGTTGTAGCATGTGATCTCCTCTTCAATGGTTGAATCCTTGTCTTGAATGCAACACTTAGCCTTGAATGGAGACTTAGAATGATCAATTGCTTGAAGGAATGCTTGAATGCTTGAATGCTTGAATGTTTGAATATCGTTTTCGCGTCTTGTACACATATGTCCTTCCTCCTCCAAATGGGAGAGGAAATGTAGTTTTTATACTTGCCAATTAGGGTTAAAAGACTGATTTTCCCGACCTTAGGCCGACCAGGAAATGTTATTTTCCAAATTGCAAACAAAAAGGCCCGAAGTCCCGTAGGAGACCGGGCCCAAAATAGGGCCAGGGACCAGGGCGTTGGGCGCCATGGTCCTGGGGGACCAGGGCGCTAGGTGCCCTAGTCCTGAAGGACCAGGGCGCTGGGCGCTCTGGTCCCACCTCCCGGGACAGCAGGGTGCAAGGAGGATCAGGCCAGGGTGCTTGAAAAATGCAGTTTTTGATGTCATGAACAAGATTTGGGGTCTCCATTCAGGTTCCGTGTTGCATCGCCATCGTGAAGACCCACATGCAGTCGAAATTGCAAGTGTCACAATTTTAGGACACTACATTTAGCCCCCACTTTAGCGGGAGTATAAGCGTACGCTCATACTTCCGGTAAAGTACAAGGAAACAACATTGAAAAACTTTCACCACGTCAAGGAGGCAAGATACACCAAGCCCCCAGTGGACTAAAGATCTTACGACTTCGATTGACAAAGTAAAAGGGAAGATCACGAGGGAGAACCATGACTGTCAGTAGTAAGGTTCCCTCACTATGAGTCATGCAAGAAAGATATCAAAAATTTTCAAGGCAAAGCTAAATTTGTCAAGAAATTTTCAAGTATCTTGAAAAGATATGGACGGGATGTATGCCCCCCTAAGTTAAAGTGATCACACACGCCTCACCGGGGGTGATTTCTTTAAGGTAGTGATACATATAAGAAATGAGAAAGGAGCACGTTATCGCAAGGATTTAGCCCCCAAGTGTGAGATAAGCCCAAGGATAATAGACACAAAACACAAAGCACAAGGTGACTTCGCCTTCCTTGGGGTCAGTATGTTGTATGATAATTCATGTATATCATATGTATGTATGCATAATTGTTCTTCATTCCCCAATCAAGGAAGGTCACCTAGAAGAAGGGAACACATGTGTCTTTTGAGTCAACATGAGAGAGACCAAAAGAGATCTCAATGTTTTGCATCATCCTCAAGTAGACAACACTAAGGACAACAAATAGAAGAATGAGAATAACATATAGAAGAAGTAACAAAAGAAATAGAGGAGGAGAGAATCTGCTATGCTAATGAAACTAGTCTAGCACGTCATCTACCCCCCGATCTTGCTGATCAATGTTTTGGGAAGGTAGGGAACACGCTAGACGAGGAACATCCAACACAGCAGATGGAGCTATCACAAGATCCAAACAAGGGCTATGTTCATACCCCAAGCCACGTTGTTCTTGTCTAGGAGCTAGGATAAGTGCTTTAGAAAATTCATTAGATAAATGGTTATCAATATCAACAAGTTCATATTCACTATCAGAATGAACAGGAGAAGTAGCATTTTCATCATGAATAACATTTTCATCTATATCATCATCAAGATTTATAAAAATAGGATCTTTAACTCACACAGGATCAAGACCATCATGCATCTTATGTTTAGGAGATTTCGGCTCAATCGTCGGCTGAGGAGAAAATGGAATAATGCTTGTTGAAGGTGTTTTTGGGGATTGCAAAGTTTGAGAGACAGCTGCCTGAGCTCTAAGATGACGCTTTCGTCGGCGTTCACGTGCAGAACGATTTCGTCTAGTCTTAGTAGGAAGTTGAGAAGATTGAGGAGGAGGAATGTTCTCATCCTTATCACTTGGGTGTTTAGGTTGTGGTCTCTTAGGTTGAATAATAGGAGAAGAGAAAGGTCTCTTCTCTCCATAAGAGGAAGGAGGAGGAATTGCTCCATATAAGGGAGGAATATTTGGTTTAGGAAGGAGACCAAGTCCATCATGATGAGGAGGTATAGGTCTACTTTTAGGAAGTTTATCAGACATAGACATAGTCACATCCATAGGGATGGGTTGGGAATCTTCTTGAGGAAAGACATTAGTTTTATCTTTCAAAGGAAGAACTTCCTTCTCAAGAATGATAGGAATGTCAAGTTTGGGTGTTCTAGGTTCACTTAGAGAAAGGATCATATCCTTTTTCCACTTTTGATAAGATTTGAAAAGATGATCACTTCGCGGAGGAAGAGATTGGAATTGTTTAGGCCAAAAATAATCAATAGGAACGCTAGAAGTCCTTTCAGCTGGTTTAAAGAGACTATGATTGACAGTAACAACTTCACCATTATGGGGAAATTTCAAACACTTGTGAATAGGAGAAGCAATAGCTTTCATGGAAGATAGCCAAGGATAGCCAAGCTTCACACGAAATTGTTCAGAAGATGGAATAATAGCAAAGTTCACATCAAGGGATTTGTTATGGACCTCAATAGGTAATGTAATAGAACCAATTGCAGGAGAAGAAAATGCATCAAATAGTTTCACAACCACATTTGTTTCATCATAGATCACTTGATTCAATTGCAAAGTAAAAAGAAACTCTTTAGTAATGACATTAACCATGCAAGAAGGATCAATAAGCACTCCACGACAAGGTGTATTTTTGACTTTTGCAACTATATATAAAGGACCGTCAGGTGCCCTGATAGTTTCACTAGAATCAAATGTGATGGAAGGTTCTTTAGGGATTTTCTATTGCTCCACAAAGTTAATCACATTCGGAGTCATAGACACGAGATCATCAGGGGAGACAGAGGAATCAGTAGTATCAATCGCATTAGAGGTATGAGAAGGCAATGGATCAGTGAAAATCTTAAGATTTTGGCTAGGAGGAGCTACAGATGTATTGCCTTTATCATTCACTCCAGAAACAGAGATAGTATTATTATCAATCAAATCTTGAATTTTACCCTTTAAAGCAAAACATTTTTCAGTATCATGCCCAGGTTGACGATGAAATTGACAAAAAGATTTGTTATCAAAATAAAGTGAATTAATCTTTGCAGGATCAATTTGCCTTATAGGAGGAAGAGTAAGCACATTTTGTTCCAATAACTTATTCATAATACTATGCAATGATTCATTCAAAGGAGTAAACTTTCTTTCTTTCTTGAAAAACTTAGAAATAGGAGACACACCTGATGCTGCATTCACATTGTTGTTGATGATGTTTTCATTGAATTTAATGGACTCTCTGTTCGGTTTAAACTTCCCAAATGTTGTTGACTACTATCACCCTTATCACTCGGAGCCATAGGATGTGATTGTTCCATTTGACTCACAGTCAGTTGATAATTGTGAAGAGTTGCGCACAACTGTTGGAAAGAAGTAAACTCAGAAAACAGGAGTTTTTCTCTAATGTCTTTTTGTAAATTAGAAATAAAGATTCTTTGAATATCATTGTCAGGCACTGGAAAAGAAATCTGAGCATACAAATGCTTATATCTACCAATGAAATCAGTCACTTTTTCTTTAACACCTTGTTTACAATGCATTAAATCAATCAAAGTAACTTTAGGACTTATATTGTTTTGAAATTGTTGAATAAAAGCATTTGCAAGTTGTTCGAAAGAAGTAATAGAATAGGAAGGCAACGAGCAATACCATTGTAGGGCTTTGTCTCTTAATGTTCTAGTAAACAGTTTTGCAAGAAACCTTTGGTCATAAGCAAAATCAGTACATATTGTTTGAAAGGTCTTAACATGTGTTAGAGGATCACCCTTACCATTATAAAGCTCCAAATGCGGAATTTCAACATGTTTAGGGGGAATAGCTCGAACAATGTCAAGAGAAAGTGGGCTCGCAACATCAAATGTGGGCACACTAAACTTAGATTGATTCATAGAGGCAATTTGTTGCTGTAAAGAAGAGACAGTTTGTGCAAGATTGTTAATGGTCGCTTCAGTCGAAGAGTTCACATTAGACGTGTTAGATTGTGATGGAGGTGTTATGTTATTGAAAGAAGGTAGAGAGTAAGGTGGTGGGACACTATGATAGTTAGTCATAGGAGATGATTGGACAGGAGGAACACTACAAGGAGGAATGGAATGGTTGAATGAATTGCCCCCTTGCGTCATGTTCATTTGTGGAGATATAAGAGGAACACTCACTGAAGGAATGAATGAAGAAGTTGGATTGAATGAAGGAAGAGGGTTGATTGAAGAAGAAGGGTTGCCCCCATGATTAGTGATCATAGGAGGAATGTCTTGTATTGAAGTAGTCATTATGTTTGATGTAAAAGTAGGTATACTAGCAATAGGAGTCGTCAAAGGAATAGAATGATTGTCTTGAGTAGGAGGTTGTGTATAACCTAAGGTTTCGGCACAACTCTTCATAGGCATCACATTTGAATCCACAATGTGTGCAATACCATGCAAAATATCAATTCCATTCTTATCACTTTGAAGCATACGTTTTAGACCCTCAATTAAAGGAAGAGCTTGACTATCAGGGTATTCTTGAGACATCCACTGTCGAAAATCGTCAAATTGGTTATCCAATTTTGAAAGTTGTTCTACAGAAACCTCATGGAGAGCTTCTTCATCATTAAGAGGATTAGGGGAATTACCCATGTCCTCGTTAAAAAGACCATTCAAATTAGGTTCCATCTCCTCAGTAATTAAACCTTGGAAAGACTTAATTCTAAGGCTTCGTCTAACGGGAATAGTGTAAGTAGGGCTTATTGTTGTAAAACTCATGCACTAAAGAAAGAGAGAAGATTTTGAATTTTAGAGGTAGCAAATTTCAGTAAAACCAGCCAATCTTCTAGATTTAAGCTGTTAAATACAATCAGGACAATCTCCCGAAATTTTGGAAAAAATGTCCGAGACCGTGGCGCTCGGAGTGCACACGGTCCTCGCAACTTTTTTCGAAATTTTCAGGGATGAAAGTTATGATGATTTTACAGCTAACCTGAAAAAATTGAGTGATTTTACGATCTTTAGATAGGCCAAATTAAAGTTGCAATCTCAAAATTGAACCCTACCAAGATTGTCGAAAAATGCAAAATTTGAATTTTGAAAAAGAGAGGGAAACTGAAATTTTGAATTTTATGATTTTAGAGGGAATACCAAAAGCAATGCAAGTTTTGAAATTTGAAAGTTGACTCAATTTCACGCAAAATTCAATTTTGAAAGCGGAAATCAAAGTTGTTGTAATTAAGCACTTAATTTCAAAAGTCACAAATTGCAAAAATTTGAATAAATCACTGAAATTTCGAATGAATGATAACACACTTTTCAGATTTAGGACTGTAAGAAACACAATTTTGACACAAATTTCAATTTCAACAATTTTTGAATGATTAGAAGCCTCAATCCAAGCAATCACTAGACCAACTTTGACTGTAATTTTGAAAGTGTTAAAATTGATAAAATCAGCCAAAATTCTGGATTTTAGCAGAAAAATACAGTAAGATCTAGCTCCCGAAATTTCGGAAAAAATGTCGAGGACGATGGCGCTCGGGGTGCACACGGTCCTCGCAAATTTTTTCCAAATTTTCAGGGATGAAAGATATTGTGATTTTATTGCGGAATCCAAAGTTACAGCCGATTTGGAGATGTTTTGATCAGTGAAATTGTCGAACAAAGGTTGAATCAAGAGGGTTTCAAAAATTAGGGTTTTGACACTTAACCACTTAATTTTCAAAATTAAAGCACAAATATGAATTGATAATTTGTAATAGAAGGGCAAATCTGAAACAAGCATTAACAATTAAACATTTCACAAGTTTAATTACTTAAAAAGAAAATTTTAGGGTTTTTATGCAATTAGCCTCTAAAATTTGCAAAAGATCAAACATGGAAATGTAATCAAGGAATCCAATTTTCAGATCTAACTATGAATAATCAGAAAGGATGTTCACGTCGGGTTCACCAAAATGTAAAGCGGAAAAATCGAACCCTAGTCGTTCTCCCCTCCCCAACTCCAAGGAGAGAGAAGGGAGAGTCACTAGGGTTGATGGTTTTCACTTAGGAGGGACTTTAAATTCAAAAGAGGGGTTGAAACCCACAAGATCCAATCCCACGCAATGCAAGATTGGATTCTATATGAGTTTCAAGGGTTGTGATAGCAAGGATACCCTCTTTTGTAAAGAATGTAGATAGAATGATTAAGCTAGGAATACATAGAAAGTGAGAAAGATTTGCTTATAAACTGGGATAGGGATATGATATGAAGCTGCGGACCTGGAATTAGCAGTAAAATGTTGAGACGGTGCTGTTCTGCAAATTTGAGCGAAAGTTGACGGGACGATGGCGCCCGGAGTGCACACGGTCCTCCGAAAAATCCGCGAAACGAAGGTGGATCTGTTCGTCTCTGCACAAGGATTCCAGATCTTCAATTTCAGCCGCGTACCTGCAACCTACACACAGAAAAGCGAAGACGATTGGGGGGTTAGGGATTAGGGGTTTTCCCTTAGGTCAAACCCCAGTTTTGGAATTAACCAAGAAATGAGAAATGCTGTAAATGTAAATGATTGTAATGTAAAACAAGTACTAGTACCTTGTTGTAAGGATGTTTGTATCCTTATATGCGAAGGTATAGATGTTGTTGTTTGTTGTATGTTGTATGTTGTAGCATGTGATCTCCTCTTCAATGGTTGAATCCTTGTCTTGAATGCAACACTTAGCCTTGAATGGAGACTTAGAATGATCAATTGCTTGAAGGAATGCTTGAATGCTTGAATGCTTGAATGTTTGAATATCATTTTCACGTCTTGTACACATATGTCCTTCCTCCTCCAAATGGGAGGGGAAATGTAGTTTTTATACTTGCCAATTAGGGTTAAAAGACTGATTTTCCCGACCTTAGGCCGACCAAGAAATGTTATTTTCCAAATTGCAAACAAAAAGGCCCGAAGTCCCGTAGGAGACCGGGCCCAAAATAGGGCCAGGGACCAGGGCGCTGGGCACCATGGTCCTGGGGGACCAGGGCACTGGGCGCCCTAGTCCTGAAGGACCAGGGCGCTGGGCGCTCTGGTCCCACCTCCCGGGACAGCAGGGTGCAAGGAGGATCAAGCCAGGGTGCTTGAAAAATGCAGTTTTTGATGTCATGAACAAGTTTCAAGGTCTCCATTCAGGTTCCGTGTTGCATCGCCATCGTGAAGACCCAAATGCAGTCGAAATTGCAAGTGTCACAATTTTAGGACGCTACAGAATTGAATAGATTTATGACCAAATTTATTGCAAACAAAGAAATTACCATTGAAAGATGGAAACCTTTGAGCATTAGGTTGTCTTACCGGAGACCTTCTAGATTTGTTCTTCTGATTAGGATTGCTTTGACCAAATCTGAAGCTTTCACCTTTCTTAAATCTAAGACCTTGCTTGTTATCTACCCTCTTTTGGCTTTCAAGTAATGCATCAAGTTTATTTGAGATAATCTTTAACTTCTTCTTGTACTCATTTTCAGTCACAAGTTCATTCATAAGAGTGATAATCTTCTTTTCAAATTCTTCCTCATTATGTTTGGATTGTTGCAAGTCAAGCTTCAGTTGGCCAATCTCACAATCAAGTTTGTTGCATTCATCATATCTTTCTTTCAAGGATTGGTTAAGATTATCTTCATTCTTCTTTCTTCCCTCAATTTCCTTGGCCAACCCCATCACTATAGATTTCATCTCTCATTTTAGGACTGCATTATCTTTTGCAAGATTCTCACATTCTTTTGTCTTGTCCTTCAAGGCTTGACTTAGGAGACCATATTCCATGCTTTTTCTTTCTTTCTACTTTAGCTGATCACATAGTTCCTTTCTCTTTTCCCTAGATTTGTTCAGTTTCTCTTTCAATGAATGGATGAATTTTTTAGCATCCTTAAGGTTCGCCTGTAACTCCCAAACTTCAACTTTGGATGATCAAGATCATCTAGTGAAACTAGGAGTTGTTGATGAAGACCATTAAAATCCATTGAATCACCTTCCTGAATCTTCCTTAAGCTATTAGACTTCCTTCAAGGAACGGGGGGAGGCAGGGGGGTGAATCAATGTTCTGCAATCTTTAACTTTATTAAACTAATCTTTCAACCACTTAATGCATATGAACAAAAGAAAGATGCACGAACATAGAGAAAATAACCACAACACCATAACACCAAGATTTTTGTATGTGGAAACCCGGTTAAGGGAAAAACCACAGTGGGGATGAACCCACAAAATAAGTATAGTTTACAAAAGTATAGAAATATTACAGTGGGGAATGCACATGCATTCAGGCACACTACCTAGAGCTCACTGCTCAAAACAAAAGAAGGCTCACTGCCTAAATACAAAGATTGTAGATCATTTGAACTATTGAACAACATCTACAAACACCAAAGTATAGTTCCAATTAAGCTCATTACACAGATTACATACTTTGCTCACACTTCATCTTATGCTGCTCTATTTTGCTACATTATAACTAATCCGAAGCACTAATCTCCAACCTGCATAGGTGAATTTATGCTCAATCAATTACTAATACCTTTTTCATCCTCAAAATGACCAAAAAAGTTTCTCTTATATATTTGCAGCAAGAAATCATATTGGATACATGCCGACTCAAGAACATTTAATATTTTTATGATCCGTGTACAAACTGGTGGCAAAATCCAAACTCAAATGCTAATGCGGACCAAAAAAATTGAATACATGCTACCACATATATTTACTAAACATCCTCAATCACAAAAATAATCACCAAAGTCGCTCCACTTAATCCGCATAAGGATTTATCATGCTAGTCAGTCGTATTGCACTGTCAAACCAAAACCCAATACACCAAATCTTTTAACTCGCACACCAATCATCACCATAAGCTAAAATTATGGAATAAGGTACTCCAGACATCTATTAATCTTCCCTTAGATCCACAACACAAAATATTACCTTGAAACAAAATGCTAATCAAAATACCAAACACTGTGAAACACTCTGATCTAAGCTCCTTATATTCCAAAATTGTTGAGTTAAGTACTGTTAATAGTGAATCCATGTGCTTAGTACAATCTTTGATGGTTTTCTCAAAGAATTCACTTTTCTCTTTATCTACTCTTTCCTTTACAGTTTCCTCATTCACCTTATCTATGGTTAGAACATTTTTAGCAATAAATTTGGACAATGTGTCCAATTTACCTAAAGAATCCTCAATGTGATCTATCTTACAGGTTGGTGCAATCATCTTCAAAATAGGTAATGTATCATCAATAACCTTAAATTCTAAGGCATTGCAATCTTTTATCCTCTTAATTAAATCCAATAGAACATCTGTTACATTAGTGGGCCTGAATTCTCTAGTAGATGTACTTGGTTTTGCAATAGTTTTCCTTTCAATAGATACTTGCCCAATTGCCTTAACTATTTCTTCCTTGTTTCCATCAATTGCTTCCTCTTTATTTACATTTTCTATCAGTTTCTCTATTTGTGTTATTACATCTGCTTCTTTTGGTTTTTCAGTCTGAGTAAGTACCTCTGCATCTATCAGTTTCTTTGTCTTCAGTTTCTCAGTGTTAGTTACCTTAGCCTCTGCAGGTATCTCAGTGTTCAAAGAGTCAACAGTGTGTGCCAGTGACACAAAGATCTCACTGTTCTTAACATAGGCTACCTTAACCTCTATAGTCTCTTTATCCACAACAATGTTAAAATCTTGTGTATTAACATTCATAGTGAAAAGAATTTCAGAGTCTAGGTTAGTGTCATCATGTGTTACTTCTTCAGTTGCCTTACCTGGTTGACTGTCTGTATGTACTGGTGTATCTGAAGTTATTGATGGAGTATCCTGTGTTGGTGGAGGAATGTTATCTATAACCTTTATAACAGCTATACTACCAATTTTTCTTTTACCTTTGTCCTTTTGGTATACCTTCGCAAAAGATTTATCCATTTTCTGTCTCTCCCTTTCCTCTTTCTTTTCTTTTTCAACAAAAAATATGTCCCATTTATCTGTAGTTTCATTAGCAATTTATTTTACTCTCCCAACCATTAGGCTAACTTGTCGGTTTCCACTCACAAAAACTGACCGGTTTGCTTTAGAAATCAGTTCATCAATTTCCTCTTTAGAATTTATAGGGTGTACTGCCAATAATACTTCAACTTTTAACTTTTTGTCTAATTCCATCACTAACATTCTTTTAGCTTCTAATCTTAGATATAAGTCATTCGATAGATCATCTACAACTTCAATCAAAACCTTCTTATAGATGTCTAAATCCAAAATAATACTAGCCTCTATTGTGTCCTTGTTAGAATCTTTGAATGAATGATACAATTTGCTCACATTACTGAGATTACCTTCTTGTGTTATCTCATTTACCAGTTCCTCTGCTGTAAGGGTATCCGGTGTCTTAGGTTGTTTCTTCTTTGGTGTTAGATTTTTCTTAGGCTCCCTAATAGCCTACTGCTTCTTCCTTAATGTCCTTGCCTTTTTAGGAGAAGGAGAAGGTGCCGGTGAGGGTTTTCTCTTCTTCCTCTCAACTCTTTTGAACTCATCTACTTTTCCACTGTCTGTATCCAAAGAAGTGACAACCGGTGAAACATGAGCTACCGGTTCCAGTCCTTACAATTCACTAGCAGATATACCACTCAAGTTCATTACATTTTCCTTAACCTCCTTAGCCATCTTGGATGCATCTCTGATAAATTTCTCTCTTCTTTTTCTCTGCTTCTGCATTGAAACAACACTCTCAATATCTCAGCACTACCAAAAATTTCTTCAGATGGTTCCTTAGGTGCATCAATAAGTGTTTTAGCATATGCTTCAAGAATATTTAGATCAACTTCATAACCCTTCTGTTATCCAAATAGTTGTAGGAGTAACAACTTCCATCCATATTTCATCACGTTTGATCACAAAACAAATTTGCTTATCATACTTGTTTATAATGCTCTGTGGTATCCTTTCTCTAGCCTTAATCTTAGTTTGGAAGTTTTTGAAGTAGTCTACTATAATGTTATCACTATTAGAGCCCATATCGGTGATAGATTCCATGATTTGTTTGCCTACCGAGATGTCATATCCAAAGTCCTTATGACCAATACTGGGTACCTCTTTGGTGAAGTAAAGCATCAAACACACAAGTAGGTTGCCAAAATGGAATGTCCCCTTCTTGTCACCCTTAATCTTTTTTAGGTTATCAATTAGTTCATCCCTAAGGCATTCACAGATATCAATCCTAGCATTGTTCTTGACCATCTCATATGCACTATGAATACATAAGCTGGAAACATAATTTAATCTATTTGCATGAGTTACTCTATAGCCAAGTGCCATGCTCACATATCTCACATTTGCATCAGTAATGTCATTAACCCTAAGATATCTGTTGTCAAATGTGGCTCCAGTTAGGTCCATAACACCCTTGTTAGGTATCTTCTTTGTTTTGTTGGGCCTACTATCGGTTGAGGATAAACCACTAACTGCCTTGATTGCTTTCTTTGAGATTTTAAAAATAGAGTCTAGCCACATAAAATCTCCATGAACTCTGCTTAGTACAAGTCAAACTACCTTCTTCGGAAATTAAGGTATGTTCAGAATTTCAACAAATCCTAGGTCTCCTACAATCTTGTGCTCTGGTTTAACCAAACCTTGTTCATCAGTAATAACATCATTGTACATGTTCTTTAAGTCATTAGTCCCTAAATTTTCTATGTTGCAGTGAATGTAAATTCTCGGGTCTTAGGCAAAAGCGACTCCCTTCAGAATTTTTGTAAAAGCTCTGATAGAATCATCTTGCATGGCAATTTTAGGGATGATCTTAAATACGGGTCTAGGACGCTTAATGTTTTCTACCATAGTAGGGTTTGCAATAAACTCAAGTGCAGAAGATGAAGATGTCATTTCAAAAGATAAATACCTCTTGCTTGAAATATTGAATGCCTGAAAAACACTTTGCTACTTTGCCTTAGGATGCCTTTGCTCAATTTCGTGCTCTCTGAATGCTTGGATGCTTGGTGGTTTGAAATGAGGGTTTTCCAGTGCTTTATAACCAAAAAGTTCTTCAAAAACTGCATTAAATGCTTGCTGGTTAAGTGAAATCTTAACACATCTGTCGATAAAGAAGAAATGTGTCTTCTTACCATCAACCAAGGGTAGAATGCATGATTTTCAACTTGTTGTCATACCCCCTAAGGATTATTCCTTAGTTAGATGAAGAATCTCCTACCGGTGGAGGGTTACTCTATTCTACCGGTGCAGAGATAGATTCATCAACTCTATGATCTCTCTTCTGAATCCATTGTTTTAAAAATTCTTGCTTTATTTCATTTACCTTTTCTTTTCCCTTCTCATTAGATCCTTTATTGTTTGCCGGTATAGTCTTTCTTCTACAAAATTTTGCAATATGCCCAATCTTGTTACATGCATAAAAAGTTAAATTATTCCTCTGAATAGCTTTTCCATATCCTTGATCGGTTTGTGCTCTGCATTGATTAGATAAATGTCTAAATCTACCACAAACATAACATTTCACATTCATTCTACAATTTTCTGAATTGTGACCAACTTTATTGCATTTGGAATATTGATCGATGGGTAAGTTTGTATTCTGATTATTTCTAAATCTGCACTGATTTTCTCTATGACCAAATTTGTTGCAATTGAAACATTTCCCATTAAATTTATAAGCATTAGGTTGTCTTACTGATTTGCCATGATCTTAATGATTTGCAGTCCGAAAACTTTCTCCATATTCAAATCCAAGTCCAATTGTATTTCCATTAGGTTTTTGTCTTTTCAGCATGTCATCAAGTCTTTCTAAACTTTTCTTGAATTTGTCTTTGTGTTCATTTGCAGTGATCAACTCATTTTCTAGAATGCCAATTTGTCTCCTAAGATCCTCTTTATCATGCTGCATGTGAATCAGATATGTCTTTAGCATATCATTCTCATGACAAAGTCTCAGATTTTCATTTGCTCCATCATTAAGTCTCCTAGTCAAGTCTTATTCATTCTTCTTTCTATCTTCAATATCCTTACATAGCCTCATGGTTAGATCTTGAATTTCATTCCTCATGTTAGTGTTCTCTTGCCTCAACTTCTCTGCAATATCACTAAGAGTTTCCTTTTCATCATCATGTTTCTGCATTTGCTCATGAAGTTCCTTCCTCTTGCTTTGTGCTTTAACCAGGTTCTCCTGAAGTCCTTTAATGAATTCCTTAGTAGTCCTAAGATCATCTTCAAGTTTGATATTCTTCAATTTTTTTGCATCAAAATCTTCAAGATCTCCTTCCAACTATTTTCTCAAACTCTCCATCGGTACCAGTTTCAAAATTTTCCTCAAGTTGTTAGACTTTTGCAAATAGAGGACCAAGCTCTGATACCAATTGTTATATGCAATGATAGTCCCAAAGACACTGAGAGGGCGGGTGAATCAGTGTCTAACCAGTTAATGGAATATTTGAACTTATTTATAACTTTGCAAATTAAATTAATGTACAGGTAAACAAGCAATAGTGAAGTAAAGAGAAATAACAGAGACAACATAAATGCACACCATAACACAAGATATTTTGGTGAGGAAACTCGGTGTGGGAAAAATCTCGGTGGGATTTGTGACCCACAATATTTACTCACTGGCCAATATGAATAAATATTACTTACAACAAGGGCTTGCACATACAGGAAGGCCAACAACCTAGAGCTCATTGCTCAATTGAAGAGTCTCACTGACTACAAAATGGATAATTAAATCCAATACAATGTACTTCTCAAAATAGCAGCTGCAATGCTTGATTCAGTACCAGTTTAAGCTCTATCAGAAACCTTAACCAAAAACCTTGTCGGTGAATGATATTCACTTACATAACCTATCTGCCTTATTACATAATCCTTTCAATATCTTCTACATAATATTCTTTTATGCCATGCTATTAAATTCTATTACAAAAATGACTTATTAGATCTCATACATATATGTCTTTACAATACATCATGTCGGCTTACAAATAATTAATTACATTTACAATATAATTCACATAAACAAAACTTTGTCTCATGTCGGCCTGAGTGCCGGTATTCTTCATTGCCGGTGAATGTGCCTGCCGGTGCCGGTAGATGATGTTTGTGTTGCTGGTGATCTTGTTCAACCTATTACCAGTTGGTTGCCATCAATGACAACATCAACCATTCTCATTGAGTGTAGAATGCCAACACAACATTCACACACAAAGAGTACCAAAAAAAAACTTTTTGGCAAGGCAATAAGAAAACTGACTACATAATGGGTGTTGTAATGTGCACCATCACAAGGAATAACACACAAAGCCCTTTGTTTGTAAGGAAAATTGAAAACTCCATTGTAATGGGTGTTGCACTGTTCACCAACACAAGCAACAAGGAGGCCACATATATGCCCCACCTTAAGATGTCAACATAGCTACGTGTTGATATCTTAAGGTGGAAAGAGAAACACACTAAGGATACACACCTTCACCACCAAGGAGATATCTCTTAAGAAAAAATGTATGCATTCACAACTAGGAATAAGATACAACACTTTTAGAAAGGAAGATATAATTGTAAAAGAGACATCTTGCAACAAGTGTAAAGGGATATTTTTCAAGGATACATGGTTACCAAATGAAGAGGATATATTTGTCCAAAGGTATCTACCTCCAAGAGAAGATCTTTAACAAAAATAATATCTTCAATTTTAAGAAAGGGAAATAAGACCAAGGATACACACCTTCCCTATTGCTAGGAAAGGGATTCTTGATGAAGGAGTGCACACTTTCAACATGAAAGATAGATCAATTATAAAAGAAATGCACTTTCAAGCAAGGAAGAGGTACTAATCAAGGATTCACACCTCCAAGCATGACTAAGATCCTCATGGACACACAATTATATGCAAGAAAAGATATCCTTATAAAAGATGCACTTTAACAAAGGTAAAGTAGATCCTTAGGAAGGAAAAAAAAATTAAAAACTATTCTTGCCCCCCATCTTGGAGACAAGAATAACTAGGATATTATGTTTCTATCCAAGTATGATTGCACATGAAATTGTACCACCATGATTGACATAGAGAACCCAAACATGGCAACCTACTAGTGTTGCATAGTGAGGAGAAACATAATAAAGCTAAGGAGTGCTAAGGCACTAACTCCAAATTTGGATTTAGAGAAAAAAATAAGATTAGGCATAATATGAATATGGGATCTTGTTGAATACACCAAGTATTGAGGGGGGGTGAATCAATATCTTCAATATTTGAACCCTTGAGCATAATTCAAATTCAAATTCAAAACCACTAAAAAGATTAGCAACAATGAACACAAATGCATAAGAGAACACCAGATTTACATGGAAAACTCAACAAGGGAAAAATCACAATGATTAAAGTTGCTTGAATATATTGCCCAAATCTAGCCTCACAAATAAGAATAAGATTACAATTTTTTTTAAGGCTCGGTGCCTAAAAGAGCATATTGCTGTTGAACAAAATGTACCACTGAGAGGGGGGTGAATCAGTGGTTCCTAAATTCTTTTCTTTTTAAAAGACCTTGGAATACCGGTTATTACCCTAAGCACTAAACAATCAAACTGGTAAGACAAATATAGATATCAAAAGAGGCAAACACACAAATAGAACCCACAACACTAGATGTACGAGGAAAACCCAATATGGGAAAAACCTCGGTGAGAAATGCTGCTGGAGTCTACTGCTCCAATCCAGCCTCACAAGTGAAACAATGGATTACAATGATTTAGGGCACCAACCTAAGGAACACTAACCCCTACTAATTTAGGGCACCAACCCCTACACCAAGCTCCAACTCGGTGTTGTATAAATAAATACAATTTAGATACAGTTATAGCACCTGGTTGCAAATGAGTTATGTAACACCTAAACAATGGATTTCTGTCGGTTAACAACCTCCTCTTCTTCACTGGTTCTCACACTGCCGGTTATCAGATTACTCTCTCTGATTAATCACTGGTTACTCTTAGCCTCTCTTCTTTCTCCCTCAACCTCACACCACACTATGTCATTCTAGGATGCCTTCTTGATCAATCACACCTCACCGTTTAGCTTAACTGTTAGACCTGCAACAGTTTACCGGTTACTCTGTCTCTACCAATTAGACCCTCTCACCGGTTTTCCTGCTAACTCGCTCTGCAACTTTCTTAGTATAAGCTCTAAGGAAGATGATCTTTCTCCTTGATAAACCTCTCTTCTCTCTCACTTTTTTGCATCAAGCATCAACTGATTTCTGTCTTGAGCTCACATATTTATCATCTAGGGTTCCCGCCAAAACAACATTAAAACAATGTCATGTTAGGTTTTTCCTTCACCAACTTGATCCGTATTGGATTTGATTTGATCTACTTTTCTAGAGAGATGATCTTCATGTAATCGATCAACACCACCAATGCCTCACATTCCAATGTGCGTTTTCTATATTTGGAGGTCTGTACCATGCTTTTCTATATTTCTCTATCACACGTCATTAATGGCTCAACTATTTCCATCAGCAAATGGGTAGGAAGATCATATCTTCTTGCAGGATAAGTTCAATCACTTGCTAGCCTGTCTACCTCAAGCCGCAATCTTCTGGCATCCTCCCATGACTTGTGGGTTCTTCATTAAAGTCGACCTACTTGCTGACAGTTACGTTGATGCACACTTCACTAGTTGACATCAATGACAACTTAATGCCAATAATGCCAACAATCTCCCCCTTTGGCATTGATGTCAACTTACTACAATACTTCACACCAGTAGATTTCTCCCCCTTTGACATAATGACAAAGGGTCAGGGTACTTTATACTCCCCCTTTGATTCATACCTAACTCCCCCATAGTCAAATCTTCTCTTAGAGATTATAGCCGGTACTGAGACAAACAACCTTGAACTTTATCTATGGTTATCATGTGGTTCAAGAGTTGTAGATGCTGCTATGAACTCCCCCTGAACCATATAACTCCTTACTAACCTAGGTGCATAAGGCAGGTGACACAACTCCTAACTTGTGTTTTAAGTACTCAAAAGTGCTTACCGGCAATGGTTTAGTGAAAATGTCTACCACTATTTCTCCTGTAGGGACATAGTCCATCTTTACTTCCCATCCTTCAACCTTCTCTATGAGAAAATGATACTTGATGGCTATATGGTTTGTCCTGGAATGCATCATTGGATTCTTTGATATGTTGATGGCACTTGAATTATCACACCGGATGGGAATAGGATTAGAGATGTCCACCTGTATGTACTTGAGGGTTTTATTCATCCAAAGCACCTGAGAGTAGCATGTAGTAGCAACAATGTATTCAACTTCAACAATTGATAGGGAGACTGAATCCCGCTTCTTGCTATGCCATGAGACCAATCGGTCACCTAGGAAGAATGCACCACCACTTGTGCTCTTTCGATCATCAATGCAACTTGCCCAATTAGCATTAGTATAGGATTCTAAGAGGAATTCCCCTTGTTTAGGGTGCCACAATCCATAACTGAGTGTTCCTTGCAAGTACCTAAAAATTCTTCTCATGACATTCATATGTGACTGCTTAGGTGCAGCTTGAAATCTAGCCACCATGCACACTGCCTGCACTATGTCTAGTCTAGAAGTAGTAAGATACAATAAGTTTCCTATCATGGATCTATACAATGTCTGATCCACCATCAGTGATTCATCATTCTTGCTTAATTTGTTTCCGGTCACCATGAGAGTACTTACAAGTTTGCAGTCCTCCATTTGAAATTTCTTCAACATATCCTTTGCATACTTGGTTTGTGAGATAAAGATTCCCTTATCTTGCTGTGATATCTACAAACCAAGGAAGTATGTCAATTCTCCAAGCATTGACATCTCAAATTTTGACTACATCTGATCAGCAAATTATTTGCAAAGGGTGTCCTTGTTGCCTCCAAAAATAATATCATCTACATACACAACCACGATGATCATGTGGTTTCCATCTTTATTGATGTATAAATTGCTATCAACACTCCCCTTTTTGAATCCTTTCTCTTTCAGGTACTGATCTAGCCTTGAATACGATGCTATAGGATCTTTCTTTAAACCATGTAGGGCTTTCTTCAATCGACACACAAAGGTTTCATCATCATGTAGCAAAAACCCTTCCGGTTGCTCAATGTACACTTCTTCTTCCAAATTTCCATTGAGAAAGGCAAATTTTACATCCATTTGATATACTTTATAACCCTTGTAGGTAGAAAAGGCTAGAAACATTCTAATTGCTTCTATTCTAGCTACTGGTGCAAATGTTTCTTCAAAATCAATGCCCTCTACTTTAGAGTAACCCTTGCACACAAGTCTAGCTTTATGCCTAACAATTTTACCTTCTTCATTTATCTTATTCCAGTAGACCCATTTGGTGCCAATGTTCTTGTCTTCCTGACTAGGGACTAATTCCCAAGTCTTGTTCTTCTCAATCTGCTGCAACTCTTCTTCCATGGCATCCATCAATTTTTGACTTTTGTTGGCCTCATTGAATGTTTTAGGTTCTTCTTTAGTCATGAGGTAGAAGTTGACTTGTTCATCATACTGGGTAAGTCTTCTCCTAGTCTGCACACCATCACTCTTATTACCTAAAATTTTCTCTTCTGGGTGGTTCATCTGCACATACCAGTTAGGAGCCTTTTTGAATGCTTCTTCTAGTTCATTGTCTAACTGAGCTTCCTCACCTTCATCACTGGAATCATCATACCAGTTTACTTGTGATTGACTTCCTTTGTGCATATCCTCATCAACTCTTACATACACACTCTCAATGACTCTTCTTAGCATTTTGTTGTAGAATTTATAGGCCTTGCTATTAGATGAGTAACCAAGGAAGATTCCTTCATCATTCTTGGAATCAAAACTACCTAGACCATCCATATCTCTCTTGATAAAACACTTGCTTCCAAATACTTTGAAGTGTTTGACTGATGGTTTACGGTCATACCAAAACTCATAAGGTGTCATTCTGCTATTTGTTCTTAGTTGAACTTGGTTCAAGGTATATGCAACAGTATGAACCGCTTCCTTCCAATATATGTCTGGCAAACTGGCCTCATTTAACATGGTTCTGGCCATCTCCTTGACTATCCCATTGTTCCTTTATACCACACCATTTTGTTGTGGCATCCTATGGGTTGAGTATTGCCTTCTAATTCCATGTATTTCATAGTAATCTTCAAACTCATTTGATGTGAACTCTCCACCCCAGTCTGATCTTAGACATTTCAGCTTGCACCCACTTTCCTTCTCCACCATCTTCCTAAAGATCTTGAATCTGTCAAATGCTTGTGATTTATCTTGTAGGAAAGTGACCCATGTCATTCTTGAATATTCATCAATGAAGAGAATAAAATATCTTTCACCGACAAGAGCTCTTGTCCCAGTTGGACCACACAGATCTGTATGTACAATTTCAAGTGGTCGTAAGGTGTTGTGATATTTTGTTTTGAAGCTCAACTTAGTCTGCTTCCCTTTCACACATTCATCACAAAATGTTCTTACTGGTTTGATGATGGGTGGAATATTTCTTACACACCCCTTTTTTCTTACTGCATCTAAGTTATCAAAATTTATGTGGCCAAATCTTCTGTGCCACAACCAACTTTCATCCACTTGTCCCAACATACATTGGGATTCAAAACATTCTTTCAGATTATATACATTACCATTTGTCCTCTTTCCTTCGGCTACAGTCTGACCGGTACTCTTTTTCATTATTTGGTAGTTGGTAGTGTAGACGTATAAAAATGACCATATTCCTAAATGAATATTTTATGTTCATTTCTCTATTTGATTAAATCCAATTTAATTAAATTACCCACATTCCTCTATTTAATTAAGTAAATTACTCAATTTATTTAAATTAAATTCACTATACCCATTTAATGAATAAATCATTTTATTCAATTAAATCCCCCCTATCCACTTTTAATTAAATTCAAATTTAATTAAATAGTTATCCTAAATTGAATAAATCTAATTTATTTAATTTCCCCAAATTGCAACCAAATTGAATGAAATTCTTTATTTCAATTAAATCCTATTATCCCTCCATCCACTTACAAAATCCTACATCTCCCACTTGCGTTCCTAAACCCCTTTCTAATCCCTTCTAGACTCTTCTAATCGCTTCTAATTAGCCTAACCCATCTTCTAAACTTTGTCACATCCCTAAACAAGGGGAGGTCACTTCTCAAACCCTCAAAGACTTTGATAACCATTAAAGGCTTTCAACCTTCAACCACTTAATTCCTCAAAGTCTTTGATAACCATTAAAGGCTTCCAACTTTCAACCACTTAATCCCCCAAAGTCTCCAATAACCATTAATGGTTAACTCAAACCCTCCTACATGGTTAAAACATTTGTTTTGACTCAACCTTCATCCAACCCAAGGGTCTCATCAGGCCTTTAATGCTTTGACCATGATTATCTCTTAATCATTTGCACAAAGGTTTATCCTTGGATTAACTCTTAATCCATTGGGTAATCCTAATTTAAGCTTGACCCTTACCTTCTAGATAACCCTAAGGTCTTCTCAGGCATTTAATGTCTCCAACCCCTTCTCTCAACCCAGTCTTATGTTGACACTTGTCACCATTTCATTGGTGCCAATTACAAACATGGATCCCCAACTTTCAAACTCATCCCTTGATTAACTCTTTCAATCCTGACCATCCATTGCCCTATTTTTGCTATAAATAGAGCTCTCATTCCTCCATTTTTAACAATCATCCTTCAAATTTGTAGCATCACACTTATGATCAAATACATTCAAGCTTTCATATCTCATTTTATGCTCATCATTTTAGCCTCTTTGAAATCAGAAACTAGTCTAAATATGCATGTTTAAAATACTCTCTTTATCATTTAGCTCAATCATAGACTAAATATATCATGTTAGGATAGTACTCATACTAACCTTGTCATCTTATAATCTAGTTTATTGCATTTCTAGAACCATGCATAGTTCAGAATCCATTTCATACTAAAATCTATCAAAGCATCCCTCATTCTTGCATTTGCCATCCCTGAACTAAGAAATGTATAGCTTCTGATCCATATACCAATGAGTATGGTGTTGCTCCTGTAGGTGTGCGGATGCTGGTTCTGTATGCCCAAAGTGCTGGATTGAGTTATACGTGCCAATCTTTGCCTACATCATTTACTGTTTTCTTGAGGATTTTCAGTATTGTCTTGTTAGACGCTTCTGCTTGACCATTGCCCTGTGGGTAATATGGTGTAGAAAACCGATGTTGGATTTTGAATTTTTCACATAGTTCCTATACATCTTGGTTTTTGAAAGGTCGTCCATTATCTGTGATGATTGAACTTGGAATACCATATCTGTAGATCAGATAATTGAGGATAAAAGAGGCAATTTGTTTCCCAGTTACTGTGGTCATGGGAACTGCTTCTATCCATTTGGTAAAATATTCCGTGGTTGTTATAATGAACTTGTGTCCATTTGAAGATGAAGGATGAATTTTGCCTACCAAGTCTAGTCCCCATTGACAAAAGGGTCAGGATGTTGTAAATGGCTGTAGTTCCTGTGCTGGTGCATGTATCAAATTGCCATGGATCTGGCATTTAGGACATTTCTTGGCGAAATGATATGAGTCTTTCTCCATTGTAGGCCAGTAGTATCCCATCCGTAGAAGCTTTTTAGCAAGAGTAGTACCACTTGAACGTGTGCCACAAATACCTTCATGAAGCTCATGTAAAGCAAAATTGGAATCATTACGATCAAGGAAACGAAGAAGAGTACCATCTAGACCTCGATGATACAAAGTATCAGCGGTAAGGGTGTAACGGGCAGCTTGTCGGATAAAGTTATGTTTTTGGTTACGGGATTGGTCAATAGGTAAGATATTATGCTTGAGGTAGTCGTATATCGGTCCATATAACGAAGAATCTGAACCAGTCAAGGCATAAATAACCTGGGATTTGGAGTGGTCATAGGCGGGGGAGAACAGTTGCTCTACCAGGAACTCGTAACGACTCTGTTGCTCTGGAATTTGTAGTAGTGAAGCGATTGTAGCCATTGCATCGGCTGCTTTGTTGTTCAACCTTGGTATTTGCTCGAAGGTGATGTGTAAAAAATACTGTTTGGAGTCATCCACCATTCGTTTGTAGGGTAGTAGCTTGTCATCCTTTGTCTGATAATTGTTGTTGATTTGATGGATGACCAGTTGTGAGTCTCCATAGACTTTTAACTCTATGATTTTCCATTCAACGACCATTTTGATGCCTATAACCAATGCCTCATATTCAACCACATTATTTGTGCATGGAAACATAAGCCTGTATGATCTTGGTATAGTGTGTCCCTCAGGAGTGATGAATAGAATGCTAGCACCTGAACCGTGTTGTGTATAGGATCCATCAAAGTATAGGGTCCATTGTTTGGTAGAAAGAGCAAGAACGTCCTTGTCCAAAAATTCGATCTCCATGGTGTGTTTACCTGGGAGTGGTGCTTCAGCCAACTGATCTGCAATTACTTGTCCCTTGATGGCTCATCTTTCTATGTATTGGATGTCAAATTCACTGAGAATCATGACCCATTTAGCCAATCGACCTGTAAGAGCTGCCTTACTGAGTAGATATTTGAGAGGATCAATTTTTGCTACTAGCTTAATGGTATGTGCTAGCATATAATGTCAGAACTTCTGAGATGCGAAGACCACTGTCAGGCAAGCCTTTTCTATGAATGTATAGTTGAGTTCATAGCCATTCAATGTCCTACTGATATAATATATGGCGCGTTCCTTCCCTTGTTGATCTTCTTGTGCCAATAGTGCCCCCAGTGATATATCTATTGTTGAGATATATAAGATAAGAGGCTTTCCTGCGACTGGTGGTACTAGAACTGGTGGATTCATCAGGTATTGTTTGATTTGGTAAAAAGATTCTGCACACTTGGCCTCCCATTTGAATGGTACATTTTTGTGTAGTAAATGGTTAAATGGGAGACTTTTATCTGCTAGCTGAGCGATGAATCGCCTGATTGATTGAAGTCATCCCTGTAGAGATCTGAGTTGACTGATATTCTTTGGTGGTGGCATGTCCATAATGGCTTGTACCTTTGCTGGATCTACTTCAATACCTTTAGCTGAGACAATGTAGCCTAGTAACTTCCCTGATGTAACCCCAAAGACACACTTCTTAGGGTTGAGCCCAACTTGGAATTTCTCCAATCAATCAGAAATCTTTGTTAGGATGCCAAGATGTTCAGCTCTGGAGAAGGATTTAGCTAGTAAATCATCTACATAGTCTTCCATAAATGTGTGCATCATGTCATGGAATATTGTGGTCATTGCTCTTTGATAAGTGGCCCCTGCCTTCTTCAAGCCAAAAGGCATAACATTCCAACAGTATGTTCCCCAAGAACAGATGAACGCGGTTTTATCTTGATCTTCTGGGGCTATTTTGATTTGATTATAGTCTGAGAAACCATCCATTAGTGAGAGCATTGCATGGCCTGCTGTGAGATCTACAATTATGTCGATACTGGGTAGAGGAAAGTCGTCCTTTGGACAAGCTTTGTTGACGTCTCTGAAGTCAGTGTAGATTCTGATACTACCGTCTGGTTTTGATACTGGAATGATGTTGGAAATCCATTCTGCATAGTCAATGGGTCGGATGAATCCGACATCTAATAGTTTTTTTAGTTCAGTTTTGACCATGAGTGCCACCTGTGGATTCATCTTTCGTAGCTTTTTCTTGACTGGCTTAACTCCTATAGAAATGGACAAGTGATGCATGATTAAGTGTGGATCTACTCCGGGCATATCAGCATATGACCAAGCAAAGCTAATTTGCTATCCTTTAAAGAAGATGATGAATGCCGATCTTTCTTACTCTGTCAGAGATTCTGCAAGGTGTATGTTTTTGGCTGCTTCTGTGGTACCAATGTTGATTGATTGAGTGGGCTCAATCAAAATGGGTGATCGCTCATGAAAGTGTTCAGGAAGAGTGTCAAGTCTCCCATCGTTAGGTGCCTTAAAAAGGTTTTCACCCTTAGATGCGTCCTTTATTTTTACTTTTTTGTGATCTAGAGCTGCCATTGACTGGTTTTCAGCATCAAATCCTTTATTTAGTTCATAAGATTGGGTTGAGAGAAGGGGCTGGAGACATTAAATTCCTGAGAAGACCTTAAGGTTATCTAGAAGGTAAGGGTCAAGCTTAAATTAGGATTACCCAATGGATTAAGAGTTAATCCAAGGATAAACCTTTGTATGCGGGAAAAGTGGGCTGATAAAACTTAATATGTTTTAACCATGTAGGAGGGTTTGAGTTAACCATTAATGGTTATTGGAGACTTTTGGGGATTAAGTGGTTGAAAGTTGGAAGCCTTTAATGGTTATCAAAGACTTTGAGGAATTAAGTGGTTGAAGGTTGAAAGCCTTTAATAGTTATCAAAGACTTTGAGGGTTTGAGAAGTGACCTCCTCTTGCTTAGGAATGTGACAAAGTTTAGAGGATGGGTTAAACTATTTAGAAGCGATTAGAAGAGTCTAGAAGGGATTAGAAAGGGGTTTAGGAAGGCAAGTGGGAGATGTAGGATTTTGCAAGTGGATGGAGGGATAATAGGATTTAATTGAAATAAAGAATTTCATTCAATTTGGTTGCAATTTGGGGAAATTAAATAAATTAGATTTATTCAATTTAGGATAACTATTTAATTAAATTTGAATTTAATTAAAAGTGGATAGGGGAGATTTAATTGAATAAAATGATTTATTCATTGAATGTGTATAGTGAATTTAATTTAAATAAATTGAGTAATTTACTTAATTAAATAGAGGAATGTGGGTAATTTAATTAAATTGGATTTAATCAAATAGAGAAATGAACATAAAATATTCATTTAGGAATATGGTCATGTTTATACGTCTACATTTTGCCCATTTTTGAAGTGACGTGTGTGCACATGTTATTTCAAAGAAAATGATGCTTTATCATGATTTATGATCAAATGCAATTTTTGTGTCGCTCTTTTGATTTGCCAATTGTGCCCCAGATTTGATTTGATGTGTAATGCCCCAGATTTGATAGTTGATGGTGATGCCCCCTCGGGAGATGAATCAATATTTTGAAAATTTTTGATTTAATTTTGATGTGTTGCGTATGATGTGTATGATTTCGTGCATGTGTAATGTGGTGAAATTGATTCATCTCCCGATAAGTTACAAATGTTATGGTATAGGGGAGACCGTGACCATATTACAGGTCCATTTGGCTAACCCTAATTTCATTTTCCTCCTATAAAAGGGGAAAAGGGCTTGAATTAGATTCATTTGTGCTTTGTTGACTTTGGAGAAAGAGAATTTGGTCTGCAAAGAAAATGCCTATTCCATATCATAGACACCGTTTCGAGCACGTTCAGAGGTACCAGAGACCTATAGCGCGTGGACCACCAATAAGTCAACATTTTTGACCCTCTTTTGATTTTTTATTTGGTCATTTTTAGTCATTTTTTGATTTTCAAAATTCGGGTTTAATGGTTTAGCGCGTTTAGGGCATAGATTAGCGCATACGAAGTTTGAAGTAGCGCATCAAGTCAAATTTTAGGGGTCACGTCCGAAATAGATAGGATAGCGCATAAAACAAATAAGTTAGCACATATAGGTAGAATAGCGCATGGCAGCCGTCGGGTAGCGCGTCAGGTCAATAGGTTAGCGCATAGGGTAGACCTAGCGCATAGGGTAAATAGATTAGCGCGAAGGAAAAGCAGCCTAGTGCGTGGGGATTTTTTAGTGCATTGGGTATCTGTTTTAGCGCATCGGGAAAATTTTTGCGAGATGAGCCAATTTTAAAATTTGTTTTGGTCTGTCTGCCATGATTTTATGCTTTTGTCCAATATGAGTGTTGATATAACTTGTTTTGATTTGCGATTTTCCAAGTTATGTATAAATATCAATGTGTTGTGTTGATCAAAATATGATTTGTTTGCATGTTCTGTTTTAAGTTCAATGTGTGAAGCCTGAGTTGTGTTACAAGCTGATATGGGTTGGAAACTTGATTTGTGTTATAAGCTGATATGGGTGGGAAACTTGAGTTGTTTTACAAGTTTATGTGATTGTGGAGACTTGAGTTGTGTTACAAGTTTTGATATGTTTTTGAGAACTTGAGTTGTTTTACAAGTTGATATGAAATGATAGGATTTTGAACTTTGATATAGATGAGCAAATTGTTTCATGTTGTTGATGTAAGTTTGATTTTGATATCTTTGTTTTGATGTGGAAACTGATATTGAATTTGTTTGACTTGTTGACAGGAGCAATTGGGTGTGGTCTAGTCACGGGAGAGATTTCCCAGACCGTGGACATTGATACCATGGTTGTCATAGGCCGACCTTGACATTATTGACAGATGTGGATTGACTTCTCTCCTGGATATGCCTCAGTTCACTGTGAACCAGGGGCTATTGATAGCACTTGCAGAGAGGTGGCACAATGATACAAACACCTTCCATTTTGCCCCAGGAGAGATGACAGTCACACCAGAGGACTGTTACCGGATTCTGCGCATCCCTGTAGTAGGGGCACTACTACCTTATGAGCAATCGGAGGAGGGTGGCACAGAGGCACTACGCCGTATTTTTCAGGATGATACCGTCTGTGGTTATGAGATCCCATGGCAGGAGTTTTTGGACCTAGATTATGCACCCTTGCCATCCGTACTAGTAGGGTTCATTGGTGGATTCCTTTGACCTGATCGCAGGTCAAAGGGATTCTCGGTGGGATGGGGGCTAGTTTTGGAGGAGATGGTCACTTAGGGCCGGAGGTTTGCATGGGGGTCAGCTATGCTGGCCCATCTATACAGGGGTCTACATGAGGTAGTATACCTCGGTTACGGTAGTTTGTCAGCTGGCGTGACATTATTACAGGTATGGTGTTGGGAGCACATTCCAGCAGCGAGGCCACTAGCAGACAGGGACAGGCCCATAGGATGTGCATATGCCTATGGATACAGGGGTCTAGTTGTCCAACATAAGCTGGGCAAACTAGAGCACTGGAGGAGAGTACTGGATGACATAGATACGGTCACCTGGTGACCGTATACAGGATGTGAGGTGTGGGCCGAGGATGGGCTGGAGATGCCCTTTGTATTTATGACCAGGTACCTGATTGGGAGGACCCCGTTCGTGATTGAGCGGTTTGTGGTGACCCGAGTTTTGAGGCAATTTGGGTGCCAGCAAGGTATTCCTCAGGGAGCGTGCCTATATGCACGACGGCAGCAGGATGTAGCGGATTGGGGGCTGACCATTGATAGTGCAGTGGCGGTGGAGGAGTTTGTGGGGTTGGCTAGGCAGATATGGGATTATGCCCCTGAGATTCAGGATGCGGGCATGACGGATGAGTTTGCTTGATTGTTTGCTGTGCGAGCGGTGGCCAAGATATCTGATCCTTAGGAGATGAGGCCAGCCTTTGATTCAGATGAGGAGGAGGGAGACGGGGGAAACGACAGAGATGATGGGGAGGATGGAGGAGGAGGACGAGGGAGAGGAGCCAGAGGTAGGCGGGGAGATAGAGGGAGGAGAGGGGATAGAGGTGTGGATAGAGCGGTGAGATAGGGGAGGATAGATAGGGGAGAGGTGGATTGGCGATCAGAGCCAGTGGAGAGGGGAGAGTGGGGGAGGTGCTAGCTGCAGTGGGTGGTACAGAGGAGGCTATGCGACTAGCTCAGAGGAGGAGGATAGATGTGCTCCCACCTCCAGCACTGAGGACAGGCCGAGTGGGAGGGGTTCCTCCAGCACAGGTACCACTACGGGTTCGGGTCCCAGGTCATATGGAGGATGCTCAGATACGGACTCTACAGATTACGGTACAGCAGCTGCAGGCACAGATTTTGACCTATCAGCGGTAGATTTCTCAGTTGACCACTGAGCGAGATACCGAGATAGAGCAGAGGAGGTGGTGTCGAGCATGCAGAGAGCAGCGGCGGGTGGTCTGATGAGAGACACCCTGAGAGAGCTGGCGCTGAGAGCTCAGGAGGCGGAGTATTATCGGCGGCACTATGAGGCTGCAGTACCCAGGGATCACCGAGTACAGAGTTTTGCACAGTCGAGATCTAGTCGATCTTGAGCTACTGGGTCACGATTTGAGAGCCGAGGTGTTACGGGGCCACCGAGACAGGACCCTCCTGGAGATCCAGGGGCGGGTGCATCTAGAGCGAGACCATCTCCGTCAGGGGATAGTCATACTTGAGAGACATGGTCTCTTTTGTAGTTTTGGAGCATTGTATTCTTTTGTACTGGACACATTTTTGACACATTTTGTACATTTGGATCATTTTTGAGATATATATATATATATATATATATATATATATGGCACCATTTTTGATCATGTGATGTGTTTATATGGATGCATTTATTTGGGTTATTTCTTCATGATGATGCAATGTTTAAATGTATAATGTATGATGCAGGATGTATGCTTTTATATGCTGTGAGATGTATTGAGATGTAAAGAATGAGATGTATGATTTGATATGCTGCTAAATGTATCGCAATTACAAACATGTGAAATGATATGCATATAATTGTAAAATGATATGCAATTGTGTTTTTGGAGCATCCCTCATTCTGTATTTGCCATCCGATGTAGCCATTCGTTTGCTTTCTTTGTAGATATCATCATTGAGCATTGATTTGTTTAGGATATGTTGAAAATTTATACAAGCATAATGGTATAATTGAACCATAATGACTTGAGAAAAATTTACATGATTTTTGATTTTGCAAGATAGCACAAGTGTCAAGGTATAATTGAACCAGGATGACCTGAGTGCGTATTGCATAAACAGACAAGATTTGATCATTTGTATGTGTGAAGTGGAATCAAGCCTTCAGTGATATTCGATGTATCATGTCTCGAGGCAAGGATTCACATAGTACAAGTGATCACCTCCCAGACAGAAGATTAAGAAAATATTGGAAGTTCCCCTTGACCTCGAGCTATGAAGCATTTAGTGAGACAAGGAAGAGAATCCAAAAATTCAAAAAGTTCAAAATGCAAAACTAGTCAAGACTTTATGCAAGAATGAAACATTTAGTACTTCAGAAAATCATCCATCCTTGGTATTTTTGTGAATTGTTTTGTATTGGTTTTTGCGATGAAGTGTAGTTTTGGTTATTGGATGTCATGCTTCTGAGTTTTTGCAATAGTTGTGATGTCTTGAATGTTTGCAAGTTTTTGAACAAGTTAATGCCCCTAGTTGAGTGTGCCTCTTGATATGATCATGTACAGTGATTTCCAAGCCATGGTGGGATGTGGTAAGAGGATATGTATAGACAAATCAGGATAGTGACTACGCTAAGTATGTCCTGAATGGATATGTGCTAAGTGTCGGGCGATGGCCGATAGTGTTTGTATGGATAAAATGGCATGGAGATAGATAAAGGAGCCGTTCTTTCACAAGAGCGCCTGTTTACCAGGTTTTCACCATTTGTTTTTATTTGTACTTTATGTTTTTTGCTTTTTCTGGACTTTTTTGATTTTTTGATTTTTTTTTGCATATTTGGCTTTTTCCGTGCACTAGGCCACTTAAGTGTAGTACCTCTTTAGATGGATGCTGTTAGTTGGTTCGTTGAGCACATCTCCTTCAGAATTTGTTAGCTGATAGGCACTTGATCCATAGACTGATATGATAACATAGGGACCCAACCAGTTAGGTTCAAATTTCTCTTTCTTTTCTCGATCTTGCTGATTTCTTGGATTTTCTTTGAGGACTAGGTCACCAACCTTGAAGTTGCGAGGAATGACCTTGTGATTGTAGCTCCTGCACATGCATTGCTGATATGTTTTGCGATGAGTATAAGCATGTTGGCATCTTTCATCTAATAGTTCAAGTTCTTGCAGTCGGTTAACTCGATACTCTTCATCTGGGATTAGGCCTTTTAAAGAGACTCTGAGAGATGGGATTTCTACCTCCAGGGGTAAAATGGCCTCGGATCCATATACCAATGAGTATGGTGTTGCTCCTGTAGGTGTGCAGATGCTGGTTCTGTATGCCCAAAGTGTTGGATTGAGTTGTACGTGCCAATCTTTGCCTGCATCATTCACGGTTTTCTTGAGGATTTTCAAGATGGTTTTGTTAGATGCTTCCGCTTGACCATTGCCCTGTGGGTAATATGGTGTAGAAAACCGATGTTAGATTTTGAATTTTTCACATAGTTCCTATACATCTTGGTTTTTGAAAGGTCGTCCATTATCTGTGATGATTGAACTTGGAATACCATACCTGTAGATTAGATAATTGAGGATAAAAGAGGCAATTTGTTTCCCAGTTACTGTGGTCATGGCAACTGCTTCTATCCATTTGGTAAAATATTCCGTGGCTGTTATAATGAATTTGTGTCCATTTGAAGATGAAGGATGAATTTTGCCTACTAAGTATAGTCCCCACTGACAAAAGGGCCAGGATGTTGTAAATGGCTGTAGTTCCTGTGCTGGTGCATGTATCAAATTGCCATGGATCTGGCATTTAGGACATTTCTTGGCGAAATGATATGAGTCTTTCTCCATTGTAGGCCAGTAGTATCCCATCCATAGAAGCTTTTCAGCAAGAGTAGTACCACTTGAATGTGTGCCACAAATACCCTCATGAAGCTCATGTAAAGTAGAATCGAAATCATTACGATCAAGGCAACGAAGAAGAGTACCATTGAGACCTCAATGATACAAAGTGTCAGCGGTAAGGGTGTAACGGGAAGCTTGTCAGATAAAGTTATGTTTTTGGTTACGGGATTGGTCAATAGGTAAGATATTATGCTTGAGGTAGTCGTATATCGGTCCATATAACGAAGAATCTGAACCAATCAAGGCATAAATAACCTGGGATTCGAAGTGGTCATAGGCGGAGGAGAACACTTGCTCTACCAGGAACTCGTAACGACTCTGTTGCTCTGGAATTTGTAGTAGTGAAGCGATTGTAGCCATTGCATCGGCTGCTTTGTTGTTCAACCTTGGTATTTGCTCGAAGGTGATGTGTACAAAATACTGTTTGAAGTCATCCACCATTTGTTTGTAAGGTAGTAGCTTGTCATCCTTTGTTTGATAATTGTTGTTGATTTGATGGACAACCAGTTGTGAGTCTCCATAGACTTTTAACTCTGTGATTTTCCATTCAATGACCATTTTGATGCCTATAACCAATGCCTCATATTCAACCACATTATTTGTGCATGGAAACATAAGCCTGTATGATCTTGGTATAGTGTGTCCCTCAGGAGTGATGAATAGAATGCTAGCACCTGAACCGTGTTGTGTATAGGATCCGTCAAAGTATAGGGTCCATTGTTTGGTAGAAAGAGCAAGAACGTCCCTGTCCAAAAATTCGATCTCCATGGTGTGTTTGCCAGGGAGTGGTGCTTCAGCCAACTGATCTGCAATTACTTGTCCCTTGATGGCTCATCTTTCTATGTATTGGATGTCAAATTCACTGAGAATCATGACCCATTTAGCCAATCGACCTGTAAGAGCTGCCTTACTGAGTAGATATTTGAGAGGATCAATTTTTGCTACTAGCTTAATGTTATGTGCTAGCATATAATGTCAGAACTTCTGAGATGCGAAGACCACTGTCAGGCAAGCCTTTTCAATGAATGTATAGTTGAGTTCATAGCCATTCAATGTCCTACTGATATAATATATGGCGCGTTCCTTCCCTTGTTGATCTTCTTGTGCCAATAGTGCCCCCAGTGATATATCTGTTGTTGAGATATATAAGATAAGAGGCTTTCCTGCGACTGGTGGTACTAGAACTGGTGGATTCATCAGGTACTGTTTGATTTGGTAAAAAGATTCTGTACACTTGGCCTCCCATTTGAATGGTACATTTTTGTGTAGTAAATGGTTAAATGGGAGACTTTTATCTGCTAGCTGAGCGATGAATCGCCTGATTGATTGAAGTCATCCTTGTAGAGATTTGAGTTGACTGATATTCTTTGGTGGTGGCATGTCCATAATGGCTTGTACCTTTGCTGGATCTACTTCAATACCTTTAGCTGAGACAATGTAGCCTAGTAACTTCCCTGATGTAACCCCGAAGACACACTTCTTAGGGTTGAGCTTGACTTGGAATTTCTCCAATCGATCAAAAATCTTTGTTAGGATGCCAAGATGTTCAGCTCTGGAGAAGGATTTAGCTAGTAAATCATCTACATAGTCTTCCATAAATGTGTGCATCATGTCATGGAATATTGTGGTCATTGCTCTTTGATAAGTGGCCCTTGCATTCTTCAAGCCAAAAGGCATAACATTCCAACAGTATGTTCCCCAAGGACAGGTGAACGCGGTTTTATCTTGATCTTCTAGGGCTATTTTGATTTGATTATAGCCTGAGAAACCATCCATTAGTGAGAGCAATGTGTGGCCTGCTGTGAGATCTACAATTATGTCGATATTGGGCAGAGGAAAGTCGTCCTTTGGACAAGCTTTGTTGACGTCTCTGAAGTCAGTGTAGATTCTGATACTACCATCTGGTTTTGATACTGGAATGATGTTGGAAATCCATTCTTCATAGTCAATGGGTCGGATGAATCCGACATCTAATAGTTTCTTTAGTTCAGTTTTGACCATGAGTGCCACATGTGGATTCATCTTTCGTAGCTTTTGCTTGATTGGCTTAACTCCTGTAGAAATGGACAAGTGATGCATGATTAAGTGTGGATCTACTCCGGGCATATCAACATATGACCAAGCAAAGTTAATTTGCTATCCTTTAAAGAAGATGATGAATGCCGATTTTTCTTCCTCTGTCAGAGATTCTGCAAGGTGTATGTTTCTAGCTGCTTCTGTGGTACCAATGTTGATTGATTGAGTGGGCTCAATCAAAATTGGTGATTGCTCATGAAAGTGTTCAGGAAGAGTGTCAAGTCTCCCATCGTTAGGTGCCTTAAAAAGGTTTTCACCCTCAGATGCGCCATTTATTTTTACTTTTTTGTGATCTAGAGCTGCCATTGAGTGGTTTTCAGCATCTAATCCTTTATTTAGTGTATTTTTGCGACTGAGAGACTTGGCACTCCCTGATTGACAGACATTGTTATTTTGTTCACTGGTAGAGCCTGTTTCTGGATTTACGGTACATAGGTAATTGATAATAGATTCATCATCTGGGAAAATTGGTATATCATGTGTTTCAAGTTCATCCCAATTGATAAGGTCAGGAAAGACAAGCGATAAGGAATCATTGGGTGGATCAAGTTTGGCTACTGTGAGTGTTAGGACAGAGTTTGCATCATGATTGTTCTTGGTTTTAAAGAAGTCCAGGATTTCGTCGAGATCTTCGATGGTATTATCTTCCACATAGACTTGTTCATAATGTTTCTGTTCGCTTTCCTTGGCATCATAGATATTTTGTGGTCCAAATTCAAGAGGTCTATTTTCTGCGTTATGTTCTTCTTGAGAAAGGGATATAGAATCAGTATCATCAGGGATATCTGTAGTAGCATTGGAGCAGGTACCCCATTCATATTCATTGGAATCTGTCTCATAGGCATCATCCCAGATTCTATCTGTGCTACAAACAGGTATGTTGTATGGTGAAAACAAATCTTTGATGATGGATACCATTTTGATGGTTTTTGTTGATTCTGTATCAGATCCGTCTTCTACTTGCTGGATTTGTTCATAGACTATGCTTCCTCGGGGAGGAATAATGCTATCTGGAGATGACATGATTTGTTTTTGAGACATTGGTGTTTGAATATGAGCTACTGCTATAGATAGGGCCTTCTTATGACTTAGAAGCTTTCCCTGATGCAACTTCTGAGCTTGACGTTCCCGTGCCTTGCGGATTGTTTCTATTGATTCAAAGAGTGCTTCCTGCCAGGATTCTTCTTTGTACTTCTTCTTCACCTTCCATTGAGGTTTTGTAGTTGTGTGTGGTGGCTATTTCAATATGAACGTGAGTTTAGAACCCAATCCCGCTTTGTTTCTACTAGGTTGTGAAGGAAGATCTATAGGTTCAGTGACTCCTTCTTTGCGTTTCCCAATAGGTCCTTTACCGCCATATCCCATTTGCTTCATGATTAAGTAGCCTTTTCCATACAGGTGTGTTGGTAGAACAATGTCCAGAGCAGCTGCTCTATGATCTTCTTCCTCATCTTTGTATAACCAACTAAGAACGTCCTTGTCTTCTGTTTCATGTGCTAGAGTACCCAATTGGATGAAGGTACAATCAAATTTAGTGACGGGCTGTGTGGCCAGATGTGTTGATGTAGTAGGCAAACCATGTGGTCTAGGTGATGTTGGCAATTTGGCCAAACATAAAGGCTCCAAAGAGTATTCTCCCATGCCTTGGTCTTTGATTTGCATTTTCTGTTTGAAGTCTCCCCATAAGGAGTTGGATTTTGCTGTTTGTGGATCTGATGTTGAAGATCGCGGCTTTTCTCTATTATGAGGAACCAAACTGTCTTGGGCTACCCCCATTGCGTTGTAATGTTGAAATGGATTATGATCAGCTGATATGGAGATTTCTTGTCCATCATAAGGAAACTTTACACACTGGTGATACGTAGAAGGTACTGCTTGCATTTCATATATCTAGGGTCGCCCTAACAAAATATTGTAGGTGAGATCTATGTCTAAGACTTGACATATAGTATCCTTTTGTACTGGTCCTACTTGAATAGGTAATATCACTGTTCCTTTAGAGGACCTTTCCTCATCATCATATGCCTTTATGGTGATCTTTTTGCAAGGATCAATAGATTCTTCTGAGAAGCCTAATGCACGGATAAGCTTTAAAGTACATATATTAAGTCCGGCTCCTCCATCGATTAAGACTCTTTTTACTTGGTGTTTGCAAACAATGACTTCAATATGGAGAGGAATATTATGCGGATGACTCAAGGAAGTATTGTCATGCTCTGAGAAGGTGAGGTTATGAGGTCCTGTCATATGGGCGACCATGGCTTGAAATCTGTCTGTATCAAGATTTTGAGGTACATTCGTTTCCAATAGCGCTTGCTCCAATATGTCTTTGTGCTTTGGTGATAGTTTCAATAATTCCAAGATAGATATCTGAGCTGGAGTCTTGCATAGTTGGCTAACCAAGTCATATTGGATTTTTGGTGTGGTAGTTGTAGGTGCAGTATGTCGCTTCAAGACATATTTCTGAGTTCGGGTTGTTACATTGACAGATTCATGATCATGCTGATCTCGAATGGTGATGACATTGACTTGATGATCTTCAGCTAATATGTGGTTGATGGTGTTGTTGTAGATGTGATTAATACGAGCTCCGTGTGTATCATTTGAAGTTGATGCTCCATCTTTGTTGTAATTTGGGAGAGGATTTTTGAAGGCTCCGTGATCACCATTTGTTTTAAGACCATCCACCGTTAAGTCACCTCGATCAATCATGTCCTATACTATGTGTTTCAATCTCATGCACTCGTTTGTTCTATGACCCTTGTTGCGATGGAAATCACAATAGTGTGAATCATTCCACCAAGGTGGTTTGATTGGGGGTTCATAGTTGCTGATTGGAGGCAAAGAAAGAATCTTGTTTGCCAAAAGTTCTCTGAATGCGGATTCTAATGA
The DNA here is from genome assembly GCF_030272615.1 of Cryptomeria japonica. Classification (NCBI taxonomy): domain Eukaryota; kingdom Viridiplantae; phylum Streptophyta; class Pinopsida; order Cupressales; family Cupressaceae; genus Cryptomeria; species Cryptomeria japonica. The sequence goes on from NC_081410.1 coordinate 44,786,290, forward strand.
TTGTCCCAGTGGTGTGAAGATACGCTTTTGGAAATTGTTCATGTTGTTGCGTGAATTGTTGTTAGGTCCTGGATTCATGTTTTGCTTTGAGTATCGTTGGTGTTGTTTGTGTTGAGTTGTCCTTGATCATTGGTTGGTGCATATGTGTTAGCACTGGGAGTAGCATTTTTAGGATTTTTGGATAATGCAAGCACTGGTTGCTTAGATTTGGGATCATATGATTCATTGTTGCCTTCGTTTTTGTTTCGAGTCCAAAATCAAGATTTGTCAAGGTTGGTGTTGTTCTGGTTATTGTAGTTTGATGAGTTTGTTCCTTCCTTGTAGAATTTGAGTGTTCCCTTTTTGACATATGCTTCTTCTACTTGAATGCCATTTTCAATCAATTTAGCGAAAGATGGTATGCATTGAAGTTTTAGTCTGTAACTCATTTCGCCATTCAAGTTATTGATGAAGATTTCCATTTTCTCCTTTTCGGGAATATCTCGAGGATATCGTGATACCATGCGTCGCCAGCATTGAAGGAACACCATGAATGTTTCGTTGTTCTTTTGTTTGGTGTTGCAAACATCTAGCATGGTTATGACATGTTGGATGTTGTAGGAATAGTGGGTTATGAATTTGTTAACCAATTCATCAAATGATTTGACAGGTGGCGAAATTTTGGATAACCATTCCATGGTTTGCCCTCCCAAGCTTTTGGGGAATAACCTCATCAAATAGGTGTCATCATGAGCAAATTCAAGGCTTAGTGTGCAAAATTCTCGAACATGATCTCGGGATCACTTTTCCCATCATATTTATCAAATTTGGGAACGTCTGAGTTTGGAGGAAAAGGCACCATGTTCAATCTTCTGTCAAATGGGTAAGGACAGATTTCGTTTAAAGAGTACCGTACTGTTGTCCCTTGTTGCATATCCTGTATTTGCCTTTGCAACATTTGCATTTGTTGAGTAAGGGCTGCCAAAGGTATATTGTCTTGTCGAGGGAAAAGTTCTTGCCTTGTATTGGTTCTCAGCTGAAAAGGTGTGGTAAATGGTATATTTTGCTCCGGTGTTTCTAGCTCAGGTATACGCATTTCTGGTATGCATTGTTCTGGAATGTGTTGCTCTGGAATATGTTGATCAGGTATGTGAGTTTCTTCTTCTCTTAGTTGTTCTTGATATGCATATTGTCGAGATCCGGTTTAAAAAATGTTTGGGTCTAAATCTTTGGGAAGTTTAACGCCTTTACTTGTAAGCATCAACAGATATTTTTCTTTGTCATTTTCCATGAGCTTTTCTACAAGTTTTTGGAAGGAAAGGTTTTCTTGACATTCCCGAAGAAGTGATTCAGTAATTTCAAGTTCTTCTATGGGTGGAACTTCAAAAGGATTTGGTAATCTTTGATTCATACTAGACTTAGCGTGTGCCTCACTTTGTTTGTCTCTTTGAGAGTGAGTAACAGGCATTTTAGTAGAAACTTTCAGTGATGAAGGGGACAAAAAGCCTCGTTGATATGTTGCTCAGGCGGTGGTGGTTTTGACCGAGATGTGTTATATGTGATGCACTCGTCGGGCAAGAATGTTGGATTGAACTTTCCTCCATGGTTTATGGTTTGATTAAAAGCAGACTTTTGATAGTATGCTCTTGTTTTCAAAGGTTCTTTGTCAAATTCGCTAGATTTGTTTTGGATATAACGTTTGACGTGATGAAGGAATACCCGATGAGATTTGAAGAGTTGACGATTGATGTATAAAAACTTATTTCTCTTGATGAATTTGGAAAAACTAGGTTGTTGTTTCTTCAACGTGATGTTACGATAGAGGTTCTTTCTTCTCAGAATAAGGGGATTAGTCATGCATGACGATTGGTTTGGATTCAGTTGATTCTTGTTTTTGAAAATTTCAAATCTTACTCTATCAAAGTGAAGGTTTTTAGATGCCCTTTCACGAAAAAGCGTGTCAAATGATATGGATAAAAGCCTCCCGATCTGGAAACTTGATTTGACAATTTGAAAATTTTAAACAAGTGTTTTGAGATAAAAATCTGTAGGATGGTAAAGGATTTTGTTGATACTGATGATGAGATTTCTGGATTATGATAGGAGAGACATCCTCTATTGTGCGATTCGTTTTAGGATTCTGACAACGTTCGTTTTGTCACAAATTTTGCTTGAGAAATAGTTTTAATGGTTTGTTTGCCACTCTGGTTTGATGAAAAATGATGTTGATGAAAAATGCTTCTAAAAATGTTTTTGAAAATTTCAAAAATTTTCTCGGTTTTGCCTTCTGTTTTTCTGTGTTTGATCATGCGCTAGAACAGAGTTTACATGCGTTACTGAAATTCCTTGATGCGCTAAAATAATAACCACATGCGCTAGGCTGCTTTTCCTACGCGCTAATCTATTTACCCTATGCGCTAGGTCTACCCTACGCACTAACCTGTTGACCTGACGTGCTACCCGACGACTGCCATGCGCTATTCTAATCCCCACCTCTCTATCCCCTCTCCTCCCTCTATCTCCCCACCTACCTCTGGCTCCTCTCCCTCGTCCTCCTCCTCCATCATCCCCATCATCTCTGTCGTCTCCCCCGTCTCCCTCCTCCTCATCTGAATCAAAGGCTGGCCTCATCTCCTCAGGATCAGATATCCTGGCCACCGCCTGCGCAGCAAACAATCGAGCAAACTCATCCGTCATGCTCGCATCCTGAATCTCAGGGGCATAATCCCATATCTGCCCAGCCAACCCCATAAACTCCTCCACCGCCACTACACTATCAATGGTTGGCCCCCAATCCGCTACATCCTGCTGCCACCGTGCATATAGGCACGCTCCCTGAGGAATACCCTGCTGGCGCCCAAACTGCCTCAAAACTCGGGTCACCAAAAACCGCTCAATCACGAATGGGGTCCTCCCAATTAGGTACCTGGTCATAAATACAAAGGGCATCTCCAGCCCATCCTCGGCCCACACCTCACATCCTGTATACGGTCGCCAGGTGACCGTATCTATGTCATCCAGTACTCTCCTCCAGTGCTCTAGATTGCCCAGCTTACGCTGGACAACTAGACCCCTATATCCATAGGCATATGCACATCCTACGGGCCTGTCCCTATCTGCTAGTGGCCTCGCTGCTGGAATGTACTCCCAACACCATACCTGTAATAATGTCATGCCAGCTGACAAACTTCCGTAACTGAGGTATACTACCTCATGTAGACCCTTGTATAGATGGGCCAGCATAGCTGACCCCCATGCAAACCTCCGGCCCTGAGTGACCATCTCCTCCAAAACTAGCCCCCATCCCACCGAGAATTCCTTTGACCTACGATCAGGACAAAGGAATCCACCAATGAACCCTGCTAGTACGGATGGCAGCGGTGCATAATCTAGGTCCAAAAACTCCTGCCATGGGATCTCATAGCCACAGACGGTATCATCCTAAAAAATATGGCACACTGCCTCTATGCCACCCTCCTTCGATTGCTCATAGGGTAGTAGTGCCCCTACTACAAGGATGCACAGAATCCGGTAACAGTCCTCTGGTGTGATTGTCATCTCTCCCGTGGCAAAGTGGAAGGTGTTCGTATCACTGTGCCACCTCTCTGCAAGTGCTGTCAATAACCCCCGGTTCACAGTGAACCAAGGCATATCCAGGAGAGAAGTCAATCCACATCTCTCAATAATGTCAAGGTCGGCTTGTGACAACCGCGGTATCAATGTCCACGCTCTAGGAAATCTCTCTCGTGACTGGACCACACTCAATCGCTCCTGTCAACAAGCAAAACAAATCCAATATCAGTTTCCACATCAAAACAAAGATATCAAAATCAAACTTACATCAACAACATGAAACAATTTGCTCATCTACATCAAGTTCAAAATCCTATCATTTCATATCAACTTGTAAAACAACTCAAGTTATCAAAAACCATATCAAAACTTGTAACACAACTCAAGTCTCCAAAATCACATAAACTTGTAAAACAACTCAAGTTTCCCACCCATATCAGTTTGTAACACAAATCAAGTTTCCAACCCATATCAACTTGTAACACAACTCAGGCTTCACACATTGAACTTGAAACAGAACACGCAAACAAATCATATTTTGATCAACACAACACATTGATATTTATACATAACTTGGAAAATCGCAAATCAAAACAAGTTATATCGACACTCATATTGGACAAAAGCATAAAATCATGACAGACAGACCAAAACAAATTTTCAAATCAGCTCATCTCGCAAAAATTTTCCCGATGCACTAAAACAGATACCCAATGCGCTAAAAAACCCCCACACGCTAGGTTGTTTTTCTTACGCGCTAATCTATTTACCCTATGCGCTAGATTGACTCTACGCGCTAAATTTTTTCCCCCATGCGCCACCTAACCTACCCTATGCGCTAGAAAGACTCTACGCGCTAATCTGCACCTCCTAGGCGCTACCCGTTTGACCCTATGCGCTAGGTTATCCCTATACGCTAAACCCCCTTACCTATGCGAACCCCTGCGACCCCTATGCGCTAGGTCTACCCTACGCGCTAACCTATTAAATTTACGCGCTATCCGATGGTTCCCATGCGCTATTCTACCTATATGCGCTAACTTATTTGTTTTATGCGCTATCCTATCTATTTTGGACGCGACCCCTAAAATTTGACTCGATGCGCTACTTCAAACTTCGTATGCGCTAATCTATGCCCTAGACGTGCTAAACCGTTAAACCCAAATTTTGAAAATCAAAAAATGACTAAAAATGACCAAATAAAAAATCAAAAGAGGGTCAAAAATGTTGACTTATTGGTGGTCCATGCGCTGCAGGTCTCCGGTACCTCCGAATGCGTTCGAAACGGTGTCTATGATACGAAATAGGCATTTTATCTGCATACCAAATTCTCTTTCTCCAAAGTCAACAAAGCAAAAATGAATCTAATTCAAGCCCTTTTCCCCTTTTATAGGAGGAAAATGAAATTAGGGTTAGCCAAATGGACCTGTAATATGGTCGTGGTCTCCCCTATACCATAACATTTGTAACTTATCAGGAGATGAATCAATTTGACCACATTACACATGCACGAAATCATACACATCATACGCAACACATCAAAATTAAATCAAAAATTTTCAATTTATTGATTCATCTCCCGAGGGGGCATCACCATCAACTATCGAATTTGGGGCATCACACGTCAAATCGAATCTGGGGCACAACTGACAAATCAAAAGAGCGACACAAAAATTGCATTTGATTATAAATCATGATAAAACATCATTTTCTTTGAAATAACATGTGCACACACGTCACTTCAAAGAGGGGCAAAGGTAGAATCAAAGGTGAATTTGTAACCTTTGTTACACATCTGACTCACACTCAACAAGTTGTGCTTTAGGACTTCCATGTAATACACATCATCTTGCTTCAGTTTTCCATAAATGTTTTGAGTACCTTTTCCCTTTATTTTGATGGATGAGTTGTCTCCAAATCTTACTGAACCACCATTCCAATATTCAAGTTTGATAAATTTATTTTTATCACCGGTCATGTGGTTGGAATAGCCACTGTCTACAACCCATATATTTTTCCTTTCAACATGTAAGATAGTCTGCACTATCAGACTTGATTTTGCCTTGCCATTTTCTTTCTCAACTCATACCAGTTTGGTTTCCTTCTTCTTGTCAGTTGCTATTTTGTGCTCCAGTTTAACTACCGGTTCTTGATCAGGGTCTGTCCTCTTCTGCTTGATTTTCCTATTTTTACAAAAAAATGCTATATGTCCAAACTCTTGACAATTATAGCATTTTACATTTTCATTAAGGATGAATTTTTGAAACTATTGTAGGACACCGATTTACTCTTCCTACATTCAAAACTCCTATGACCAAATCCATTGCACTGATAAAAGACAACATTCATATCCAAGAGTGCATTAAATGGATTTCTACTTTCATAACTCATAGTGGGCTTATTAGTTAATCTACAGTTAGCTATCCTATGTCCAAATTTGTTACACCGGTAACGATAATCATGAAAGTTTGGAACATACCGGTTAGGTTGCCTTGGTCCTGGAAATGACTGCCTCACCGGGGGTCTTCCTTTCATGCTGCTGACTCTGATGAATCCTTCATGATCAACTCTTGCATTTCTCCTTGGATCTACATGTCGGTACATTAAATGTGGCCTTCGGTTCATTGATTGTGTATACCAATTTGTGTGGTAGTTTCTAACAACATCTTCATATGTCTTCTTACCAGTATCCTTGTTTACTGTGAATGTCTTCTTCTTTTCACCTTCACTTGAAGAAGTGAACTGTATCTTCTTACCAGATGTGTCCTTACTGTTTGAAAATTGTCCTTCTTCAGATCCTAAGCCACTGGTATCTTTAGATGGCTTCTGTTTGCTCAACATCTTGTCCAAGGCTTCGGTGCTGCCTTCATATTTGCTTCTCACTTTCATTTCTTCCTTACCTTTTTCAATCTCCTTTATGAGCTTCACTATTTCTACTTCCAGATCTTGATGCTCCTTTGCCTTCTTCATCAGATCAGAGGATGTAACTTCACATATCCTCTTGGCTTCTTCCAATTGGAGTTTCAAGTCAGATATAACTTGATTGGACTCATCCAGGGATTGCTTCAAGAGACCTTGTTCATCTATTGCAGCAAGCTTGAACTTATTGAGTTCTCTTCTTGTTTTACTCAGCTCCTCAAGAGAACTTATGAGCTCACCTTCTAGATCCACTTCGACCTCAATGTCTTCTTCTTCCTCATCTTCACCAACTAGTTCATCAAGTGCCATAAAGAGATTAATTTCTCTTTCATTCTCATGGTAGTCATCTTCTGATATACTTTCTTTGTCTATGGCATCATCCTCAATAGTATATAGGTTGTTCTGCTTTCGATAGCCTCTTCTTCCTTGCCCGTAGAAATTTCTTTCTTTGTGTTTACTAGTAGATCTGCTAAAACTTCTTTGCTCATCTCCACCGATTTCATTATAAGGATATTTTGCAGCAAAGTGTTCAACTTTACCACAGTTGAAACATTTGAGTGGTAACTTTCCTTTATACTTGTCGGATCCTCTCTTGAGTGTTGGGATCCAAGAACATAGAGAGGGGGGGGGGTTGAATTAGTGTTCCTACTGGTAAGGTAAGATTTTATCCTTTTATACCATACACATATAAACCGGTAAAAAAATAAACATATAACATGAAGCAAATAAACCATCCACATAAATGAACACCATAACACACATAATTTATATGTGGAAAACCTCAAAGAGGAAAAACAACGGTGGGATTTGTGACCCACAATATCAGTTCACTAGCCATATGAAAGGATATTACATATAATGAGGGCCTATACATGTAGTAAGGCACACTGCCTAGAGCATAGTGCTCATCACTAAAGAGTCTCATTGACTACAAGTTTCTGCTGAAGTAAAACACTTAAAATGAACTCACAAAATGCATCTGCTATGCCAAATAGAGTTCCAATTCTAGCTCTACTCTGTACCGGTTCATAAACCCTAAACACTACTACCAGTATCTCTTCTCCTCCAAGAATGCTTTCCAAACTATCTACAGATCATTGCATGATATAACACTCACATACAAATGATCTACATACATATATTTCACAATATGCAGTTCTGCTATATTCTCCTATGTCCCATACTTTTCCACACTCCAAAATGACCTAGCAGACTGACCTATATACCCATTACAAATAATATTCCTTATGTCAGCTTACAATGCATAACAAAAGATATTCAATGTCGGCCTCGACAATAATTACAAAATAATTTTCTAAATAAAACTTCCTTGATGTCGACTTCCTTGAAGTACTGATGTCGGTGTCGGTGCTGGTGTAATCTTGGATACTCCAATGCCGGTGTCTACTGGTATATGAATTCCATATGATCTTGTTGCCATCAATGATAACAAAATGAATCCGATGAGTATTAATTGCCAACAATCTCCCCCTTTGGCATTGATGACAACACTCATGTGAAAAATGGATTCCCTATCAATTCAACTGAAATATGCTCCCCCTGAGAAATACACTCCTTCTGATATTCTGATACACTCCTTCTGATATTTTCTGATATTTTTCACATATATACATACCCCCCTTTGGCATCAATTCCAAAGACTGGTGAAACAATTGAAACAATTCAGAACAAAAGAATGAATTAATATTGTTTGTTTTACTAGAGCTTGACTAACTTTAAAATTTATGGGTAAGCCTTATCCAGCAACTGTAGGTATGTGTCCCAACCGGTTTTGAAAGTATCAGATATGGATGCTAGTCCACTTAGTAAGTGTGCCAGTGTTTCCTTCTCTTTAACTTCTGTCAATGTGGGTTTATCAATCATGTCCATATACTCTCTTTTATGTACACTTAGTGAATCCAATCTAGGACTCACCAATCCTCTAAGACTCGCTCTCTGAATGACTTTATCTCTCTCCTTCTCAAAAGAAAAAATTTGGTTCTCCAAGGATAAAATTTGTCCATCAATAGACGTTGTCAGTGCGGTTAATCCATCAAAAGAATTAGCAATGCTAGCTACCTTATCATGTAATTCGTTTAATCTTCTATCTACATTTTCTGTAAGAATTTGTATGTTACAACAAACCTTGTAGATATTTCTACATTGTTTCAAACAGTTCTCAATAAGAATGAGTTTAGCTTCAATTTTCTTTTTCTCTGTTTCAATGATCTTGTCAAAGATGACATTCTTAGCCACAGTAAATCTTTCTAATGCCTATCGGTCTGATATCCGTTGTAGTGATTGAAAATTGTTAGATATGTACTCTATTAGTGCCTTAAGCTTTCCGGAAGGGCTTGCTTCATTCTCAATCTGACAATCAGGGATTAATTTGTGCAACACTGTAACTGATTGATCTATTATTCCCTTATCTGTAAATCCCTCCTTTAATAGTTTCTGAGTAGCCATCATCATTAACTCAGTTGGACTCATCTCAGTGACTGGTTTCTTCTCAACTTGAGAAGTGTCATTGCCAAAACCTTTGCTGAGGAATCAACATGAACTACCAGTGTAGACTCAATTCCCTTTACCTTATCTTCTTTAGCACCGATGGCTTCGCCACTTGGTGCAGTGTCAATTTTTGCTGGTGGAGTATTATACGCAATATTCATAGTGTCCTGTACATTGCCTTGCTAAAAAATAGTTTGTTCTTGTATAGACTGTACACTTTCCTTTACTGTCGGCTGTGTCTGTATATCTATAGTTTCTGCCGGTTTAGTCAAAATTGGAGTTGAACTTCCCAAAATACCTTTCCCTTTTGATTTATCTAGAATGGTGGAAGTTGTTGCCTTAACAAACTCTTCATGAGATGTGAGAAAATCTAGATTCTTCTGGAAGAATTTGGTCCAACCCTTACTGGTCTCATTTATCACCTCATTAACTCTGCCCATCATTAGGCTTATTTGTTAGGGTTTGCTACTAAATATTATTCTATTTGCAATATCTATGCATCTTTTCATTTCCTCATTGTTTATAGCACCACACATTTCCAAAAGTTCTACTTTCTTAATTTCTCTATCCCTCTTTATTGCATCAAGTCTTCTAGCATCTAATTTATTGTATAGTGATAGAGGAATTTCCTTTAAAATTTCTACTAAGGCTTTCATATATATATCCATGTACAACAAAATTACCTCTTCAATCTCATTTTGCTCACTTTCTTCTAAATCCTCATAATACTTAGATACATTTTTCAACATTCCATCCTTTGTAATTTCATCAATTAATTCAGCATAGGTCTTTGTGGTCTTACCAGATTTAGTATCATCACTCTTCTTCTTTTTGCTTATGGTTGCTGGAGTAGATGTAACTAGTTTTCTCTTTTGTATAGGTATCCTTGCTGGAGGTGGCAGTGTAGTAGGTTTAGTTGCCTTTCTAACAAGTCTCCTCCAAGGCTCCACCTTCTTCTGCTCTACCGGTGGCTGATCTACTTTCTTCCTTTGTACCCTTCTGAAAGCTAGAGGTTTGTTGTCCTTAGGGTCAGAATCAAAAGTGATGGTAGAAATGTAAGCTTCAGGCTTCTTCACTTCTATAGTACTAGCCACTATTGATTATGCTGTCGGTTTGGATCCATAACCCAGTTGAACGTCTATCTTATGAATTACATCCTGTACATATGCAAAAATATTTTCTATTTTCTTCTCTCTTCTCTTCCCATTGAAGCCAGTTTTGACTTCAAGGGCCTTCTCTTCTGTCATGCCAAAATGCTCTATTTTGTCATCCAATGGGGAATCTAGTAGCATCTTTGCATAGAGTTCAAAAATTCTATCATCCACCTCATATCCAAGCTCTGTAACCCATATGGTCCTTGGTTCAACTGCTTCCATAAGAGTCATTAGTTTTCACCATAAAATAGATATTAGTGGAGTACTTCTCCACAATGTTCTTTGATATTCTCTCCCTCTACCTCATGTTTTCTTGGAATGTTTTGAAATAACCCCAAAGTTTCTCATCTTTGCCGGTACCAAGACTGATGATTGCTTCCTTGATCTACATACCTACTGGTATGTCATGAGCCCAATGCTTCTTTCTTAGACCAGGTAGCTCATTCAGGAAGTAAAGCATTAAACAAACAATCAAGTTTCTGTATCTGAAAGTTCCTTTCTTAACTCCCTTGATCTTTCCAAGGTTCAACATCAATTCACTCCTCAACCATTCACATAAATCATATTTTACATTATTCCTCAGCATCTGATATGCAACATGAATACAAGAACTAGAAACATAATTCAATTGATTAGATTGAGTTACCTTATAGCCTATTATCATGCTTGCAAATTTCACATTAGTATCGGTAATTATGTTGATCCTCATTGATCTGCTATCAGGAGTTTCACCGGTGAGTTTCTCAACCTCAGTGTTCAAAATTTTCTTGCCAGGTTCTTGTCCGACTTTGGGTAAGCCGGTGACTACTTGAATAGCCTCCTTGGTGATCATGTAAGGCTGATTTGGCCAGATGAGCTCATTGTGAACCCTACTCAGATCATATCTGATGACTTTATCTTTGAATTCTGGTATGTACAGAATACCGGTTAACCCTAGATCCTCAATTGCTTTGTATTCCAACTTGATGGTTCCGGAGCTACCCAGTATCACAAATTGATACATGCTTTTAATGTCCTTTGTGCCTAGATCCTCCAGAGTGTAGTGAATGTATGCCCACACATCTTCAACATACATCACACCATCAAGAACCCTAGAAAATGCTCCCTCAGAGTCTTCTTTCTTAGCAATAAGGGGAACCTCCTTGAATACGAGCCTTAGCTTATCCTTAACTTCAATAATGGTTGGATTTGCAATGAAAGTAGGAGCTAAAGATCCAGATGCCATTTTTTAAGAATACCTGAAAGTGAACGCTGGTGGAAGATTTAGTGCTTCTCAGATAACTACTCAAAATCCTTTCATAATGCCTTTTCTCTCTCTTAATGCTTGAATGCGGGGTGAGTGAAAATGAATTCACTTTCCCTTTTTATCAATGAATAAAACCCTAATCTTCCTCTGTCATAAATTATTTGTGATGTACCCTACTGGATGCTGGTTTCACAGTCGTATTCTGGGTGAACCTTCAACAATGATGAACTCAACTCTCCAGATCTCTTCCGATCTCCTCCAAGGGAATATGAAATATTTGTAATGAATTTGCCAACCCCTAAGGCCTATGCCTCAGTTACTAGTGCAATTTCTTGTCGAGAATACTCTGTTCTATCGGTGCAGTTGCCAATGTAGATCCATATCCACTTGGTTCTTTAGATTTTCTAACCCATCTCTTGGTGTGATCTTGTTGTATTTCATCTACCTTATGTTTTCCTTTTTCATTATCTTTATCATTGCTAATCAATTGAGTCTTGCTTCTGAAATACTTATAAATATGACATATTTTGTTGCATGCCTAACATGTAACATTGTTCTTTTGAATTGCTTTGACATGTTTGATGTCATTCCTTGACCTACAGTGATCAGCAAAATGTCCAAACTTTCCACATGCATGGCATTTAACATTCATTCTACAATCTTCTTGGTGCAGGAGCACCTCATCAACAAGATATTCATGACCCTAAGGATGAAGAATAGGGCCATTAGGATGTGTTAGTGTGTCTTGTGTTTCATGTATGCAAATAAACCCCACCATGTAAGCCCATGTTACCAGTTAGGCAATTTGAGAAGCCAATTGGGACAATGTGGTAAAAAGGGGTTATAGATGGTTTAGATTCATGTTTAATAGGTTTTAGGCATGTTTTATGTGTGTTTGGTTGGTCCATGTGTGTGGATCCCAACCTTAGGAAGCATGACAACCTTGTGAGCAAAATTGCAAAAATGCAACTTTTGAGTGCAAAAGTGCAACTCTTTGTAATTCGGTTGGGGGAAGCCTTTCAACGGCTCCACCTACTAAAAATTTGGTGGGAAAAATTTTGAGAGTTTTATAAACCTTGTGGGCTTGACTCCCAAGGTTGTTGTTGTTGGAGTTGGAGTTTATGAAGCAATAATACTCAAAATACTTCAATTTTCCCAAAAATTCTGAGTTTGCAAGTGTTGTACATGACTGTACGGATTGGTTTGAACCCCACAATCCATGGAGTAGATAGGGAGATGAATTATTTTTCTTTTGGTGGTGATATGAGGTCTTAATCATCTCGGAGTAGAGAGAACCCACCATCTTACTGTCTGTGACCTGGAAAGTGAGGGTTTGGAGAGGGTTTTGAATCAAAATGGCTTTATCTTGCACTCCAGTCCATTATAAGACTCTTCCTTTGGAGGGATGTAGGATAAGCCTTTGTATTTTAGTTTTTTTATGTTTTTTTGCAGGGGATACCTTGTTGTGTGGAGAAAATAATAGATTTAGGTAGGCATCTCTATGTGACTAGCTAGGACAAGTTTTAGGACAGTCATCATATTTTGTCTTAGCGATGGATTCCAGGTGTACAACCCTAGAATTAGAAGTTTATCACTACCCCCCCCTTCCTATTAATTTTATTTTTTATTTGGTCTACCGGTAAAGGTAGTTGCTTTGGAAAATAGGGCTAATTGCCCCTATTAGGTTTCTTAGCCTCTAAAGGGAACATACCTTATATTTGGAGATCTGACCAAAAAAATTTGGGGACTAGTATATCTTCCAAAAGGGTGTCCAAAATGATAAGTTGTTTGTAGGGGTGTCTAGAATATTTTTGAGTTAAAGCCAAAACACCAGTATAAAAGGGCTACTAGCCGAAGGGGTAGGTTTACAAAGGAGGTATAAGGGTTTGTTGCCCAAGATCAAAACTAGTACTTGAAAGAGGTCTTAGATTTTATGTGTGGACCAAATACAAAATCCCAAGGAGTAGGGATCACCGGTAAGGTACTTTTGAAGAGTTGAAGCCTTTTACTCATCTTGAGTAGGCCCATGACTAGTGAGTGTGTGAGTAGTTTCATCCACGGTGTAGAGCCCTTCCTTGCAGGACCCTTGTGAGCAGTTGAAGGTTCACTAGCCTAACCTCATTTGGGATTTTTATTCAGATTTTGGGTAGGCCTCTGCATCACTTCTAATCTATGGCCATATTTCTTGCAATTTGTGCATTGACCGGGAACAAAATTATAGTTTTGATTTTCTTTATTTCTATATTGTTTAGCCATATGCCCAAATTTATTGCCAAAAAAAACATCTACCATTGAATTTATAAGCATGAGATTGCCTTACCAGTTTCCTCTGTTCTGATGAGTTCTACATACCAGTTGTCTTATCTTTATTTGCAGTACCGAAGCTTTCACCTTGTACAAATCCAAGTCCTCTAGAATCATCAATCTGGCTTTGTCTTTTCAATAAGTCATCCAACTGTGCAGCATAAATCCTGAATTTTTTTTTATACTCACTTGTAGTAGTCAGATCATCTCTTAGAGTAGTTATTTGTCTTTCAAGTTCTTGTTCATTGTTCCGTGAGTGTGCCAAATCAGTTCTCAACAGATTATTCTCATTAGTCAATTTGCCACATTCATCAAATTTGTTCTTCATAGATATAACAAGATTATCTTCCTTCTTTTTTCTATCCTCAATATCTTTTGATAACCTCATAGTTAGATCTTTCATTTCATTCTTCATGAACATGTTTGCTTGACTTAGTTTCTGACATTGTTCCTTAAGTGCATCCTTCTCCTCATCATCCGACTTTTGCAAAAAGTTCTTTTCTCTTGGCTTGAGCAGATGATAACCTTTCTTGTAGGATAAGAATGAATTCATTTGCAAAATTCAATTCACCTTGCATTTTCAAGTTCTCCATCCTTCAAGCATCATAATCCTCAAGAGCCATCTCAAGTTGCTTCTCCATAGCCATGTTCAAAGATTCTGATTTCAGGATCTTCCTCAAATTGTTAAACTTCTTCTGAGGTACCAGGCTTTGATACCAATTGTTGGGATCCAAGAATACTGAGAGGGGGGGGGGGTGAATCAGTTTTCTACTGATAAGATAATATTTTATCCTTTTATACCATACACATATAAACTGGTAAACAAATAAACATATAACATGAAGCAAATAAACCATCCACATAAATGAACACCATAACACACATAATTTATACATGGAAAACCTCAAAGAGAAAAAACCACGGTGGGATTTGTGACCCACAATATCAGTCTACTGGCCATATGAAAGGATATTACATATAATGGGGGTTTGCACATGCAGTAAGGTACACTGCCTAGAGCATATTGCTCATCACTAAAGAGTCTCACTAACTACAAGTTTCTGCTGAAGTAAAACACTGAAAATGAACTCACAAAATGCATCTGCTATGCCAAATAGAGTTCCGGTTCTAGCTCTACTCTGTACATGTTCATAAACCCTAAACACTACTACCAGTATCTCTTCTCCTCCAAGAATGCTTTCCAAACTATCTATAGATCATTGCATGATATAAAATTCACATACAAATGATCTACATACATATATTTTGCATTATGCAGTTCTGCTATATTCTCCTATGTCCCATACTTTTCCACACTCCAAAATGACCTAGCAGACTGACCTATATACCCATTATAAACAATATGCCTTATGATGTCTTACAATGCATTACAAAAGATATTCAATGTCAGCCTTGACAATAATTACAAAATGATTTTTTAAATATAACTTCCTTTATGTCAGCTTCCTTGAAGTACTGATGCTGGTGTCTGTACCAGTGTAATCCTGGATACTCCAATGCCGACGTCTACCAGTATATGACTTCCATCTGATGTTGTTGCCATCAATGACAACAAAATGAATCTGATGAGTGTCAATTGCCAACATTGAGCTTTCTGACAAAGTTTGCTACCTCTACATTCGAGTCTTCACTGGATCCTTTATGAGCAACCTCTTCCTTTTCCTTCTTGGTGGAGTTGAACATTGTCTCTTTCCTTGAGGATGCTTCACCTATTGTTCTCATTTCATAGGTTGTTAGAGAGCCAAATAGCTCATCCATTGTGAAAGCCTTCAGATCCTTGGCTTCCTCTATGGCAGAAACCTTAGTATCATACTTGATGTGAGAGATCTAAGTACCTTCTTGATAATCTTATTTGCAATTTATTCTCCAAGTCCTTTGATGGTGTTCATAGTTTCATCTATTCTCTGAAGGTAGTCTGCAATATTTTCTTCATCCTTCATCTTGATGCCTTCAAGTTGACCCCTTAGTGCTCTTGCAGCTTGACCCCTTTGACCTTTGCATCTCCTTCAAATAACCTCTACATTTTATCCTAAGTTTCCTTGATGGATGCATAATGCATGACCTTGACAAACTCATTATCAGACAACTGCTTAAGATAGCATGTTTAGCCTTTGTATTATTCTCATACTCCTTAGCATCTGAATTAGTGGGAGGAACACTAGGGACAGTATACCCATTCTTGGAAGACATCCACACATCAAAACCAAGGGAGGAAATATAGGTCTCCATTCTTCTGCTCTAGAAGGCATAGTTAGATCCATCAAACATGGGAGCTTTTGAGGAGGCAAACTCATTTCTTTCCATTGTGTTTTGAGACTAGAATCTACCCAAGCTTTAATCAATCGGGAACCTAGGCTTTGATACCAATTTTTAAACACATTGTACCACTGAGAGGGGGGTGAATCAGTGGTTCCTAAATTCTCTTCTTTCTCCCTTAGCCTCACACCACACTATGTCATTCTAAGATGCCTTCTTGATGAATCACACATCACCGGTTAGCTTAATTGTTAGACCTGCAATAGTTTACTGATTACTCTATCTCTACTGGTTAGACCGTCTCACCGGTTCACCTGCTAATTCACTCAACAAATTTTTTAGAATAAACTCTAAGGAAGATGATCTTTCTCCTTGTTTAACCTCTCTTCTCTCTCACTTTTCGCATAAAACATCAACTAATTTATGTCTCGAGCTCACATATTTATCATCTAGGGTTCCCACCAAACAACATTCAAATAGTGTCGTATTAGGTTTTATCTATGTACGAAAGCCATCGCTGCTGACTGCTGCTGCTCTTTTTCTCGCTCTGCACTATGATCTCGTGAGGGTGTAGATGACAATGAGGATGTCTTTTGCCCGTGGTCTATCTTATAGCCTACCCTAGCCCTCGCCTTCATTTCCTGAGTCAGTCTTCATTATCCCGTGACTTTGTCACTTTATCCGACCATTCCATTCTAGCCTTTCTTTCTTATCGAGAGATTGTCTGCAATCTTTCTAGACTTTTTCATCCAATCTCTCGAGGGGGCATATCATTCCCATTCTGGGGAAACTTTGTATCAGTTCATCTTATCTTCTTTGAAACAACGCGACAAGCCGCATTGTCTCAAAGAGGGGCAAAATGTAGACACCCAAAATTGTCATGTCTAATTAAATAAATATTTTATTTATTTAATTATTTAAGCCTAATTCTTCTATTAATTAAATAAATCCTTATTTATTTAATTAATTCATTTATCCTCTTCTAGCCTTATTTCTCATTTAAATAAATACATTTATTTATTTAAATTATCCTTTTCCTAAATTAAATAAATATCTTATTTATTTAATTATCCCATTTCTTCTATTAATTAAATAAATTTTTATTTATTTAATTAATTCATTAGCCTTTTCTACACATGAAGCATGTCATTCATCTCTTAATTCATACACTACCTACCCCTTTCATTATTTTATTATTTCTTCTACCTACCCTCTAATCATAGCCGACCTCTTCTTACACCTCTCAATATTATCCCTCCATTTCATATAGTGTCTTCTATATAAGGAGATGCTTCATTCATTATCAACCCTAATCGACAATTTGGAGGACTTGACTACACTACGATCCTACTTGCAACCACATTCCGTTCTTTGTTGAGCTCTTGTGCACATAAAATCTGAGAGCAAATATATCAAGCAAGATCAATGGAGATAGGAAGAATGGAGATCAAAACCCTATTGGACATGTGATGGTATAATCCTTGTGATTTCATTTGATTTGCATTGTCTTAGGTAATCTTCATATGTTATGGTGGATCTTTGTTGATTGTTAGGCTAGGGTTTTGTGGTTGAATTCATTTAGCCTTTCAATATTGTTATTATTGTTATCCATTTTCACCATACACATTTTGGCACGCCCGGTGGGACTCTTGTCCCTTTGCATTTAACCTTTTTTGTTGCAGATTTTGCGTTTTGAAGTTGCAGATCGGACATTTTTCGACGACATTTTAAGTTTTTTCCGCGTCTACGAACTTTCGGATTGCGTCTCTGATTTTCAGGAGCGTCTGCGGATAGCGGAGTCGCGTCTGTGTTTTTGACAACTTTTATTTTGCAGGTCTCAGACAGGAATGTCTGTGTTTTATAAGCGCGTTTGTGTTGTTTCTGATCGCGTCTGTGTCATATAGGGGCGTCTGTGATTTTTGACCGCGTCTGTGAGTCACAGAACCACGTCTGTGTCATACAGACGCGTCTGCATCATAGGTAACAGCGTCTGTGTTTTGAATGTTTCAGAATTTTCAAATTTTCATTGATTCGGTTTTCGGATTTCGTACTTAGGGTTTCAGATCTGGTTTATTTTTGGACTAACCCTTTCAGATCTAGCTAACTAAGTTTGTGCAGCTCGCTTTGGAAGCTAAAACGTTTTGGTTGAAGGCCCCTCTTTCACAAAGTCTTTTGGGTTTCTAAAATTTACCTAACTTGTGTGCTTGCAGGAAGGGGTGATCATTTGAAACAACCCAAACTACTAACAAATTTTGTTGCAGGTCCTTGGCTAGGGTTTTGAAATTTTGTTGTGTGCCTTGTTTTCATAGATTAGCAAACACTTCCATTGGTGCACTAAAATTGAATCATTGTCTTTTGTGTCTTGAGCAATAGACTCTTTTTGTTTAATCTTTAGAGGGCCTGTCTTCCCGTGTGGTCATTAGGACTACTAGTGAGAAGAGGACGACCCAAGTGGTAGCGAGGAAAACCCACCTCATCAGAACCACTATAATCAAATGTATTCATGGTGAAAACTATGGATAACGTGTGCTGATTAGTTCATACCGACACTATGTCTCCCCATAAACCCGTTTGATCAAATTTATTTGATCATTTGTAGGGCGTAACCCCTACCGGCTGGGAGCCTTCTGTATTTACAGAGCTGAAAGTGCCGCATGTATGGCCACACGAGCGGATGCCCTTACTAGCACCATTTTATTTTAGAGGCCCAAATCCTTCTAGTTGTTGGGGCAGGAGGTCGGACCTCTGGTAGCGGCCCACACACATACGGTTCTTAGTAGAGATACAAAGTTCGCCATGGGGAGTTTTCATGGGGACTGATGCTTGGCTGACCCGAGAAGTGAGTGCCGAGGGTGGAGCCAGTGAGGTCAAGCATCTAAGTATCCGCTCTGAATAGCGTAGCCTTGGGGGTAAAACCCTATGTGGGATCAACAACTATTGTCTTGGCCAGCCATAAGAATTGTGCTTGACTTATGTTAAACATTCAAAACATTCAAGACCAAACAACAAAACATTGTGTCTTTTGTATCTTCAAGTGTATGCAAAACATTTTACATCAAACAACACACTTTTGGAGTCTAAACATTTGCAAACATTGAGTCCTCATCAACATTGTGTCCTCTTGTCACGAAAAACAGTCACACAGTCGGATTTGGTCACAGCAAAAACAACTTCACAGATTGGAAAAATTGCACGAAGTTTACATAAACGCGTCTGTGTCTATTTTAACCGCGTCTGAGTCATCTAAGCGCGTCTGTGAAGGGCATAATAGCATTTGTGTGTTTAGAAGCGTCTGTGTCGAACAGAGACACGTCTGTGTCGAACAGAGACACGTCTGTGTCGAACAGAGACACGTCTGTGTCGAACAGAGACACGTCTGTGTCTGGAAATCGCGTCTGTGAAGTATACAGAAGCATCTGTGTCCAGGATTGAAAATTTTCACAGTCCAGCAAACAAGAGAAATCAGTTTCAGAATACTTGAGCTTCCTAGGTTGTTTCTTCAGGTTTCATCTAGCATTCAACCTGTCTCTGGGTCTCATACAGTCCATCATTGCTTCACATCTCATTTTACATTCATACTTGTCTAAACTTGAGTCAAAAGGTCACTTGCTTGTCCTCATCATACTTTGTCAACATACTACATACAACTACACTTTGCTAAGTGGTCCCTCATCAAGGTTTCTTACCTTTGGGTCTCATTTGGTCTTACTTAGGGTCAAGGTCAGCTTACCTCATAAAGAGAAACTATCCTCTCTTTGGAAGTCACACCTACTCTACTACATACATACTTGGTCTTACACTTTGGACATTGCAAGTACACTTCAAACTCATTTACATTTCATCCAACTCTTGGTCTTCCATACTCTTTCCATTTTTCATCTAGTCTCACACATCTTGGTCAAACACCTAGTTCATGGTTGAAACCCGTCTTCAAAAATCTAGGAGAAAAGCTAAAGAAGCTCAAGAGTCCGCAAACATGAGTTCTTATGAGTATGACAATGATTTATTTTTCAATCCTGAGCACACTACATTGCCTGACATGGATGTTTATAGACACATTCCAAATGTGGAAAACGCAGACACTACAAACAACAAGGCTACACACAATGACAATGTGGACAACTTTTCAATACAATCAGCAGATATAGAAGAATCCATAATGAATCCTCATTTCAATAGATTGGTTGAAGAGATAATGAAGAGGGATAGACAATACTTCTTACACATGATGGCACAAAGTGGAGCTAAAATACCTCATGACTTTGACATGTCTCAACTTATGGAAAACTGACCCTCGCAACAAACTCACTCCAACATGGATCAAAGGAGACCCAATAGTGGAGGAAATAGAGGACCGCATATGGTACCTGAATCACCATCGGCTTTGCTTCAAAAACCAGAAGTCCCACATACACATGGTCAAACATATGATACTTACCTTCGAAGACCATTATGGAAGCCTTATGCAGATAGATATGCTCAATCACATGCTCAAGCTATGGATCAATCAAAACAATTGGACACTCATCCAATCAAGAACATGAGATGTTTAAGGAACCATTCCCAAAGCATGACAAGGGAAAAGCCAAAGTCACAGATGATCAAGCCAACTATACTAGAGCACCTTACAACTATGATTCAACTATCAATCACATCTCAATGGACAATCATATCTCTACTATTACCATCAAGAACAAAAACCCTGAGAACCCTCCTCAACGACCCAAGATTGTCCTAAGAGGTGTTGGATCTTTTTCCGAACCTACCTCTGAATGTCATGTTACAACTCATCAAGGTAAAATTACTTTGCCAGGTGCTTCAAATAAAAATACGGCTTCTTCATCAACCAAACCTGAGTATGACCTTGTAGAACAGTTAGGGAAGACACCCGCGCTCATCTCCATCCTTGAGCTCTTACGTATATCCCCTGCTCATAAAGCTATTCTTGACCAAATCTTGGGAGACACCGTCGTTCCTACTGATCTGAACGTGGACCAGTTTCAAGCCATGGTGGGATACCTTTCCATTCCACATTCCCTTACATTCACAAAAGCTGATGACGCTTCTGTAAGTCAACCACATAATGCACCTTTACATATTGAAGCCTTCATACACAAACATCGAATAAAGTGAGTCCTGATAGATGGAGGAGCTGGTCTAAACATTTGCACATTAAGCACTATCACACAATTGGGATATTCTGATAAAGCTGTGAATTCAAAAAATCAAATCACCATCAAGGCATACGATGATGAAGAATGCTCATCCAAGGGCACAATCACCTTACCTCTAAGAATTGGGCCAGTTACAAAGGATGTGGTTTGTCAGGTCCTGGATTTAGATCTCACTTATAATATATTGCTAGGATGTCCTTGGATTCATGAAATGAGGGCAGTCCCATCGACATATCACCAATGCATTAAGTTTCCTCATAATGGAGTCGAGGTAATAGTCAACAGTGATCCTAATCCGTTCATATATTGCAATAACCTAAGATCACATACGGAGACCATCATTCCCAGTAATCGTGAAGCTGTTCCTTCTTCAGCATACATTGACCCTGAGTCATTGAAACCTTCGACATCAAAACAAGGTGAACTTAAAGGCAAATTTCAAGACAAAGGCATGGGAGAATACACTTTAAATTAGACCATGTATTTACGACAAGTCATGAGCTCTCCAAAAGAATATGGAAGGCCACATCCTAACAAGCAAACATTCATCAAGATACTCAAATGGGATCCTACTACCTTTCAAAGATGGGGCGAACTAGAAGAGGAAGATTTATACAAAATGCTCTATAAAGACATTGAAGATGACACACAAGATCAGATCAATATACCCTATGAGAAATATGGCAAAGGCTTCAAGATTCTACAAAAATTTGGGTATGATGGAAAAAGCCCTCTTGGGTTACGAAAAGAAGGCGTCATGGAACCCCTACAACTTGAATTGACTGTAAGAAGAGAACGCTCAAAGGGACTTGGTTTTCTGACTTCCAAGATCCATACTAAAAGGACAGAAGAGGCATCACAAATCAAAGTTGCCAAAGTTCAACAAGAAGATTACTATTCCACAGATTCCAACGAATGGGAATGGGGTTTAGACAAATCCACCAGTGACTATGAGCTCACCGAGACATTCAGAGAGCCAGATGAACCCACAAAAGAAGAGGAATTTTATAAAAAGTTCAGAGCTGGTCAAGAAACAACCCATAAGGATTCCGCACAGTCTTCGTCTCAAGGTTCTAGGTCGAAATCACATAGGATGAGGACACCTGTCCCGGAAGGCGCTACTAGTGACGACAATTTGGATTCTCTTACGATCGAAACTGATGAGGAGAGTGCCATCGATGACCTCGACAATTGCCTTGATATACCCGAATATAACCATATCTTCACTCTTAGCCCTGCAAACTCCGAAAACATTAAAGGCCTTCCCCTTGTTCACCACCAACTCATTGACTAGGATTATGAAGGACCAGTACAATTTGACACATTTCAAAATGACGAAGCTATTATTGACTATCTTGGCATACGAGATGATCTTCCCCCTGGGGACCACAAAGTAGGATACACCATAGAACTCAACAACATGGCATATTTTGGTGAGGGTGTCAGACCTTCCAGTCGCAAAAATGTGAAAATAAGAACAAATCAAGGGTCTTATGGCGAAAACCACACTGTGGCGCTATCTGATCCCAAAAAAGTAAAAAGAAAGGACGTATCTGAGGGCGAAAACCTCTCTGAGGCACCCGAAGATGGAAGGCTCGACATTCTCCCAGCATCATATGAGGAAAAATCATCCATGTTGGTAGAGGAGACTATCAAAACAAATATCGGTACAGAGGAAGTTCCACACAACATATTCCTGGCTCAATCATTAACAGAGTCCGAAAGATCAAAATTCATAAGCTTCTTCAAAGAATGACAAATCAACTTTGCATGGTCATACGCTGATATGCCTGGACTGGATCCGGATTTGGTAATGCATCATTTGACAGTCAAACCGGGGGCAAAGCCAGTGAAACAGAAATTAAGGAAAATGCATCCACAAGTGGCATTACTAGTCAAAGCAGAGCTGGAGAAATTATTGGATGTCGGATTCATACGCCTAATTGATTATCCCGAATGGATCTCCAATTTAGTACCTATCAGTAAACCAGATCGCATCATCAGAATATGTACAGATTTTAGAGACATCAACAAAGCTTGTCCGAAAGATGACTTCCCATTACCAAATATTGACTTGATCGTTGATCTCACAGCAGGTCACGAAATGTTATCTTTAATGGATGGATTTTCTGGTTATAATCAAATCAGGATTGCACCTGAGGATCAACACAAAACATCATTCACTTGTCCGTGGGGAACTTTCTGTTGGAATGTCATGCCCTTTGGGCTGAAAAATGCAAGTGCTACATATCAAAGAGCAATGACCACTATTTTTCATGATCTCATGCACATAACTGTGGAAGATTATGTTGATGATCTCTTGGGTAAATCAATAGATAGAGATACACATTTGGACATACTTTCAGTCGTCTTTGATCGGTTGGACAAGTACAAGGTAAGATTAAACCCCAAGAAATGTGTCTTTGGAGTAACCTTCGGGAAGCTCCTAGGATTCATTGTGTCCAAAAGAGGAATCGAAGCCGATCCAGCAAAAGTCAAGGCTATCTTGGACATGCCACCACCCAAAAATATCAGTCAACTTCGATCCTTACAAGGGAGACTCCAGTCTATATGAAGATTCATAGCACAACTTGCAGATAAGTGTAACCCTTTTCAACACTTGCTACATAAAAACATCAAATTCAAATGGGATGACAACTGTCAATAGGCTTTCCAGACGCTCAAAGATTATCTCTTGAATCCACCTGTTCTGATGCCACCAGTTCCAAATCAACCACTGTTATTATACATTTCAGCTACTCCAACAACACTGGGGGCACTCCTAGCGCAACAAATAGCTGACGGCAAGGAAAAAGCAGTATACTATATCAGTCGCACATTGGTGGGATACGAGCTAAACTACACACCAATTGAGCGCGCATGTCTCACCGTGGTCTTTGCTTCATAGAAATTATGACATTACATGCTTACTCATAAGACTAAGTTGGTCGCAAGAATTGATCCATTAAAATACCTTCTCAATAAAGCAACACTTACTGGGCGACTGGCCAAATGGGTAATGATACTGAGTGAATTCGACATCGAGTATGTGGACAGAAAAGCAATAAAAGGACAAGCCATCGCAGATCAATTAGCAGATGCTCCCTTGATTGATGATGTTCCTCTAAGTTCAGAATTTCCAGATGAATCCATTTTAACAATATCACAGGCAAAGCCATGGCAACTGTACTTTGATGGCTCATACACACAACATGGGGTAGGAGCTGGCATCCTCTTTATAACTCCTCAAGGCGATTCTATACCAAAATCATACCGCTTATCATTTCCTTGCACTAACAATATAGCGGAATATGAAGCATTAACAACTGGATTACGAATTGCAGTTCAGTGGAAGATCCAAGAACTTCATGTTTTTGGGGATTCTCAACTTGTCATCCATCAAGCAACTGATGATTACCAAACAAAAGATGAAAAATTGCTACCTTACAAGCAAATGGTGGATGATTTGAAACAACACTTCACAAAGATAGATTTTGAGCAGATACCAAGAGAGCAGAATCGTGCTGCAGATGCCATGGCTACAATTGCTTCACTAATTGATCTACCTCAAAATGAGACCTGCTATGAGTTCTTGGTAGACAACCTGTTGGTTCCGTCATATGAGATCACTCCTATTGAAATGATATGCGTTGTTGGTCCCGAATCCCAGTTATATGGTTCCATTTTCACATACCTACGAGACAATACTTTACCTCCTGATCTATCAAATAACCAACGTCGTACTTTCATTCGCCAATCCTCTCGATATGTCATTTTAGCTGATAGCCTATACTGGCGAGGTCTAGATGGCACTCTTGTTAGATGTCTAGAAAGCGATGAAGCTCAGATTGCATTACGTGAAGTGCATGAAGGGATATGTGGTCCACATGCTAGTGGTCCTACCTTGGCCAAGAAACTCATCAGGACTGGATATTACTGACCCAATATGGAGAAAGACTCATATCAGTTTGTCAAGAAATGTAAGCAATGTCAAATTCATGGAGACCTCGTATATGCGCCGGCACAAGAACTACAACCACTTGCGTCTCCTTGGCCCTTTTGTCAGTGGGGACTCGATCTCATAGGCAAGATTCACCCTCCTTCTTCCAATGGTCATAAATTCATTATCACTGCCACAGAGTATTTCACAAAATGGATTGAAGCCGTGCCTCTCACACAAGTCACTGGAAAACAAATTGCTACTTTCATCCTTAACTATATCATTTGCCGATATGGTATTCCTAAGTCCATTATTACTGATAACGGGCGTCTCTTCAAAAATCAGGATGTTCGTGAACTCTGTGACCGCTTCCATATTTTCCATCATTTCTCCACACCATATTACCCCCAAGGTAATGGCCAAGCTGAGGCGTCTAATAAAACAATTCTTAAAATCCTCAAAAAGACAGTCGACGACGCTAGTCGTAACTGGCATATCCAACTCAATCCTGCACTTTGGGCCTACCGCACAAGTGTCCGCACACCTACAGGAGCTACACCATATTCACTTTTCTACGAGACTGAAGCCATCTTGCCTATTGAGTTCGAGTTACCCTCTTTACGGGTCTCTTTGCAAAACATCATCACTGATGAAGACTACAGGGTCTCTCGCTTACAAGAACTAGAACTGTTGGATGAACGGAGACAAATTGCTTTTAATCATCTCAAGGCTTACCAACAACGAATGAGTCGTAGCTACAATCACAAAGTCAAGCCTCGCACATTTGAGGTAGGTGACTTGGTTCTTAGAGAAAATCCCAAAAAACAGCAAGACAGAGAGAAGAAGGGCAAGTTTGAACCAAATTGGCTGGGTCCTTACATTGTTACGGCAGTCTATGGATCTGGGGCATATCAGCTCTCTACTACAGAAGGTGAACCTTTGGAGGATCCTATCAACAACATGCATCTTCGCAGGTTCTACACATAGCTCGTTGGAATATCCTAATTCAAAAATACAAAAAAAAAAAAATCAAAAAAATTATAAAACAAAAAAATCGTTACTTGGTGAAAACCTGGCAAACAGGCGCCTTGTGACACAAAAAACATTGAAAAATCAAAAAGTAAAGAGAAATAATTTTGTCCAACGGTGAAAACCACTTCGGTGGTGCCTTGGGCAAGTACCATGGTAAAAATTGGGTTACCAGCGCCATGCGTAGAGACATTGCTCCTCCCTCCTTCAGGATTCACTTTCATCCTTTCACTTTCATCCTTTCACTTTGCACACACTCACAACCTATTCATCCATAATAAACTTACCCAGTCCCATCATGGCTTGTTATTGATCTACCCAAGATTGGTTAGCCATTCATAATAAACCTCTCTTTTCGCCTCTCTTTCCATCCATAATAAATCAGATCCTATCTATGGCTAAGGCAAATCCTACGTCTAGTGATGGGTGTGGAACTGAGAACATCACATGTTTCGAGGAGTACAGTTTCTTCCAGCTTTCTTCAGTCTATCCGCACACAATCCGCAATAAAGCAACATTTGCATCACAGATCCGCAATAAAGCTTCGTCTTCTCCGCAATAAAGTATCAGTTTCATGGATTCAGTCAGTTTCAGATGAGACACAGCAGCAACAATGGGCTTCAACAAATCAAATCTTTCAACAGACTCAGACAACAATATGGTTCAGTGCTATCTATCCTTTCTGTGAAAGTAAACATTGTGACCACAATCAAATAAGACTTATACAAGTGACAAGAGACACTAAACTTGAGGACTACAGTGGATGTTGGTGTCGAGTCTTGGTTTTCTTTTGATTTCATCTTTTTTTTGGTGACATGTCTTTTAGCTTTTCCGAGATGTCTCTGACTAGAGATTATATCTCCAGGATGTCTTTGACTAGAAAGGCGAGGATGGGGTATCGTCACCTATTTGCATTTGCTGTCTGTAGATTGTCCCTTAGTAATGCTATGACTTGTCCAAGATATGAGGACACTGTGAGTCTAGTATGAACTGAGGCATTCCTTGTTTGTGACTGTCTTATCTCCATGCAAACAGGTACAATGACTTTCTGGGTCGAACATATGCCTCGATTGTCATAACCTATCTTGCCATAATAAAGCTCAATGATGATAACGCACAAGAAGCTCTTTCACTTTCATATCTTCTATCTTTCATCCCCCCTTTCTTGATTGACTTCCATCGTCCTTCTCGAGTCTGCATAGCCCGCTATCACATGACTGAGTATAATGACACACCAAAAATATTTGCATTTCATGTAGCTGCACCTGCATTACCACATATAAGTATTTCACACATACATATAGATATCACAATTGCATCACATCCTGCACACAACACCTGTTAGCACAATTTACATTTGCATTATCATATTCATTTTCATCACATACATTCACATTTGCATCATGCATCGCATATACAACATAAAAGAACAAAAATATATATTGCATTGCACCATGTACATATTTGCATCCATATCATAAATATACATCATAAGAACATCTCATCACATAGGTACACATGCATATAGCTACCGCAAAAATGAATCATCTCTCATATATATAATCAAAAAGGTCATGATACAATGATGTCAAAAAATCATATGGCTACAATCACCCGCAGGTGTCTACAATACAAAAAATGGTACAAATACTGATACAAGGGAGCCCTCTATGGCTATGATGAACTCCCTCCCTCAGAGCCGCCTAGCCTCGACGAAATCTGAGCCCTAGAAGGACCCGCTTCAGGATCACCCTGCCTGTCTGGTGGTGGTGGAGGACCCATGACCCCACCACTCGATGCCTGTCTCCTCCGGCTCCCTCCCATAGCTGTCGCTGTCCACGATGGTCTATGGAAGCTCCTCGCTCGCTGATCTACTGGCACGACACCATAATACAGGTCCCTCCAGTAGGAAATCTCCTCTCCGGCTCGCAGGACATATGCATAGCCTGCTCCTGTGTCCTCCACCGCCTGCCTCCCTGCCCTCAGCGCTGTCTCAGCCTCAGTGTAGCGCTGAATCGCATGATCCCTCTCCCGCTCAGTATCCCTGAGTCTGATCCTGAGTCGGTCCCTCTCCCTCTCCAGCTCCTGGATCTCGTCTGCCTGGCCCTGACAGATCTCCCTGAGCTCAATCAGCTCATCCTCCTCTGGATCCTCACCCTCTACCTCTGCCCGTGGCTCTCCCTCTGCAGGTGCCTGCCCCTGTACCTGTCCCTGTACCTGTACTGGTGCCTGAATGGGTACCTGTCTCGGTACATGCCTAGGTCCCTGTACCTGTCTCTGTCCCTGTGCCTGTACTGGCACCTGTCCTTGCACCTGTCCCTGTCTCTGTCCCTGTGCTCTAGGACCCTGTGCTGCTGGTACCTGCAAGGGCACTCCACCGCGACCCCTCACCACCTGGGCCTGTCCCTCCTATCCACCCTCTCTTCGAGGTGGCACCCTCCTCTCCCCAACTACTCCCCTCCACCATCGTCGGCCTCTACCCCCATCACCCCCACCATCGTCATCATCATCTCCTCCTCCATCTCCATCCAGTAGCTCTCCTGGATCTATCAATCGGGGGAATGGATGCTCTGCCCAATACGCTGTATACTCTGCATCCATCTCGACGTCCTCAATCTCAGGCCACATGTCCCAAGGAAGAGGTATCATCTCTGCCAGCTGTGTGACTGCCTGATCATATGACAATAAAGGCCCGAACTGCGCCTGATCCCTAACTGTATGGGCATACATACCTGAGCCTCGTGGCATCCTCTAGATCCGGCCAAACTATCGGCCAATCCTGTCTACCAACTGCCTCTCCAGTATATAGGGCATCCGTCCAATCAAATACCTGCTCCAGAAGGTGTAAGGCAACTCCACTGCGTCATCCTCCCACTCCTCGCATCCCAGATACGGCCTCCAGATGATGACATCAATGTCATCTACACTCACCGCCAATACTCTAACCTGCCAATCCGAGGCTGTGAAGTGATCATGTCGTACAGATGAACAAAACTCCGTCCATGACCTCTCCCTCTGAAGTGTATCGGCCGCGTGATAGGCAGATGCTCGTATGCCCAAACCTGCAGTAGTGTCACTCCACAACCCAGTCCCACTGACCCATGGTAGACAAACTGGTGAAGCTCATAATATAGGTGGGCCAAAACACATGGACCCCACGCATATCTGGTGTGCTGCGTCACCAATATCTCCAGTGCTCCTCCCCAGCCCACTGCCAACCCCTGTGTTGCTCTGTCCGGACATAGGAACCCACTGATAGCTCCTCCAATCACAGCTAGCAAAGCTAACCCTGTCGTAGTCATGGTATCCCATGCCACATGTCCTACTCTCATCTCTAGGCTGGGATCCTGAAACACCCATCTCAAAGTCTCTTTGTCTCCGTCGCGATCGTATGGAATCAGCTCTCCATCGATTGCTATCCGTAGAATCCTGTAGACATCCTCAAGGGTGACTGTCATCTCACCCATCGGCAAATGAAATGTGCATGTCTCTGAATGCCATCTCTTGGCCAGCGCAGTCAGCAAACCCATGTTTGCCT
Source organism: Cryptomeria japonica (assembly GCF_030272615.1). Lineage (NCBI taxonomy): Eukaryota > Viridiplantae > Streptophyta > Pinopsida > Cupressales > Cupressaceae > Cryptomeria > Cryptomeria japonica. The sequence continues at coordinate 44,815,931 of NC_081410.1, forward strand.
GAAACTCAGGCACATACAATACGTGTCTCAAACCCATCTCCTCGATGGCAGCTCTATCCTGAAAAGACAACTCCGGTCGCAACCTCTGTGTGGACGGGAATCTCTCCCGTGACTCTAGCATAGGCAAATACTCCTGCAGTCAAACAAATCAATCATGTCAGTCATGGTGGCATTCACTATTCATCACAAAATGCTACTCGCTATCTAAATGCATATGGTCATCTATCTTAGTGACACTCACTGTTCATCACAAAGTGTTGCTATCTATCCTAGTAGTGCTCCCTGTTCATCACAAAGTACTACATGTGTGACATTCCCTGTTCATCACAAAGTGTTACTCACATTTTGCACTCCCTGTTCATCACAAAGTGCTGCTCATACTTTGGGTACTCCCTGTTCATCACAAAGTACTCTATCTTGGTACTCCCTGTTCATCACAAAGTACTCTATCTTGGTGCTCCCTGTTCATCACAAAGTGCCTTGATCTATCCTAGCCTTCCTAGAGGACCTACTTGAGTGTATCCTCTCAACAGCTTATCCAATTGACAGCGTATGTTCATCACAGAACTGCCGATTTGACCTAGAAGACAAAACCTTGCATTTTCAGACACAAACGCGTTTCTAACTCACAAACGCGCCTATAGACTGCACAAGCGCGCCTGAACAACGCAAACGCGCCTGTTTGACATAAACGTGCCTACATTATTCATAAACGCGACTTTGGCACACAAACGCCCCTTCAGGACGCAGACGCGCCTGCATTAGACACAAATGCGGTTCCAGACATAGATGTGCCTGGCACCGACACAGACGCGCCTATCGGACACAGACGTGCCTGGCACCGACGCAGACGCGGTTGCACGTTTTTGCACTTTTTTTGTGCCCTATTCCTAAGTGCATTTATTGCTAACTAGCATGCATTAATGACAAAATTGAATGCGTCAAAGTACGAGGAGGTTTGGTGGTACTTACCGGCTCTCCTGCCTCTGCTGGTCTCTGAAATCAGCGAACGCAGTCGAATCTGTGTATGAAAGCCATTGCTGCTGACTGCTGCTGCTCTTTTTCTCACTGTGATCTCGTAAGGGTGTAGATGACAATGAGGATGTCTTTTGCCCGTGGTCTATCTTATAGCCTACCCTAGCCCTTGCCTTCATTTCCTGAGTCAGTCTTCATTATCCCATGACTTTGTCACTTTATCCGACCATTCCATTCTAGCCTTTCTTTCTTATCGAGAGATTGTCTGCAATCTTTCCAGACTTTTTCATCCAATCTCTCAAGGGGGCATATCATTCCCATTCTGGGGCAACTCTGTATCAGTTCATCTTATCTTCTTTGAAACAACGCGACAAGCCGCATTGTCTCAAAGAGGGGCAAAATGTAGACACCCAAAATTGTCATGTCTAATTAAATAAATATTTTATTTATTTAATTATTTAAGCCTAATTCTTCTATTAATTAAATAAATCCTTATTTATTTAATTAATTCATTTATCCTCTTCTAGCCTTATTTCTCATTTAAATAAATACATTTATTTATTTAAATTATCTTTTTCCTAAATTAAATAAATATCTTATTTATTTAATTATCCCATTTCTTCTATTAATTAAATAAATCTTTATTTATTTAATTAATTCATTAGCCTTTTCTACACTTGACGCATGTCATTCATCTTTTAATTCATACACTACCTACCCCTTTCATTATTTTATTATTTCTTCTACCTACCCTCTAATCATAGCCGACCTCTTTTTACACCTCTCAATCTTATCCCTCCATTTCATATAGTGTCTTCCATATAAGGAGATGATTCCTTCATTATCAACCCTAATCAAGCATTCTAATGACCTAATCGACAATTTGGAGGACTTGACTACACTACGATCCTACTTGCAACCACATTCCGTTCTTTGTTGAGCTCTTGTGCACATAAAATCTGAGAGCAAATATATCAAGCAAGATCAATGGAGATAGGAAGAATGGAGATCAAAACCCTATTGGACATGTGATGGTATAATCCTTGTGATTTCATTTGATTTGCATTGTCTTAGGTAATCTTCATATGTTATGGTGGATCTTTGTTGATTGTTAGGCTAGGGTTTTGTGGTTGAATTCATTTAGCCTTTCAATATTGTTATTATTGTTATCCATTTTCACCATACACAGATACCAATTTTTAAACACATTGTACCACTGAGAGGGGGGTGAATCAGTGGTTCCTAAATTCTCTTCTTTCTCCCTCAGCCTCACACCACACTATGTCATTCTAAGATGCCTTCTTGATCAATCACACATCTCCGGTTAGCTTAATTGTTAGACCTGCAATAGTTTACTGATTACTCTATCTCTACCGGTTAGACCCTCTCACCGGTTCACCTGCTAATTCACTCAACAAATTTTTTAGAATAAACTCTAAGGAAGATGATCTTTCTCCTTGTTTAACCTCTCTTCTCTCTCACTTTTTGCATAAAACATCAAGTAATTTATGTCTCGAGCTCACATATTTATCATCTAGGGTTCCCACCAAACAACATTCAAATAGTGTCGTATTAGGTTTTGCCTTCACCAACTCGATCCGTATTGGATTTGATTTGATCTACTTTTCTAGAGAGATGATCTTCATGTCATCGACCAACACCACCAACGCCTCGCATTCCAATGTGCGTTTTCTATATTTGGAGGTATGCACCATGCTTTTCTATGTTTCTCTGTCACATGCCATTAATGGCTCGGTTGTTTCCTTCAACAAACAAGTACAAAGATCAGATCTTCTTGCAGGTGCCAGCTTGTCTACCTTGAGCTGCAATCTTCTAGCATCCTCCCATGACTTGCAGGTTCTTCATAAAAGTCGATCTTCTTGCTGACAGTTACGTCAATGCATACTTCACCGACCTGTGCATTATCACCACCTGGCTTCTAGATGTCATCTTTGTTGACATCCACCTCTACTTGGTTTTCTATGTCTATTTGACATTCTTTGTTGACCAAGATTGACTATGGGTTCAACTCACCTTACCGATATAACCTAACTCCACCGGTGGGCCGTCATACCTGCTAACCTCTTTTCTATCGGTGGTTCAACTTGGCCTTCCATCAAACATGTTGGTCCTACTACTCAGTCCATTTACTGGCAACATTAATCTTTTCTGAGTATACTAGTTTACATCCTCCAGTTCTTCTTTTTCTTGCTTGCTTTGTCTCGCCAATGGTGTTGCTTTACCGCTAGATGATGCATTTCATGTGTACCAGTAACTTACCTTCAATCTTCTTACATACATATGGATTGACATCATCATGTCTTACTTCTCCTATGTACCACTTCTTACTCACCGATGACCATGCCAAACCAGTTGACATCAATGACAACTTAATGCCAATAATGCGAACAATTGCTCCCTAAAGGACTTTCTAAAGAAGTTCACTACCTTAGAGAAATATAGAAGGACTTGTTGAGGAGATCAACTATCTCTGAGTAGGATACATAAAGAATTTAATTACAATAAATAAGCCTTCAACCCATAGCCTCCAACAATATCTTGAGAATGTAGTTGCACATAACTCATTGCCTCAAGCCGATGAACTTATAAGGCACTGAGAGGCGGGGGGGGGGGGGGGGGGGGGTGAATCAGTACAAGTAAAAACAATATAAATCCGATTATCAATTTCACCAACTTAAAACTTAATAGGTATCTAAATAACACCAATTATGCAATCACCACATAAAGCATAAACCACATGACACAAGAGATTATACATGGAAAACCCTGTAGTATCATAAAATTGCAACCCTAGAAATTTATGACTGCATTAGGGTCGTCACGCATGAGAACTCAAATCCTCTAGCCTGATTGTAGACCAGAGAGCGCTTGGCTTGTGAAAACAACTTCTTCCTTGGCCTTCGCATCACTCTGCTATGGAGAAAGGGGTAGGACATGGGCGTGGCGCCCCTGTCCCCCCTTGGACAGGGGCATGGCACCCTTGTCCTCCAGGGACAGGGGCGTGGCGCTCCTATCCCTGCCCTATTTTGGGGCAGGACCTTCCTAGAGCATGCATTGTGGGTTGTGCAGTGAGCGGGAAATCTCCCCAATGTTGCCCCATGACAAAATTCAAATCCTTTAGACATGTATTTAATGGGGCATTCTCTCTCTCATTTTCATAAGTTCAATAGGTGGAATTTTGATAAGGTCATAAGCGATCAAGAGCATTCAAGCATTCTTTTCCAGCATTGAGCATTCTCAAGTCTCCCTTCAAGGCTAGTTGCTGCATTCAAGTCAAGGATCCAATCATTTAAGAGGAGATTGATTTCAACATACAATTCCATACAAGCATTTCTATCAACATTTCTACTACAACCTCCCTTGAGGTGATTTACAATTCAGTCTTTCATTTACATCTACTTGCAAGTACTTTCTTTCATTACTTGGTTAATTCCAAAATTGGGATTTGACCTAAAGGAAAACCCCCAATCCTAACACATTTCCCTCTCTTTTCTGTGTGTAGGTTGTAGGTGCGCAACTATACTTCATATTCGGGCTTCATTTGCAGAGGCAGAAAAAACCTTTTCTTTTCACGGATTTTTCAGAGGACCGTGTACATTCCTACCATGGTCCTGACAACTTTTTGTCAAAATTGCAAGGCAACTTTGTCTCGACACTTTACTACCAAATCTAGATGCACAACTTCAACTCATATTCAGATCTCAAATTATAATCGATTCTTTGTCACTTTTGCACTACATACTTCAATCAATTTCCTTTTCATTTCAAACAAGGAAGAGGGGATCATCCTAACATTCTTAATTCATTCAGAATTCAATCTATCATCTTTGTGTGGAGATTGAATCTAGTGAATTATCCCTTATCTTCCTAATGTAATGGTGAAAAGTGCTTGAAGGATAATCAATAATTGAAACTCTCATCTCTCTTTGAGGGAAAGGGTTAGTTGTCCTCTTGATCTATCACTCATCATTTTCCCACCATTACATTTTGGTGAACCCGACATCTTGCATGCTTTCCTTTGAACGAAATTGCATATTTTTCATTTGAAAGTTTAAATTTTCTGAAAAACTTAGTGGTTAATTCACTAAAAACCCTAGTTTTAAAATTAAAATTGAACTTGTGATTTGTAAAAATTGCTTGTGGTTATTTTAAATCTAAAAATTGTTTTGTTTGTCAAATTCAATTTCCTCCTTGTCTTGTTCAATTTGCAAGTAAAATTTACAAAATTAGGAGGTTACTTGTTAAAACCCTAATTTTCAAACATCATCTTGAACTTGTGCAAAAAAATGGATTTCCACTTAATTTTCAGATTTCTGATTATTCTCAGATTTGTTTTCAGTTCTACAATTCAAATTTTCAATTTCCCCCTCTTCTTCCCAAAATTTAAATTTCAAAATTAAGTGGTTAAGTCATCAAACCCTAATTTTTCAAATTAATTGGATTTTGTGTGAATTTCAAATCAATTTCATTTACATTCAGATTCTTAAACATTTTCCAAGGTGTCCCTATCCATTAGGTTTGACTCTTTTCAAAATTGCACTTCAATTCCTCTTTTTCTTCAAAACCTTAATAGGGTCCTATCTTCACATTTGTGTCTTCATTTCGCCCATCTAGAGATCGTAAAATTTGCCATTTTTTGGGGTTAGCTTTAAAATCATCGTAATATCCATCCCTAAAAATTTTGAAAAAAGTTTGTCGGACCATGTGCATTCCCACAATAGTCCTCGACATTTTTTTTTCCAAAATTTTGGGAGACTGTTATGACTGTATTTAATAGCCTAAATCCAGAAGATTGGTTGCTTTTATCAATTTTTGAACCCTCTAGAATCAGAAATACCTTCACAATTCAACATTTCAACTTTCAAGAAATTTTTTAAAATTAAGAGGTTAATTATTGTCTGCCCTGATTTTAAAAATTTTGATTTTAAAATTAAGTGGTCTTCCCTTGGCCTTATTTTTAAAATTCCAATTTCCCTTCATTTTTTGGAAATTGTGTCATTCCCTTCCTCCAACAGAGTTCAAATTGTGTAATCATCATTTTCTTAAAATTTGCATTATTCAATTTTGTAAACTTTGTTCTACAATTAAAAATTCAAATTTTTCCTCTAGTGCATGAGTTTTACCACTATTAGTCCTACCTATCCTATCCCCGTTAGACGAAGCATTACAATTAAGGCTTCCCAAGGTTTAATTACCGAGGATATGGAGCCTGATTTTGGTGACTTCTTTAATGAGGATCATGCTAATTCTTCCCATCCTAATCATGTGCCTATCGGTGGCTCTCATGATGAAGAAGAAGCTTTAACTAGGGTTTCTTTAGATCAAATTTCTACATTCGACAATCAATTTGATAGCTTTCAACAATGGATGTCCCAAGAATACCCTTATAGTGAAGCTCTTCCATTAATTTAAGGTCCTAAACACATGCTTCAAAGTGATAAGAATGGAATTGATATATTGCATGGCATTGCACATATTGTTGATTCTAATGTCATGCCTATCAAGAGTTGTGCCAAAACCCTAGGTTACTCACAACCTTCAACACAAGTCAATTCCTCTATTCCTTTGACCAATCCTATGACTAGTATTCCTACTTTCACATCCAACATCATGGCTACTTCAACTCAAAATGTCATTCCTACTGTTGTTCTCCATTTTGAAAACCTTTGTTCCCTCTCTTTTTATAAAGTGAATGTTACTACCTCTGTGCTGCAATGGAAGAGGACAACAAAAAGTTTGAATTAAAGACAAGAAGACAAGGTTTCAATTTAGGAAACCTCCTACACTTTAAGCTTATAAAAGCTTGGGCAGGTGAACCCTTTTATGACTATTTTCTTACAAAAATAGTAAAAGGTTTACAGAAAACCAGTGCACATTCCTGTAAACTTTCCTTACTGACTGGTACAACTAAACATAAAATGGAAAGTTGATTTGACTTTTTGAAAAGGACCACAAAATGCATCAAAAAACCAATAGGTAAACCAGTGCTTTATCCGGGCAATAGAGTCATCTACAACAGACTGCAACCTGACAAAAGAAACTTGTACACAAGTCACAAGTTAGTGATCTCTCAAGTCTGTATATGCTTGACATATACAGAGTCCTATTTTGCACCAGACTTCATTATCAGATCCACACCAAAATACTGATATCAATGACTTTGTTCAAAGTACGTTTATATTTCCTCCTTGAGAAAAACTTTAAACAACTTCATTAAATGCCTAACAAGTCATTTAGATAAACAATCCTTGATTACTTAAATGGAATGAACACCAGTACAATGACATAGAGACAATACAAGTCTGAGTTTAAATTCTTTGGACTATATATTTTATTTCTCCATCAAAAGATTACAAGTACATCCTATCTGACTCAGAAATTGCTAAGAAAATGGCCTGTATTAATTTTGCCAGAGTTTAGCTACAAAATTTGTGTCCCTTTTCTAAGTAGTCCTGGTATCCATTTATAGAGATATGGATGCGACAAGCTTCAAACTTCCCTAGAAAACAAATATTCTACATCCTAACCATAATCCCCCCTAAAAAGGTTACATTGTTTACCAACGAAGCAGAAGCATAACAAATTAGTTAACCAGCTGCAGAAAGGCCAACTGACTACTTAGTATTCACAGATCAAGTGCCAGGTGCCTTTGATTCTTCAGAATTGTGATTTCCAAAAAACCATTGCAAGAACTAACCGCTTCTGATTTCTCGAGGGTTACTGCATATTGGAGTGTCGATTGATTCTTTCTTCACCCCGTCCCTTTCATCACATACTTAATTTCCTATTCTTGTTGCCAGTGAAGTCACAAAACCACACCTATTTTCTCTGCAAATCCCCTTGAATACCTCTTTGCAAGTTTACACTTCAAAACAATGTCGGATGGGAAGCCACACAGTTCTGCCATTAGTCCTTTTGAAAATTTGAATTTTGGTGCCAATGGATCAGAGAAGCTTTCCTCTAAGCACTTTTTCTTTAGTTGCTAATCCGTGATGACTAATGGTCGAGCTTCTCCTCATAGCGGTTTAGTGACAGCCGTGAGATCATACAAAACTAGCACACCCTTTAACTTACCCGAGCCACCCAGTTTAGAATGGGTCCCACCATTTGGTCGATGGTCCATGAAGGGTATTCATCATGCAAATTTCCTTCATGGTATAGTGACAGCTGTTGGATCTTCTTCAATCTGCTCGACCTTTAACTCATTCTTCACTACACATACTTTGTCATTGATCCATCAAGGGTATTCATCGAGCACTTCACAACTGCGGTACAATGACCACCGTTGGATCATCTCTAACTTGCTCGATCTTTAACTCATCTGAGCTGCTCCCTTCTGTTGGGTGTCACTTCCTGATTCATCCATAATCTGACTTGCCACCTCATCCACCGCTTCACTTAAAGTTTTCGTTGGTTTGTTCGATATTATTCTTTTGGCCAAACTTCCTCCCTCGGCGAGTTGTTCACACGTCTCATCGATTCTGTAGTTTCATCTATACTTTTTATTTTATCGGCCGGACCAGTTCTGATTTCTTCGATGCACTTCATTGTTGATGGAAATGATGCTTTCGATGAATCCTTTTAGAGATCCATCACAACCAAGGTTTGTTCGATAAGTCATTTTATGAGTTTGATGACATGCCACCTGACTACCATCTCGTCACCACTGGACCCACCACCAGACCTTGGTCTTATACCCTCTACTCCACCATGTGTCACCTTAGGCTTGGGCTAGTAGATCCACCTATTCGAAAACTCACCCACCATGTCGCACCATCAGACCCACCTTTCTCACGAGCCCCACCACTTGGTCGTTGATACGCGAAGAATAACGGTCGAGAAAATTTATGTCATAGTATAGCGACAACCATCGATCCACAAAAACTTATCTGCACTTTAACACACTTAGAACACTTCCTAAGAGTGGGTCCCACCATCTAGTCGCTGGTCAGTGAAGGATAATATTCAGGCAACTTTGCATCGTGGATCAACAACAACCGCTAGATCAACATGAACCTGTTCGATCTTTAAACTTCTTCGATACCTTGTTGCCTTTACTTAACCATCTAGCTTAACTGTAACTGCTTTAAATCACCGGCCATAGTATACCGCTAGTGGTTTGTCGCCATGTCGTGACGAATAACCATCGTGCAACTTTATGTTGCGGTTAGCGACAACCGCGAGATCTAAATAAACTTTCTCGATCTTTAGGAAACCCGACAGATAAAAGGAAAGACTTAGGACTTAGGAAAATATTGTAAAATATTTCAAAATTATAAGAACCCGCCTAAGCCTAGACCTAAAAGGGCCCCCCTCTATAACGATGCGATGACCCTTCCACTTAAGTGGAAAAAGGTAATGAGAAAAAAGAAGATTTGGAGAAAAAGTGACACAAAGGTTTATTTTTTTCAAATGCTTTTGAAATGCCCAAAAATCCTAAACCCTTAGAACCATAAACTTGCAGACAAAGGTCAAATTTCTGAATTTTGATAGACTCCAACAACTAAAAGGCAAGATTATCAACATATTTAAAATAGTGATAACAATGGCTCTGAGTGGGGATGGTTGGATGCAAGACCAACACAAGAATCTGACAAAAACTCTGGAACGCAGACCAACAAAACCCTAACAGAAGAAAACTAAAACAAAGCAGAACAAACAAAAGCAAACCTAAACTACTGTGCATGGAAAACTCATGAGAAATATTGTTTCAGAAACTGTCCATGCACTGGCAGTTCCTGTAACTCACCATTCAATCTTTGAAGGAAATAGGAATCTTTTCCATTAACATAAAAAATGATCAGAGGGCCTATCCATAGTGATTCAAATTTCTTGTGCTTGCCTTTGTCTTGATCTTTTACATTCCACTGCAACACCATATCACCAATCTAGAATTTTCTTATACTAGTCCTTTTATCAAAAAGATACTTTGACTGGAATTGAAGTTTCATATTCCTTTTATTGGCTGTAGTCCTCATTTCCTCCATCTCTACTAACTAAATCATTCTTTCTTCCATGGGTTCAAACATTTCTAATTCTTCAATCTGCAAAAAAATGTAAATTGGAAGCAAATTATTCACAAGTAGTCTAGCTTTCACTCCATATACCAGCTCAAAAGGGGATGTATCGATGGCCTTTTTTATAGTCATCCTGTCAGCCCATAAAGCTAATCTGAGCTTTTGATCCCAAGACCTTTTATTTTCCTCTAGGATCTTCTTGATAATATTGAGGAGACTTTTATTACTTGATTCTGCCTAGCCATTTCCCTATGGGTGGTATGATGAAGAATATGACATAATAATCCCATAATTAGCACAAAACTCTACAAACTCCTCAGACCTAAAGCACATGGCATTGTCCATGACCATTTTAGCAGGCACACCAAACCTTGTTATTATATTATCCATCAAAAAATTGATGACTACTTTAATAGTGCCCTGTTTGGTAGGTATGGCTTCAATCCACTTGGTGAAATAATATGTAGCCACCAGGACCCATCTATGACCCCTGCTTGATTTTTCTATTATTTCTTCAATAAAATCAATGCCCTATTGAACAAAAGGGGCTTCAACTGTAACATAATTCAAAGGCAAAGCACCAACATACTTTAGTTTAGAAGAGAACCTTTGACAAGGATCACATTTTTTAACATACTTATGAGCATCCTTGAACAAAGTTGGCCAATAATACCTTGCTTTGATTATCCTACCAATACTAGTCTTAGCTAAATAGTGGCCTCTGCATACCCCATTGTGCATCTCTTTCAGAACCATCTCAGCTTGGATTTCATCCAGACGAACCAGTAGCATCCCATTACTATTCCTCCAATACAGGTCTCCTTGAATAAGAACATATTTATGTGATTTTAACTTTAGTGTTCTCTTCTGGTTGTGTGTCATACCTTCTGGACATGAGGCATTCTTCAAGAAGTATACTATATCTAAATACCATGGCTGCCTCTCAATACTAGTAACCATAACCTCTTCAACCTCAACATTATTTATGTCAATATCCTCAAAGTTTGTCTCAGTCATTAACTTGGCTAAGCCTAAACCTCTGACCAACTTTGTGATTTTGATCTCAAGATCAAATTCTTGTATTCTGCTTATCCATTTGCATCTCTTTCCAGTTACTTCAGACTAGGACATGATGTCTTTCACAACTGCATGTGGTACATAGGCTACGATTTGGGCATTTACCAGATAAGGCCTAAATACTTTAACAGCCTTGACTAAAGCATATGCCTGTTTTTCCATAATTTCATATTTCAGTTCAATAGCTTGCAATGATTTGCTGTAGAGAGCAATTGGATGTTCATACCCTTCACCATCTTTCTGTAATAGTATCGCTGCTATAGTATGATATGAAGTAAAAGAAAATAGTGAAAAAGGCTTACTATAGTCAGGGGACTTAAGCACTGGGGCTTCCAGAATAGCCTGTTTAATCTTATCAAAGGCTAGTGTTACCTCTTCATTCCAAACAAACTTGGCATCCTTCTTCAAAAGCTTCACAATGGGCTTAACAATTTCAGCAAAATTTGCAATAAATCTCCTGACAAAGTTTACTTTACCCAGAAAAGACTGAATTCCTTTAATATTTTTTGGTTGAAGCACCCTGTTGATAGCCTCAATTCTTTCAGGGTCAATTCTGACTCCCTCCTTAGATACAATATTCCCTCGTAACTTTCCTTCAGTTACAACAAAGTGGAATTTCTTTGGGTTTAAAGATACACCAAACTCCAAGGCCTTGTAAAATATTTTTTCCAAATGACCACAGTGGTCATCTGCCTTCTTTGAGAAACATGTCAGATCATCCTGGTAGACAACCATTATGATATTAATAAATTCCTTGAAGGCTACATCCATAGCCCTCTGAAAAGTTGCACCAGCATTCTTCAAACCAAATGGCATTCTTACATACACATAGGTTCCCCAAGGGGTAGTAAAAGCAGTCTTAAACTATTCAAACTCTTTCACTAATACCTGATTGTAACCAGAAAATCCATCCATCATTGACAGTAAATCACAACCAGTTACCCTTTGTAACATAGCTTCCATGTTTGGGGATGAATAATTGTCTTTAAGGGAAGAAACATTTAATTTCCTAAAATTCACACAAAGCCTTATGTCCCCATTCTTTTTTCTGACAGACACTAAATTTGATACCCATGAAGAATGCCTTATAGGCTTTATAATACCCCCTTCTCTCAGCTTAATCAACTCTTTCTGCATCTTGGGTTCTAGGAGGGGGTTAATGGGTCTTTGCTTTTGTCTAAAAGGTTTAGCATCAGGATGCAGAGGTATTTCATGCTGAAATAAGTCTTGTCTATATGCCTTCAATCCTCATAGGACCAAGCAAAAACATGTTTTTACTTCCTTAGAAAATTAAGGAGGTTAGTCTTAATATGGGGAGACAAGTTTCTCCCGATATACACTAACTTAGGGGAATATTTTGTTCCCAAGTTTACCTCTTCCAACTCCTCCAACTTTGTAGATGACGCTTGATGTAAGTGACCATCACTGTAAGTGAACATACCCTCTAGTTCAACTAGTCCCCTGGGTATTTCATTTGCATCTAACTGCACTATGTCACTTCCAAAAATTGTTTCCTATCCATCTACTACCTCCACCAATGCATTACAATCAATCTTTTGACCTTCATAGTCATATATGCATTGTACAAATCTAAGATGTCTTCATCATCTTCAAAAACTTGTCAATTGTACACATTATTTGGGATGGCTGGTCTGGCTTTTGTCTCAATTATTGAAACTCCAGTCAATGTTACATCATCATTTTTTAATGCAACATTAGCTAAAAAATCTGCCATAATGTTCTAATACCTTTCAGTCCAATCAATGGAAAATGCATCAAAGTGTATAATGACATCCCAAACAACATGCTTGTACCTTTTTAACTTGTCATTTTTAGATGCATACCTTGACCTTATTTGAGACACTACAAGTTCAAAGTCTCCATAAACCCTTAACAACTTGATCCCATGTTTTTTAGCAATTTCTAGGCCTAATAACAGAGCTTCATACTCAGTTGTGTTATTTGTACATTGGAATGCTAACAGAAAAGAATACTTGAAGGTAATACCTAATGGGGAAATAAAGAGCACTTCTGCTCCAGACCCTTCTTTAGAGAAAGCTCCATCAAAATACACCTGCCATAGGCCTTCTTGTTGGGATTTCAGCTCATCAACAATAGGATTAGTATTCTTCAACTGAGGTTGAATGGATTCAATCCTAAAGTTATCAAGATCTACATCTATCATGCAATTAAGCATGTTTGGGTCTATTTTTTTAATAACCACTGAGGCACATGGTTCTCTGTACAATTTTACTAAATTCCCATTCACTGGGATAGTTTCATATAATAAATCTAGCTGAAGATGTCCTCCAACAACAACAGCGCACTGTCTAGACATAAGCATGGCATAATGGGGCTTGGTGTCTGTGACTATTACATCCATTTTATAAGTAGCTTTAGGGAATGCTTCTATTTTTACTTCTACATCTTTCATAGTACCTACATCAAACACTTCTCTATTATCCATAGAATAACACCTCCCATATGAAGTGTGTACTGAAAAACCTAGTTCTCTCATAACCCCATAAGGCATTACATTAGCAGCTGCACCAGAATCTATCATGCAATTTTTTATCAATCTATTATTTACTAACAGTGTGACATAAAAGGGATCAATCTGAGATGGTTCCTGATTAATAGTGCTGCCCACATAAACTTCTAGGACCTTTTGTTCTTGATCCTTCTCATCTTTTGTATTTCCCTTTTTAGAAGAAGTATCCACATTTGATATACTTGAAATCAAAGAAAAAGCAGCCTCTCTATGTTCTTTCATTTTCAACAACTCTATCAAAGGTACTGGAACTTTCATCTGTGTTAAAGCTTGGGCCATATCAAAAGCAGTATTAACATTAGACTTAGCATGAGCTTTAACCTTCTCTATCTTTTGGTGACTTGTTCTCTTGTCACCAATAGTCTCTGCCTTATTACCAATGATATCAACAATATCAGGTTTCCCTAAATTACTTGACTGATCACTTTTAGCCTGACTATCTTTGACAGGGGTTTTGTTTTCAGTGGTCCTCTTAGAAGAAATTTATTTAAAAAACATAGAACCAGGCTTACCCTGATCTTCATCATCTTTGCTTCTTCTCAAATTATAGTTATGCTTAGCTTTGGCTATTGCAGTCTTAGTGAGATTCTTGACTTCCTCCTCACTAGGCCTTCTCAGATGAATATCTTGATCTTCTATTGTGACTACATTCAAAGTGGGATGACAGTCAATTGTCAATTGCCTTTGGCAATTTGCATTGCTTCTCAAGACATCATATTCACTTCCTTCATCTTCTGAAGACTCATAGTCACTGTCCATAGTATACTCAAACATATTAACTGTAGGTTCACCCTCATTTCTCACGGATTCATTTAGAGCTTGAGCCACAACACACTGATAGGGGGAATGTGGCCCATCACATGCCATACACCAAGGGGTATTTTCCACATGTACATTTCCTCCCTTTAAAGGATCAAGGGTGTCTTGATTTTGTGTGCCTTTTGATCTATCTTGCACAGGCTTGCCATCTTTCCATGCAGTGTTATATGACATATCATGCAATCTAGTAGGTATGTCTTGCCAGTTGTAGTGAGGCTTCTCAGGTTTACTTACTTTAGCAGTAAGATCCTTAACAACAGTCATCAATTTTTCTATTTTATCCTCTTCTTTAGAGGATTTATTTTGTTGTGGTTTTTGTTCCTGCCACAATATTCCATCAGTCCTTCTTCCCACTTTACCTGATGCTTTTCTATTACTCTCTACATTGATCACAATTCTAAAAGCATCTCTTAAACTATGTGGGTTCTTATATATGAGAATGTAAGACATCTTAGGATCAAAGGCATTGTAATAAGTGGTTAGACATACTTTCTCATCTAACCTCATACATTGAAGGAGCCTATGCATTGCCTTTTGAAACCGTGCATTAAAATTTGTAACAGCCTCATTATCAGACTTCCTGATATTGTTAAATTCATTGAGCATTTAAAGCAATTCTTGAATTCCTCCTAAGAACTAATGCCATCTACTAGTAACCCTCTATACCAATCTCTAGCATCCTCAATCAAAGATTGCACAAACAACTTCATGATGACATCCTCATCACCAATTCCAAAATATTTCAGATGCTCTTCAACACTGATAGCATTGTTCCCAGCAAACTTCTGGAGTCTATCCCTCATTTCAATAGGGACACGGTTTGGATATCCTAGAATTCCATCAAAATATAACTGCCTATACAACTCAACATTTATAGGTCTCCTTTGAAACTGATTTCCAGCAAAGTTATTTCTAGTATTCACCCTTGGGCCTCAACCACCAGCTCTAGGAGTTTGGTGACTTTGATTATGGGATGGTCCATGACTGGTTTGGTTTGTTGGAATTGTACTTGAGGGAACATCAAAATTACTTGGGGTAGCATTTGTTTGCATCATTGGTTGAGTATTCAATGGAGAGGCATAAGTATGTTGAGATGTAAAATTACTCTGATCTATAGGTGGGAAAGTTATAGGAGGAGCTTTTAAGCAATGTATCTTTCTTGTAAACTTAGCATTAAGTGCTTCTATTTCAGCCTTTTCTAGCTCCCTTTGCATGTTTTCATTTTCCTTCCTTATCCTTTCTACCTCAATCTCATGCAAAGTCATTCCCTAGGGTCCTTTTGCACTTCTTGACAGTAAATCCACAGATCTATTTTCCACTACTTTATGCTTCCCTTTGTCAATAACGGGTCTGTTAAGTTGGGGATCACTATGAACCTCCCTACTAGGTTGTGCTGCAACTTTAGGTGCAGAATCAATTTTAGGATCCAAGATTTCTCTAATAACAGGACCATGCTCTTCACTCCTAGGTTCTTCTTGAGAAAACAACTCAAGATCTGCAATCTATCTTAATAATATTTCTCTTTCAATAAGTTTGGATTTGGTTTCATTCTCCTTTTCCTTTTCCTTCTTTTTTCTCATAGAAATCAATTGATGTACTCTCTTATTGAGAACCTCAATTTCCTGGGACACTTCATCTTGATCTGGCAAGGTTTCCTCTGAATTTGACACATTTAGTTGGTCCATATCAATCAGACTGATATTTCCTTCCATAGTTTTGGGAATGGAACTGACCCTATTACTTGTACTATGCCTATCTCTCCCAGAAGAGCTGGTATTAGACAATCTTTGGTGAAAGGTTTGGATATCATCATTAGTACCAAATAGGCCAGCATGAAAACCCATTATATCATGGTCAGAGTCATGAGAAGAGGCATTGGACCTTGCATATATGGGACGCTCATAAGACCTACCTATTTGATTACTCTTCTATTTCCATGACTGATTTGACTGATCAGGAATAACAGTTTCCTTCTAGCCCTTCCTAACTGGTTCAGGTAACCCTTCATGCAACTTCTCTTGAGGGTTTTTCTTCATATAAGACCTAGTATTCCTTCCCCTATTCATCTTGCTAACCTTTTGAAGTGACTATGATTTTTTCTAAAAGAACACTGGTTTTTTCCTTACTTCAGAGTCACCACCCAATATCTTGGGAATAAAATATATTTTAACATAGTGAATCACATTTATGCAATAAAGACATAGATCTAGAGTATAATACTTATCTTATTTGACTCTCCCCAATAGAGTCACCATTTTTGTTGTGGTGAATCGGATGGGAAAACTCTCTTACACTCTGATTCAACAATCTATACCAGAGATCTTTAGATTACTCCCCAGCAGAGTTGCCATTTTTGTTGTTCTCCATTTTGAAAACCTCTATTCCCTCTCTTTTTAAAAGTGAATGTTATTGCCTCTGTACTGCAATGGAAGAGGACAACAAAAAGTTTGAAATAAAGACAACAAGACAAGGTTTCAATTAGGAAACCTCCTACACTTTAAGCTTATAAAAGATTGGGCAGGTGAACCCTTTTATGACTATTTTCTTACAAAAATAGTAAAAGGTTTACAGAAAACCAGTGTACATTCTTGTAAACTTTCCTTACTGACTGGTACAACTGAACATAAAATGGAAAGTTGATTTGACTTTTTGAAAAAGACCACAGAATGCATCAAAAAACCAACAGGTAAACCAGTGCCTTATCTAGGCATAGAGTCATCCACAACAAACTGCAACCTGACAAAAGAAACTCATACACAAGTCACAAGTTAGTGATCTCTCAACTCTGTGTATGCCTGACATATACAAAGTCCTATTCTGTACTAGACTTCATTATCAGATCCACACCAAAATACTGATATCAATGACTTTATTCAAAGTACGTTTATATTTCCTCCTTGAGAAAAAGACTTAAAACAACTTCATTAAATGCCTAACAAGTCATTTAGATAAACAATCCTTGATTACTTAAATGAAATGAACACCAGTACAATGACATAGAGACAATACAAGTCTGAGTTTAAATGCTCTGGACTGTATATTTTATTTCTCCATCAAAAGATTACAAGTACATCCTATCTGACTTAGAAATTGCTAAGAAAATGGCCTGTATTAATTTTGCTAGAGTTTAGCTACAAAATTTGTGTCCCTTTTCTAAGTAGTCCTGGTATCCATTTATAGAGATATGGATGTGACAAGCTTCAGACTTCCCTAGAAAACAAATATTCTAAATCCTAACCATAATCCCCCCTAAAAATTCTACATTGTTTACCAACGAAGCAGAAGCATAACAAATCAGTCAACCAATTGGAGAAAGGCCAACTGACTACTCAGTATTTGGAGATCAAGTGTCAGGTGCCTTTGATTCTTCAGAATTGTGATTTCCAAAAAACCGTTGCAAGAACTAATCACTTCTGATTTCCTGAGGGTTACTGTATATTGGAGTGTCAGTTGATTCTTCCTTCACCCTATCCCTTTCATCACATACTTAATTTCCCATTCTTGTTGCTGAAGAAATCATAAAACTGCACCTATTTTCTCTGCAAATCCCCTTGAATACCTCTCTGCAACTTTACACTTCAAAACAATGTTGGACGGGATGTCACACAATTATGCCATTAGTCCTTTTGAAAATTTGAATTTTGGTGCCAACTGATTGGAGAAGCTTTCCTCTAAGCACTTTTCCTTTAGTCATTGATCCACAATGACTAATGGTCGAGCTTCTCCTGATAGCGATTCAACGATAGCTGTGAGATCATACAAAACTAGCAAGCCCTTTAACTTACCTGAGCCACCCGCTTTAGAATGGGTCCCACCATTTGGTCATTAGTCCGTGAAGGGTATTCATCATGCAACTTTCCTTCATGGTATAGCGACAACCGTTGGATCTTCTTCAATCTGCTCGACCTTTAACTCATTCTTCACTACACGTGCTTTGTCATTGATCCGTGAAGGGTATTCATCGAGCACTTCACAACTACGGCACAATGACCACCATTGGATCATCTCTAACCTGCTTGACCTTTAACTTGTCTAAGCTGCTCCCTTCTGTTGGGTGTCACTTCCTGATTCATCTGCTCATCTAGCTGGCCACAATTTGACTTGCCACCTCATCCACTGCTTCACTTAAATTTTTTGTTGGTTTGTTCGATATTATTCTTTCGACCAAAATTCCTCCCTTGGCGAGCTATTCACATGTCTCATCGATTGTGTAGTTTCATCGATACTTTTTATTTTATTGACGGGACTAGTTCTGATTTCTTTGATGTACTTCATTATCGATGGAAATGATGCTTTCGGTGAATCCTTTTAGAGATCCATTGTGGCCAAGGTTTGTTCGATAAGTCATTTTATGAGTTTGATGACATGCCACCTGACTACCATCTTGTCACCACCGGACCCACCACCGGACCTTAGTCTTATACCCTCTGTTCCACCACGTGTCACCTTAGGCTTGGGCTAGCAAATCCACCTATTTGCCAACTCACCTACCATGTCTGCACCATCAGACCCTCCTTTCTCACGGGCCCCACCACTTGGTCACTGATCCGCGAAGAATAATGGTTGAGCAACTTTATGTCATGGTATAGTGACAACCGTCGATGCACAAAAACTTATCTACACTTTAACACACTTAGAATGCTTCCTAAGAGTGGGTCCCACCATCTAGTCGCTGGTCCGCAAAGGATAATATTCAGGCAACTTTGGATGGCGGATCAGTGACAACCGCCAGATCAACAAGAACTTGCTCAATCTTTAAACTTCTTTGATACCTTGCCGCCTTTACTTAACCGTTTGGCTTAATTGTAACTATTTTAACCCATTGGCCATAGTCCACTACTAGTGGTTTGTCACCATGTCACAATGAATAACCATCGTGCAACTTTATGTTGCGGTATAGCGACAGCCGCAAGATCTAAAGAAATTTACTTGATCTTTAGGAACTCGACAGATAAAAGGAAAGACTTAGGACTTAGGAAAATGTTGCAAAATATTTCAAAATTATAAGAACCCACCTAATCCTAGACTTAAAAGGGCCTCCCTCTACAATGATGCGAGGACCATTCCACTTAAGTGGTAAAAGGTAACGAGCAAAAAGAAGATTTGGAGAAAAAGTGACACAAAGGTTTATTTTTTTCAAATGCTTTTGAAATGCCCAAAAATCCTAAACCCTTAGAACCATAAACCTGCAGACAAAGGTCAAATTTCTGAATTTTGACAGACTCCAACAGCTAAAAGGCAAGATTTTCAACATATTTAAAACAGTGATAACACCTACAACCATAGGTCATGAGGGAAATCCTTCTTCTTCATTTAATCCTCCATCATTATCTATGTCTTCCATTAGTATTCCTATTATTCCTCAACCAATCAGTGTGACACAAGGGGGCAATTGCTTCAACAACTTTATTCCTCCTTTAAGTGTCCCTTTTCCTACCCAATCATCACCAATACCTACTTATCATAGTGTCCCACCAGCGTATTCTCAGTCCATGCCTTCTTTCAACAACATTACACTACCTTCTCAATCACCTATGTCTAACATGAATTCTTCCATAGAAATGACAATCAACAATCTTGCCCAAACTGTGTCTTCCTTACAACAACAAATTGCTTCTACAAGTCAATCCAAGTTTAGTGTGACCACCTTTGATGTTGCGAGCCCACTTTCTCTTGATATTGTTAAATTTGTGCCACCTAAACATGTTGAGATCCCTCAATTGGAACTATATAATGGAAAAGGTGATCCTCTACGTATGTCAAAATATTCCAGACCTTGTGTACTGATTTTGCTTATGATCAATGATTTATTGCAAAACTATTTACAAGAACACTAAGAGATAAGGCTTTACAATGGTATTGGTCTCTGCCTTCTTATTTTATCACTTCCTTTCAACAACTAGCAAATTCTTTCATCCAACAATTTCAAAACAATATTGGTCCTAAAATCACCTTGACTGATTTAATGCATTGTAAACAAGGTGTTAAAGAGAAAGTGATTGATTTCATTGGTAGATATAAGCATTTGTGTGCTCAAATTTGTTTTCATGTGCCTGATAATGATATTCAAAGAATTTTCATTTCTAATTTACAAAAATATATCAGGGAAAAGCTTCTTTTGTCTGAGTTTACTTCCTTTTTGTAGTTGTGCACAACACTCCATAATTATCAACTGGTTGTGAGTCAAATGGAGAAATCCACTCCTATGGCTTTGAGTGATAAGGGGGAGAGTGTTCAACAAATATTTGCGAAGTTTAAACCAACAAAAAGCTTCACCAAGTTCAATGATCCAATCAACAACAACCATGTGAATGCTACAACAGGCGTGCCTCCTATTTCTATTTTTTTCCAAAGAGAAAGATAGTTTACTCCTTTGAATGAATCTTTGCATAGTATCATGTCTTAGTTATTGCATAGAAATTTTATCAAACTTCCTCCTATAAAACAAGTTGATCCTTCCAAACTTGCATCTCCTTATTTTGATAAAAATTCTTTTTGCCAATTTCATCGTCAACCTGGTCATGATACTAAGAAATGTTTTGCATTGAAAAATAAGGTTCAAGACTTGATTGATAATAATACTATATCTGTGGCAGGTGTGAATGATAAATGGAATAAATCAGTTTCTCCTCCTAATCAAAATCTTAATATTTTCACTGATCCCTTGCCATCTCATACCTCTAACGTTATTGAGATTGTGCCTAATTCTCTCTCTTCTGAAACATTCATCTGTATGGATCCAAACTTGGTAGAAACACAAGATTCACCTAAGGATCCTTGTATTAAATTTGACCCTAGTGAGACCATTAGGGCACCCAATGGCCCTTTATACATAGTTGCAAAGGTTAAGGATATCCCTTGCCGTGGTGCCCTGATTGATCCCTCTTGCATGGTTAATGTCATAACTAAAGAGTATCTTTTCACTTTATAGTTGCATAAACCACTATATGATGCTTCTAATATAGTTGTGAAGTTATTTGATGGCTTCTCTTGTCCTACCATTGGTTCTATCACCCTTCCTGTCGAAGTCCATACTAGATCCATGGATGTTGACTTTGTTATCATACCTTCTTCTGAGCAATTCCGTGTGAAGTTGGGCTATCCTTGGCTATCTTCCATGAAGGCTATTGCTTCTCTGATATACAAGTGTCTTAAATTTCCTCACAATGGAGAAATCATAACCGTGAACCATATCTTATTTTGTCCATCTGAAAGAAGCCCCAATGTTCCTATTGATCTCTTTTGGCCCAAACAATTTCAATCTCTTCCATCAAGGAGCGATGCTCTTTTTCAATCTTATCAAAAATGGAAGAATGATATGATCTTATCCTTAAGTCAACCTAGATCGCCAACACTTGACATTCCTATTATTCTTGAAGATGAGGTTCTTCCCCTCTCGGATAGAACTAATCTCCCTCCTAAGGAAAATTGTCCACCTACTCCTATCGATGTGACTTTACCTTCTCTTAAGGAGAACCCCAATATTTTTCCTAAGGTTAGACCTATCCCTCCTCCCCATGATGGACTTGGTCTTCTTCCTACACCTAATATTCCTCCTTTCTATGGCACAATTTCACCTCCTTCCTCTTACCAAGAGAAGAGGCCTGCTTCTCCTATTGTTCAACCAAAAAGACCTCAACCTAAACCTTCCACTATAAAAGAGAAAACCATTCTTACTTCTTCAAAGGTTACTCCTCCTTCTGAGCCTTCCACTAAAACTTGATGAAATTGTTATGAGAGAGAACACTGACAAAGACGCTGTATTCGAGCTCGTGAAGCTATCCCTCAAAATACTCAATCTCCTCAGACTCCAACAGTTGACACGATTCCCTTTTCTACTAAGAAATATGTTCAACCAACATCTCCAAATCATAAGTTGTATAAAATATGTGATGGTTTTACTCCTATTCGTGTTCTTGCTCCTCTTGCTTTAAACTGATGAAGAAATGGGTTAAAAAGTTATTCATAATGGTAATACAACTCCTAAGGCTTTTGATAGTGAGTATGAGTATGTTGATGTGGACAAACATTTATCGGATGAGTTTTCACAAACTTTAATCCTAGATCCTAGAATCGAACAAAGTGACTTACAATATGAGCATAGTCCTTGTTTGGATATTGTGATAGCTCCATATGTTGTGCTCGATGTCGCTCCTCTGGCATGTTGTTCACCTTCCCGAAATAGTGATCAACAAGATTAGGAGGTGGATGTCGTGCTAGATTAGCAATATTAGCACTGCAGATCTTTCTCTCTCCTTTCTTTCTCTTTTGTGACCATTCTTCTATATGTATCCCTGTTCTTCTATTGTTCCCTTAATGCCTACTTGGGGATGATACAAAGCATTGAGATCTTTTCTTGGTCTCTTTCATGTTGACTCAAAAAGACATCCTCTCTTCCCTTTCTTCTAAGGCAGTGTCCTTCTTTGGGGAATGAAGATTATAATATGCATTTACATACATGATATACATGAGTTATCATACAACATACTGACCCCAAGGAAAGTGACACTAACTCATGTTTTGTGTTCATTGTCCTTGGGTTTATACCTTGATTGGGGGCTAAATCCTTGCAATAATATGCTCCCTCTCTTCTCTTTCTCTTGGTTGTATCCTACCTTAAAGCAATCACTCCTGATAAGGCACATGCAATCTCTTTAACGTGGGGGCATACACTCTGCTCATACTTTCCTTCTTGTGATACTTAGAATTAGTTAGTGAACTTTTCTTTGCTTTGTAATTTTTTTATCCTTGCTTTCATGACTCATAGTGAAGGGAACTTTGCTACTTGTAGTCATGGTTCTTCCCTTTCTCGATCTTCCCTTTTACTTTGTCAATCGAAGTCATAAGATCCTAAGTCCACTGGGGGCTTGGTGCATCTGGCATCCTTGACATGGTAGAAGTCATTCAATCTTGTTTCCTTGTACTTTATTGACAGTATTGGCATGCACTTATACTCTCGCTAAAGTGGGGGCTAAATGTAGTGTCATAAAATTGTGACACTAGTAATTTACAACTGCATTAGGGTCCTCATGCACTTGAACTCAAATCCTCTAGCCTGATCTGAGACCGAAGAGTGCTTGGCTTGTGAAAACAACTTCTTCCTTGGCCTCCACATCACTTTGTTCACACTCTGCCCTGGAGAAAGGGGTATGGCAAGGTTGTGGCACCCCTATCCCTGCCCTATTTTGGGGCAGGACCTTCCTAGAGCATGCATTGTGGGTTGTGCAGTGAGTGGGAAATCTCCTCGATGTCGGCCCGTGATGAAATTCAAATCCTTCAAACATGTATTTAAGGGGGCATTCACTCTCTCATTTGCATAAGTTCAATAGGTGGAATTTTGATAAGGTCATAAGCGATCAAGAGCATTCAAGCATTCTTTTCTAGCATTGAGCATTCTCAAGTCTCCCTTCAAGGCTAGGTGTTGCATTCAAGTCAAGGATCCAACCATTGAAGAGGAGATTGATTTCAACATACAATTCCATAAAAACATTTCTATCAACATTTATACTACAACCTCCCTTGAGGTGATTTACAATTTAGTCTTTCATTTACATCTACTTACAAGTACTTTCTTTCATTACTTGGTTAATTCCAAAATTGGGGTTTGACCTAAAGGAAAACCCCCAATCCCAACACATTTCCCTCTATTTTATGTGTGTAGGTTGCAGGTGTACAACTATACTTTTGGATTCAAGATTCCTTTATAGAGGTGGAAAAACACTTTTTGTTTCACAGATTTTTTGAAGGACCGTGTACATTCCTGCCACGGTCCTGACAACTTTTTGTCAAAATTACAGGGCGACTTTTTCTCGACATTTTACTACCAAATCCAAGGGCATAGCTTCATCTCATATTCATATCTCAAATTATAATCAATTCTTTGTCACTTTTGCACTACATAATTCAATCAATTTCCTTTCCATTTCAAATAAGGAAGAGGGGATCATCCTAACATTCTTAATTCATTCAGAATTCAATCCATCATCTTTGTGTGGAGATTGAATCTAGTGAATTATCCCTTATCTTCCTAATGTAATGGTGAAAAGTACTTGAAGTATAATCAATAAGTAAAACTCTCATCTCCATTTGAGGGAAAGGGTTAGTTTTCCTTTTGATCTATGACTTATTATTTTCCCACCATTACAAACCCAAATGGGAAAAACCATGGTGGGAGTTAGTACCCACAAGGTCCACTATCTGTAGTATAGAGATCTTACCGGTTAAGGTCTACAACACTCGGTTAGGGGCACACCTTGTTAGAAGTGTCTAAGCCTAGTGAAGAGCTTTACAAAAGGCCTATGAGGACCAGCCCTGTTAGGAGCTACCCAAGTTACTGGAATTTGCAAACACAAGTTATTGTGTTAGCTGGTTAGAGGATTTAATGATCAGAACTATTAGGACCTGACTGCACCCTGTTAGGAGTGACCTTGTAAGAGGATTTTCTTGTTGCAACTGTTCGGGAGAGAACAAGTACAAATGATCTTAGTATAACACCTTCAATTTCTGATAAGATCCACTTCAGAATGTTACAATATCACATTAAATTTATCTCTCAACTCCTTTGATCATCGCACTATCAGAAATACAAATTTCGCTAATGATCTTTCACACTTTCAAGCTCATACACATATATCCTTTCATACTTCATCACACATTTAAAATCATCATAAGTTCAGCTAGAACCTTGTTACAATTCCCTAGGTTCAATGCATCTAGACAATCCTGCATTGTACACTTTAGTTATGTCGGCCACCGACATAACAAATCCAATTCTGTG
Source organism: Cryptomeria japonica (assembly GCF_030272615.1). Classification (NCBI taxonomy): domain Eukaryota; kingdom Viridiplantae; phylum Streptophyta; class Pinopsida; order Cupressales; family Cupressaceae; genus Cryptomeria; species Cryptomeria japonica. Next base: position 44,841,168 of record NC_081410.1, read on the forward strand.
TCGATTTACCGATCTGAGTGATTTTCATCACTACCGGTTAAGTCTCAGTTAGAATACCTGCTCTGTCAATCAAATCTCATTCATCTGATCAAATCAGCACGTGCGGTCATGAACATAACTTCATCTACCATCCTTCATTGCTGCTATAAAACCACATCATCTCATTCTTTATAGATTTCCTATACCAGTTGTCAGAATATAACTTTGTCTGTCTTTTACCGGTTAAAGTCCTAATTACCGGTTCTGATAAAACTGTCTTTGCTTTCTAGTTAAGCCTTACCGGTTGACCTATATGACTTAGATGACTGTAAAAACATAGTTGCCATCAATGACAACATACAATATAGTTATCATACAACAATCTAATTAAACATGTATCGGTTGCATCAAGCAAACAAACAATTACCGGTTAAGTTCAAATGATCAAATGCCAACAATCTCCCCCTTTGGCATTGATGGCAACACTTAAAAAAAAAATTTGATGACTAAGTGTGCAATACAAAAATTTACTATATGACATGTACTCCCCCTTAGCAATTACTCCTATTACTCCTTCTTTACATTGCATACAAAATTTTGACCGACTCTTGACTACTACTCCCCTTTTGATAACAATGCCAAATAAAGAAGTAAAATACATGAAAGATATATACATTTTACATCAAAATTTGCATTAGAGCATATATAAATATAAGATTCATAAATTTTTTAGAAAGAAATTTTAGAAAAAGTGTCACAGAAATGAAACTTCAACTGTTTGAGATTATTATCCCAAGTCTCTAATAGTGTGATAATAATCTCAACATGTGTCTTTATTTGCTAGGCTAATTCCTCCATTGCATCAACTATGCTCATCTCAGGTGTAGCCAAAATAGCTTTCGACTCCTTATATGCTCGCTGTAAAATTTCAAATTTAAGAATTAGTTGAGTCTAGAGATCCTTCAATGATCTAACCCATTTTACCTGCTCATGTTCATACATCGCAAGTTTTTGATGTAAGTCTACAATTGATCTACCAAAAAGAATAGCTGAGTCATTTAGTGGCCTAAATGTCTCACTCAAGATTTCAAGTTCTTTCTCAGTATCTTCCCTTTTCTCCTTCAATTCAACACAAAATAGTGAAAACTTAGAAATAGTAGCCAAATTTTTTCCTTCAGTTACTAGTGCATTCTTTAACAAGTCTTCATTAACCGTGAGTGCTACCTTACCTTTGTCTATCTCATACATTAGGATTTATGTTCTTTTCTTCTTGTAATACTTTTCAATTAATATATATGTTGCATCTTCAAAATCTTTGAGTTGATCTCTGATATCGATAACCAACTATCCAAGTTTGTCAATGGGATTGACAAAACTTTTAGTATTAGTCTCCAGTAGGAGACTAGGCAAATTATCAACTGCTATCTTGATTGTCTTTCCCTCTCTCTACTGTTCCTTCATTATTTTCTTTTGAGCTCTATATTGCATTGTTGTTGCAATCTCCATCAATTGAGAAGAACTCAGATTGTCCATATCAATAGGTCCTTTAATTCTCACCGAGTCATCATCATCATCATCATCATCATCATCATCATCAATTATTTTCTTCTCCTTTGACTCATTTTTCTCTACCTTTTCTTTCTTTGTTTTCTCCTTGGTCTTATCTTCTTTTTTCTTTTCTTCCTCTGTGGTGGTTGTGTCTCCATGTTGTGTTCATTCATCGGTACTTCTTTATCAGTCTTTTTAGTAGTCTTTTCCTTTTGACTGTCATCAACATTTACACTTACCGATGGAATTTGATTAGCAGTATGCTGTGTTTTCACTGGTAGCTTATCAGAGCTCTTTTCTTCAGTTTGCTTCTCCACTTGTTCATCTTGTTTCTCATGTTGTTCAAACATTTGATCATCAAAATCTAGTACATCTATATGATCAACAATATTATCTCTGGTGTTATCATCAGGAATAAACATCGGTTCAGTATCAATCGGATCATCATACATTTACTTGTTATCAGGTTCAAAGTCTGTGATCTTAACACCTTTAGGAAGTTCTTCTGACTTTGGATTTTGAGAACTATCCTCCTCAACTTGTTCATCTTTTTCTTCATCTTCATCCGAGATGAGACCTAAAGCCTTCTTAATCAAAATCTCAGTCTCCTTCTGGACTAATTCAGTCTCTCCTATTAACATTCTTGTTAATCTCTTCTTGGATCTGAATGATGCCTTTGCTTTAACCTTTATTTGTTCACTTTCTTCTTCACTTTCTTCCGGTTGCAGGTGCTTAAAGATATAATCAATGAATTCTTTGTCTTGGCTAATGGTTGCCTGCCACCTTGCATCAATAATATTATACAAAGAATTAGGAATCTGCCCTTGTAGCTCAATAAGGGCTCTTCTATATTTATTCATACTGAAGATGACTACATCTTCAATCTCCCTTTGTTGAATTTTAGATAAATGAACAAAAAATTTATTCAAACCTTTGTATATCCCATAATCCTTGATTATTTGAACCATTCTATTGAAAGAATATTCTAATGTAAATGGTTTCTTAGGTGACTTTCCCTTACCGGTTGCCTTAGGCTTCTTAACACTTTCTCTAAGTGCCCTTTTATCCTCCTCTGATTCAGTAGCCTCTTCATCATTTGCCAGTTTGTGGGCTTGTTGCTTCTTCCTCTTTTTGGTTTGAACTGGTTCAGAAGGTGGATCAACAATTTTCTACTTCCTCTAGAACTGAATTTTAGATGGTTTCCCTCTTTGTGATTCAGTAGGTTTGTCTTCTTCTATCTTCTTCTCTGCCACTTTGGCTTTTGCAGCTCTAGTCTTACCGGTAGAGGAACTGGTAGGGGTACCGATAGGTACACTTGATGCTTCACCTTTCTCTGCCATGTACTTGGCCCTTGCTGCTGCTATCTCTTATTTTGTAAAACCCACCAGCTTAGCAAATGCTTCAACCTCCTTCCTTATTTTCTTAGCAATTATCGGTCTTTGCAGCTCAGAGTGGACTTGAAGAGATTTTTCTTTGTATGTCCCAAATCTCTCTGCAATGGTATTTGTCGGTTTCTCTAACAGATGATTAGCATAAGCAATGAGTAGATCCTTGTCTACCTCATATCCCATAGGTAATACCCATGTGGTTCTAGGGATAACTGCTTCCATCATACAAGTGTCGGTATCCACCATGAAACAAATTGTCTTCTCATACCGATTGACTACTTCTGCTGGTATACACTCTCTAGAATGTATTTTATTTTGAAATTCCTTGAAGTAACCCCATGAAATATTATAAAACTTATCCTTTAGTATCCTAATACTGTTCTTCATCTGAAGTAGTGCAGAGGTACCTTCAATCCAATGAACATATCCAATACTGGAGAAATGGTTTTGAAAATAGAAGAACAATCCCAAAATCAATTGTCCAAATTTGAATCTCAGCTTCTTGTCTTTGTTCACAACTTCTAGATTCACCATCAGTTGACTTCTTAGTGCCTCTGCCAATTCATAGTCAACATTCTCCTTTACCATCCAGTAGGCAGTATGAATAGTTGCTGCCAGTATGCTGTTCATTCTACTAGAATAGCAGATTCTATATCCGATCACCATGGAGGCATATTTCCTAGCTGGATCATTGATGTTATTTACTGTCATGGATCTACCATCCCATCTTGATCCTATCATCTTCTCAACATCATTCTTGGGTACTGATCTAAGTAAGGGTACTTCATCGGTTGAGCAAAATCTGATTACTGCATGAATGACCTCCTTGGTTATTTTATGCAGTCGATCCAACCACATAAATTAATCACGAATGCAACTCAAAAAAAATATAATTAACTCATTATCAAAGTCATTAATGAAGTTGACTGCATGATGGAACCCTTTCTCGATGACACTTTTAAACTGTTCTTTCAATATGCCCTTGTTATCACATAATGATCTATATTGTTCATGAATGACTGATACACCCATGTCCTCTAGTTTGCAGTGATAAAAAGATCTAACATCCTCGACATGCAAAATTCCATATGGTACACTAGATAGGGCACCGACAAGGTCTATTTCCTCTGATTTGTAAGGATGTCGTTTAAACTCTGGTCATGGCCTCTCAGTCACATCAACTAGATATAGAGTATCCATACTACACTATGCAAAACTTTGAAGCAAAGATTAAGATTCACTGATAAATACCTTTCTTCCTTCTGAACTAGGGTTACACACCATCAAAACCTTCAACACCATTCACTGATTCACAATGCACTTCCGATCACCTCAGATCACTGCTAGACACGCTAAATGCTGCAATCACAAACTTTTCTCTGCTTTGCTTGCTTACCAAATGCTCTCAAGATCGCAATGTGTCAAATGAAATTCAAAATATTCCTTTTATTTCATTTCAAACTACTGCATTAAATACTTTAACCAACAAAACCCTAAAATGCCTTAAAATACTCTTAAGCATATTACTGGTTGCAAAAACTCAATGATATTTATCGGTTATGATTCAAAAAGACTTATAAACATCAAAATGCATCAGAATATATAGATTTAACTTACAATACTTCATCCAAGGGTTCATCTCAAGATTTGACAATAAGCTCAACCCAAGTTGTAGAAACAACTTAGTTTGGTGGTGATCGATTCTCCACACTAGGTGAATAATCTAATTCCTCAGCTGGTTTGTCATCACTCATCTTCTTCCAGGTTCTATTCATCTTAGCTCTGGTTTCTTCAATATCAAAATTCTACTTTCCTTTCTAGTTTGGAGGATGATTCACTAGTTGGTTCTTTTGTGTTTTGCAAAACTTAGCAATTTGTCCTAGTTTGCTACAATGATAACACGTTAGTCTAGATGCTTTCCATAGTCGTGCATTGCCTCTACCTATCCTTCTTTGATAGTTAATTGTCACATGTCCAAAGTTGTTGCAGGATTGCACAAATCACATTAATTATTTTCTCCATCTCATAAGGACTAGACCAGTTAACATGGGGTCTTTGCCAAATAGTGCTTCTCCGATCAATGAAATTCCTTCTCCAATCACCATTAGTACTTGGATTCATATGAGGTGTTGGATAATCAGCTCTATACTTGCATTCAATAGATCTATTCCCATACATGTTGCATGTATAATAGTAACCTTCAAATTTTCTATGCACATATCTAGTATTAGCATCATATTTGCTTCTACAAACATTAGTTGTATGTCCTAGTTTATGACAATTAAAACAAACAGGTTTGTAAGCTTTCTTACCAGTAGGCTTCTGAGCCTTAGGAGTTGTTTTACCTTCATGCATGTTGCTCTTGGTACCGGAAGGTTAACCCTTCTCAAATGTATTGTATCCTAACCCAGATGTATCCCCTTTCATCCTCTGAGATTGGACCTGTTCATCCAACATGGTAAAAATCTTGTTGAATTTTTCAAGCTTCTCATTAGCTTCTGTAAGCTCTTTAATAAGATCTTCATTTTGCTTCATAAGAGTCTCTCTAAGAGACATTGTCATATCAAGATCTTCTTTGATTTTTTCTTTCTTTTATTTCTCCTCATGCCAGTGTTCATAAAGAGTGTCATTCTCCTAATTTATCTTAAAGATCTCATGATCTTTCTCTTTGATCTTGTCTTCAGCTTCCCTCCTAGCTTCAAGTTCTCGACTCATACGGATTGTAAGGGCTTCAAGTTCTCTCCTTAGGTTAAGTTTCTCACCATTCAATTTCTCCACTTCCTCAACCAATGCATCTATATTTGCTTCATCAGAAGAGATGATTTCATTGATCTTCAACAATTGTTTGATCAGTTCCTTCCTTTTATCTAGTGATGTCTTATAATTGCCTCTTAGGGTTTCTAGCTCTTCCTTAGCCATCTCTCGATAACTCATTCCTTTCCCCATATTTACCTTAGGATTAGAGATCCCTTCCAAGTGGTTAAGCCTTAAGGAATTTAAGCTCTGATACCAATTGATGAACTCATAAGGCACTAAGAGGGGGGGGGGTGAATCAGTGCAAGTAAAAATAATACAAATCTAATTATCAATTTCACCAACTTAAAACTTAATAGGCATATAAGAAATAACACCAAGTATACAATCACCACATAAAGCATAAACCACATGTCACAAGAGATTATACGTAGAAAACCCAAATGGGAAAAACCACAGTGGGAGTTAGTACCCACAAGATGCACTATCTGTAGTATAGAGATCTTACTGTTTAAGGCCTACAACACCTATTTAGGGGCACACCCTGTTAGAAGTGTCTAAGCCCGGTTAAGAGATTTACAAAAGGCTTGTGAGGACCAGCCCTATTAGGAGCTACCAAAGTTAATGGGATTTGTAAACACAAGTTATTGTGTCACCTGGTTAGAGGATTTAATGATCAAAACTGTTAGGATTTGATTGCACCCTATTAGGAGTGACCTTGTAAGAGGATTTTCTTGTTGCAACTATTAGGGAGACAACAAGTACAAATGATCTCAATATAACACCTTAAGTGTCTGATAAGATCCACTTCAGAACATTACAACATCACATAGACTTCATCTCTCAACTCCTCTGATCATCGCACTATCAGAAATATAAAATTTGCTAATGATCTTTCTTACACTTTCAAGCTCATACACATATATGCTTTCATACTTCATCACACATTTAAAATCATCATAAGGTTGGCTAGAACCTTGTTACAATTCCCTAGGTTCAACGCATCTAGATAATCTTACATTGTACGCTTTAGTTATGTTGGCCATCGACATAACAAATCCAATTCTGTGCCGATTTACCAATCTGAGTTATTTTCATCACTACCGGTTAAGTCTCAATCAGAATACCTGCTCTGTCAATTAAATCTTGTTCATTTGATTGAATCAACATGTACGGTCATGAATATAACTTCATCTACCATCCTTCATTGCTTTTGTAAAACTACATCATCTCATTCTTCATATATTTCCTATACCGTTTGTTGGAATATAACTTTGTCTTTCTTTTACCGGTTGAAGTCCTAATTACAAGTTTTGATAAAACTGTCTCTGCTTACTTTTTTAAGCCTTACCGATTGACCTATAGGACTTAGATGACTATAAAAACATAATTGCCATCAATGAAAACATACAACATAGTCATCATATAACAATATAATCAAACATGTACCAGTTGCATCAAGTAAACAAACAATTACCAGTTAAGATCAAATGATCAAATGCCAAGACAAGTAACCATTATGAAATTCTACTCTAAAATTTCCACCACTCGCTTTTAATACTTCATGATTTGTATCTCACTATCTACACCCATTGCAATTGATATGATCTTCTAAATATATCCTTCACAAGAAAGGAAAATATTAAAACAGGTCAACTAGAATAGGAGACAATAAATGACATCAACAAGTCAGCCTCAAAACATATTTGCAGTGAAAAGCAGTCCAAACTAGGAGATAGAGTGGACCTAAAAAAACATTACATCTTTATATGCAACTCTAAACATCAAATTTATTGGCACACATCTTTCCAAGTTATAAATAAAGTAACATGTATCACTTTACCAATCAACCTAAAAACATAATATCCAAATGAATTTATGCTATGTGGTTCAGATCGAGACATAGTAGGGCCCAAAGACAACATAACACAACACAATGTCCAACACTAGTGCAAAACCCCAAATGTATAGTGCAAGAAAGATAATGGCCCTATCGGTCAGACCACCCCAAATAACCCTAAAAACCAACTCCAAGCAATATGCAGCACCAAAAGGATCAACTATTGTTACATAGATCACATAGAGACTTTCCATGATCACTCAACATTCCCATATACTTCTTTCACATTGTCAAGCCAAAACAAGATAGTGCAACCAAATAGATACAAAGTTCCCTATACTTGAAAGACAAGAAAATACAATGATGAGATAAAAATATTATCAACCATATTTGTGGTATGCTTCATCACTTGAAATCTGAATTGAGACACTACAAAGACAATATAATCATGTCCACCAAGCCGCAAGAGCAAAAAAAACAATGTAGAGAAATGTAGAGAATTTTTTTAACCAACCTTGAGAAGCAACCAAACTACCAACATACTACATTTACTAAAAATATTTGTGGTAATACCAGAGACCTGAAAAGATAGGAATACAATGCCTAAAGCACTTACAAGAAAAATCCCAAAATGCAAGAGCATATCTTTTAGTGTGGAGGAATGTAGAGAATTCTCCCAAAGTCTTCAAAAAAACTTCTTGCATTAATTTGTAGAGACTATAAAATACTTGTAGCACCATTTGCTCATTCAAGAGCAGAAAGAGAGATAGAAAAATATCTTGTGGCATGAACAAGACCATCAACATCATAGCCACAACATCATAATGCTTCTTATCCCCATCTTAATACTTTGAATCCTCATCTTAATACTTCTAGTCCTTATCTTAATACTCTTGATCCTCATATTAATACTTATAATCGTCATCTTAATATGATATCTTTATTATCATAAGCATCATCATCATCATACAAGTCCAATCATCGATTACACCACAACATACGAAGGGTTGACATTAACACTAAATTGAGGGTAAAAATCCAACCATAGAATTTATCATAGCTCAATAACATCTCAACATGCAACTACATGTGAGATATCAATGACAAAACAAAAAATGACAAAATAAATTAATGACAACACAACATCTGAATACCATATCTACAACATTCTTCAAAAATCTCCCCCTTTGTCATTCATGGCAACATTCATCTAATAAAACAATCATCTGCACTCTTTCCTTAACACTCATCTACACTCTTTCCTTAACACTCATCTACACTCTTTCCCCCTTTGACATCAAGGACAAAAGGCAAAGTTCTCCTTTATTTGTCAGCAATTTCTTCCAAAACTATGATATATGTTGCCCTTATCAGTAGCAACCACTAAACTACCTAAGCCCCTTGAGAGGTAGCCCACATTAGTCCAAGGGAAAAGGATATATCTTAAATTTCTCCCCTTGGATGGATTCATCATCTTATGCATCTACTTATAAGAAAGAGGGGCAATAACCCATAGCTTCTACCTAAGATACCCAAATATATCATTTGAAAGTGCCTTTGTGAAAATATATAAAATTTGATCTTTTGTGGGAACATATTCCAATCTGACTTCTTGCTTTGCAACCTTCTCTCTCTACATTACATAGAAATATTATTGGTACTTGAATGCATTACTAGATTCTTTGGAATATTTAGAGCACTTACATTATCACACTAGATAGGAATAGGCTCATCACATACCACCTTAGATATCCTTCAATGTTTTCTTCATCCACAGTAATCGGGTGCAACAAGATGTTGCATCAATGTACTCAAATTCCACTATTGACAGGGACACTGTGTCTTGTTTTTACTGAACCAAGAGACCAATCTATTTCCCAAGAAAAATGTACTACCATTGGTACTTTCCCTATGATCCACATAACCAACCCAATCAACATTAGTATAGGTACTCAAAGAGAAGCCCTCCTCACTTTTATACCACAAACCATAGTCTGAAGTTCCCTTCAACTATTTGAATTTCCTTTTGATAGCTTTCTCATGAGTTTGTTGAGGATTGACTTGATATCTTATAACCAAACATACTGCATGCATAATATTAAGTCTATAAGTATACAAATACATTAGTCCTCCAGTCATATACCTATAAAGAGTTTGATCTAGTTGAAGTGACTCATTAACCTTGGTTTAATGTTAACTAGTAGCCATGAGAGTACTCACTAGTTTGGAATCCTCCATTCAAAACTTCTTTAACATCTCTTTAATGTACTTAGCTTGAGAAATACAAATATCATCATCTAGTTGAGAAATTTGAAGTCCATGAAAGAAAGACAACTTACTAATCATAAACATCTCAAATTCTTTCTGCATCTCTTCTACAAACTTCTTACACATACCACCATCTCCACAAAAGATGGTGTCATTGACATATACAACAACTATCAAAAAATTTTCTTCATCAACCTTAATATAAAGATTCCTATCTACAATACCTTTTTATTGAAGTAAGTACTTATCCAACCTTGCACACCAAGCCCCAAGAGCTTGATTAAGACCATACAAATCCTTTTTTATTTTGCAAACCATGTCCAATTATTTTGATAACTAAAAGCCATCAAGTTGCTCTATGTATACTTATTCCTTTAAATCACCATTCAAGAAGGTTGATTAGACATCCATCTGATAAACCTTTAAGTTCTTGTGAGTATTGAATGCAAGGAATATTTTCATTTTCTAGACTGACTCTATCATCTTCTATCATTTTCCGAAATGTTTGCATCCTTACCTCCTTAAATCTATCCGTAACTCGCTTAGTAGTAGTCTTATCTAAAGAATCAAAATTTGTATTTACATTATTAATCAATTGAGGTAATTTACCGGAGGGGCTAGAATTAGGATCTAAGTGTACACCTGAAGCCACCTTCTCTAACACATGAATAGACATCAAAATGAGCTTTTGTCCTCGAACTCTAATTTGACTAGATCTTGACTGGCCTGAGCTTGAACAAAAACTACAAGCATCAACTTCTCTATCAAAGACATTTTTCCAAGATTGATAAAGATTAGTGGTGCAGGACACCTAACACTCCAAGATGAAAGTTTTCTTTTCTTTCAAGTTTTGTGTGTTGTCTTTGTGATGTAATAATGGACCAACCATTTGGGACTTAGTAGAGCCATGGTTGAGTTGTCCAAGTTTTGGTTTGAGTCATTTGTGTTTAGGATGTTGTTAGCCTGAGAAGTGAGATGCTTAGGTAGTTCACAGGAGAAGTACTCCAGATGAATGTATTCATGTAATAGGGGTCAATTGTGTTGTTTTTAGGAATTCTAGGGTGTTTGAGGACCTTTAGTAGTCTTGAAAAGAATTAGAATGCAAAGTTACATCTTAGGAGTAAACAGATGTAAAAAGTTGTTGAGCAACATTTTGCAATTTTGGTAGATGGCATTGAATAGTTGGTTGAAACAAATGATCTAACCGCATAAAAGCCAAAATTCACTTCAATGTACGGGTTGGAGGATTGGAAATGCAAGAACAAGTTTTTGGATTTTGAAACAAACTTGCCTTTCACTATTTTTGACAGTTTTCTCTTGTTTTCATTGCTTGGTACAATTCAGTATGGACTTGGTTGTACAAACTCATTGCAGGTTTTTGACAGTTTTCTCTTGTTTTCAGTAAGTTTGGCTTGCAAGTTTGATTGTCTATAGTTGCAGAGATATCATCCATTCTTTGCAACTTGGTGTAAAACCCTTGCAAGTAGGGTTTAAGAGAAAAAATGGCTCTAACCTAAGAATTATTTGATGACAACAACAAGAATTCTAGGTTAGGGTCTATGTATAGTTTTAGGATAGGATTTGTGTTTTTGCAAGTCCTTGAGGAGGAGATACAATGAAGCCTTAGGCTCACCGCTAGGAGTAGGTGAGTTAGGACAATAGAAAAAGTGTGTTTTAAGAGCACATGGGGATTGGTGCAGGTGAAAGTGTCATATGGATGGAAAGGCATGAGTATTCCCTTGAAGAATCCCCAATTGGTTTGAGTAGGTGTTTTGACGGGTGAAGAGTTTTAGACCCATCTTTCCAAGTCACCCAGTGAGGCCTAAACCCTAAAAAATAGTGCAACATTGGAAAACCTACTTGTATGGACAACCAAGATGCAAATTTTTAGTATTGTTTGTAACTTCCAAAAGGGTACTTGAATCCATAATTTATTTCTAGCCTTGTTTGGAAATTTTTCAAACTAAATCCCTAAAACTTCCAAGGGAGGACTAATTCAATTAGGCCTATTTGAGTCTGGTAGAGACCTAGAAAGGTTAAAAATCCAAAGTGATGGGTTTGGTGATCCTAAAAACCTCAAAATACTTCAAAGACACCTTGTAGATGCATTATGAGTACATTGAAAGTGGTTGTGTGTTGAGATCCTTGCAGGAGTGGTTGGAGCCCTGGAGTGGTGTGTGTGTGTGTGATTGAGGTGGAAACCTCAACAGAAGGAGTTGATTGTCTAAGACCAGTGGTTATACCTTGGAGGCAAGCCATAGTGGTTCAGACCTTGGAGGTCTTAGTACCAAAAACCCCTACTAGTGCTCATTGAAAAGGCTTGAGTAGTTGAAGGGTTGAGTAAGACAAGTCACTCAAGAAAGTGTATTGGCTCAAGCTCCAAGACTCTCTGCACCAGAGTGGTATCAGAGCCATTCTTTGAAACATTTGGTGTATTTCAGATTGTGAAGAATCAAAAGCAAGTTCAATGCCTCTAAAGGCAATGACTCCAGAAGCCATTTGACAGTTGGTGGCAAAGATGATAGAAGGATTGAAGGATGTAGAAGGAAGTAGAGGAACCATAGAGGTTAAGAAGGAGAAGGGGAAGGTCAAGATAGAATGGGGAGATGAGACTAATGAAGAAGTGGAAGATGGAGAGGAACAAACAATAGTAGCAATGCCTCAAGACCAAAAGCTATTCTTAGATGTAATAAAATCCATTTCCAAAGACAACTCTGATGGATTACCCACCTATGGAGGAAATCTCAATGGAGAAGAGTTGTTAGATTGTATAGAGGCCCTAAATAATCACTTTGATTATAAAGAGGTAGCAGAGGAGAAAAGAGTAAATGTGGCCAAATCAAGATTGAGGGGATCAGTATTAGTTTGGTGGAATATGATGCAAGAAGAAAGGATACAAGAAGGTAAGAAGAAGATAACTTCATGGGAGCATATGAAGATCATAATTAAGGATCAATTCCTTCTAGGGGATTATGAAGTTCAAATACATAAGAGATTGCAAAATCTGAAACAAAGGGAGTTAGATGTCAATGCATACAATGAGGAATTCCACAAACACAGTTTGAGGGCTAGAAAGCATGAGAATGAAGTGGAGAAGTTGGCTAGGTACATGAATGGCCTTAGACAAAACATACAAGATGAGATAAGTATCTTCACACCTGACACTGTCCATAAGTGTTTTCAGTTGGCCTTAAGGGCATAGGAGAAGATCAAGAGGGGAAGTGAACAAAATTAGAAACATAGAGGTGGTAAGAATTTTAGAGGTAGAGGAACCTTTGGTAGGGGGAAACAATCATCAAGAAATGAAGAGAAACAAAGCCAAGAAGGCAGTGGGGAGTCTCAGAGAGGAAAATTTAGAGGATCCTTTACAGGAAGGAGCAATTTTAGGGGCAAGTTTGGAAACTCAGGGAGAGGAAATATAGTCTTCATCGGTAGGTGTTATAATTACAATCAAGTTGGGAATACCATGAGTAAGTGCTTTGGAAACTCAAGTTCCTCAAGCTCTTACATGGGTGAAAAGACTCAATTGGTGCAAGAGGAGGACACTCAGAGTGTGACTTCTTCAATCAGCAAGGCAAGGCCAGTGACAGATGGAGAAAACTTAATGATGAGAAGGACAATGCTCAAGATACCCCAAGCTCAAGAGCCACTGCAGAGGAAAAGTTTGTTTAGGACCACTTGTAAGTCACATGGGAAAATTTGTAAGGTGATTGTAGATTCAGGTTCTACTGAGAACATTGTCTCAGTTGAAATGGTGGACAAACTCAGACTAAAATGATTACTTCATCTCACTCCTTACAAGGTATCATGGCTCAACCAGGGTCAACATGTCTTGGTTGATGAACAAGCATGGGTGGACTTTGAAATTGATGAGTATAAGGACAAATTATTATGTGACATATTTCCTATGGATGCTTATCATTTTCTGTTGGGCCCTTCATGGCAATATGATGTGAGAGCTAGTCATTATGGAGACAAGAACAACTATCTTATCACCAAGAATGGGAAGAAGTACCAAATGGATCCACTACTTGATCCAAAGGAAGAAAAGAAAATAGGCTCAAGTGTGATGCTGATGAGAGGTAAAGAGTTTCTCAAAGTTTTCAAGCAAGAAGGTCATTAAGGCCATGCTATAGTGTTGAAGCCTAGAGATGAAGCTAAGGCAGATCCAATGAGTGAAGTGCCTCAAGAGGTGCAAGGTCTACTCAAACAATATGCAGAAGTAATAGGAGATGAAATTCATGATTCTTTTCCTCCAATGAGAGATGTGAATCATCAAATAGACTTAATACCAGGGGCCAATCTGCCAAACAAAGCTACCTATAAAATGACACCTAGTCAAAATGAAGAGATCACCAAACAAGTGCAAGAACTCTTAGACAAAGGGTTTATCAAGAAGAGTTTGAGTCCATGTGTTGTTCCTACTATGTTATTGCCTAAAAAGGGAGGCAAATGGAGAATGTGCACTAACTCTAGAGCAATCAATAAGATTACTATAAGGTACCGATTTCCCATGCCAAGGATTAAGGACCTATTGGACAACCTCGGAGGTGCAAGCTACTTCACAAAGGTGGACTTGAAGTATAGTTATCATCATATCAGAATCAAACCTGGAGATGAATGGAAGACAACCTTTAGAACAAATGCAGGCCTATATGAGTGGTTGGTGATGCCGTTTGGCCTCACCAATGCACCTAGTACCTTCCAAAGGCTCATGAATGAAGTCTTAGTTGAGTTTATTGGTAGATTTTTTATTGTGTATCTTGATGACATTTTGATCTTCAGCAGGTCTAAGGAGGAACATCTCAAGCATATGGAGATGGTCTTGAAGAAGTTGAAGGAGGCTCAACTCAAGATTAACCTTGAAAAATGTGAGTTTTTGAAAATAGAGCTTGTATACCTTGGTTTTGTTATTTCTCAAGGATGTTTAAAGATGGATCCAAGTAAGGTAGAAGCAATACTTAATTGGCCTATCCCTAGGGGCATAAATGATGCTAGAAGCTTTCATGGAATGGGGTCTTTTTAGAGGAAGTTTGTGAGAAACTTTAGCCATGTTTGTGCTCCTATTCTCAATACCATTAAAGGAGGGATTAAGTGTCACTTTAAGTGGATAGAAGAAGCCAATAAGGGGTTTGAAATGTTAAAAGCCAAGATAGAAGAGTTGCCAACCCTTAGATTGCCTGATTTCAATCAGTTGTTTACAGTAGAATGTGATGCTAGCCAAAGGGCAATAGGGGCAGTTTTAAGCCAAGAGGGTCATCCTATAGCTTTCTTCTTAGAGAAGTTAAATGAAGCTAAGAAAAGGTACTCCAAGCATTGAAAAGTTCAAGCATTGAAAAAGTAGCGTCATTACTTGTTGCCCAAAGAATTTATAGTCTTCACTGACAACCATGCCCTTAGTTTCCTCAATGGGCAAGAGAAGTTGAACCAAAGACACCTAAAGGGTTGAGTACTTACAATCCTATACATTCACTATCAAACACAAGAAAGGGACAGCCAACAAAGTAGCTGATGCACTAAGTAGGAGAGTCATGACTATGCAGAAGATACAATTGCAAAGTGTGGGTTTAAGTGAGTTAAAAGACCTCTACAAGGATGATAAGGATTTTGCAGAGATATATAGTGTTTGTTCTAATTTTTCTAACACCTCACATGTTTCTTATTCAGAATACATGATACATGAGGGTTTTCTATTCTAAGGTCATCTTCTTTGCATACCTCAAAGTTCTATGAGGCAAAATATTATCCAAGAGAAGCATCAAGGAGGTCTAGGAGGTCATTTTGGCATTGATAAGACTTTGGAGCAGGTTGGTAGGTTTTATTATTGGCCCAAGTTGCAATCATAAGTGAGAAGGTTCATAGAGAAATGCACAATATACCAAAGAGAAAAGGGAACTTCAAGTAATGTAGGTCTATATCAACCCTTGGTCATACCTCAAAGGCCTTGGGAATGTTTGAGCATGGATTTTGTGTTAGGCTTGACTAGGACCCCACGGGGATTTGATAGTGTGTATGTGGTGGTAGATAGGTTCAGAAAAATGGCACATTTCATACCTTGCAAGAGCACCAATGATGCCACCTATATAGTAGGCCTTTTCTTCAAGGAGATAGTAAAAAATTCATGGTCTTCCAATCAGCAATGTTAGTGATAGAGATGTGAACTTTTTGAGCCACTTTTGGAGGACACTTTGGAGAAAGTTAGGCACCAAGTTATCCTTTTAATCTACCTATCATCCTCAATTAGATGGTCAGACAAAGGTAGTCAACTGGTCATTGGGTAACTTGCTAAGATGTCTTACAAAACAACATGGGCAGACTTGGGATCTAGTACTTGGTCAGGCAAAATATGCATATAATGACTCAGTAAACCGTAGCACAGGTAAAAGTCCCTTTGAGATAGTATATGGATTCCATCCTAGGGGCATATTAGAGCTCAAAGATCTTAGTTCAATGGCACCTAAGAGTGCACAAGGGGAAAAATTTGTAGAAGGTATTAAAGAAGTGCATGATAAGGTATGACAGTCCTTACAACAAAAATCCAAGCAGTATAAGGTTCAAGCTGATAAAACAAGGAGGAATGTACAATTTAAAGTGGGAGACTTAGTGTTAGCATACCTAAGGAAGGAGATACTTCCAAAAGGGTAGCCTATCAAGCTCATGATGAAGAAAATTGAACCTCTCAAGGTGGTGCACAAGTATGGGCAGAATGCATATGAAGTTGAACTTCCTCCTACCTTGGGGATATCTCCTATCTTCAATGTATGTGATCTATATCCATACAAGGGAGAGTCACCAACAAATCAGATGGACATGCCATCACTGGTTAATTAAGATTGGATAAGGGATTTGCCACCTAGTCAACCGGTTAAGTTGGAGAGTATCTTGGATACCAAGATAGTAAAGAAGACAAGGAAAGGAGTCTACAAGAAATATCTTGTCAAGTGGGAAGGGTTAACTGATTTAGATGCCATGTGGATGTTAGAGGTAGATATACTTCAGCATGGAGTGGAGATTGCAAACCTTTTAACTCAAGGGACTTGAGTTCTTTGTCCCAGGGGAGTATGGTGCATGACACCTAACACTCCAAGATGAAAGTTTTTTTTTCTTTTAAGTTTTGTGTGTTTTAATTGTGATGTAATAATGGACCAACCATTTGGGACTCAATAGAGCCATGGTTTAGTTATCCAATTTTTGGTTTGAGTCATTTGTGTTCAGGATGTTGTTAGCCTAAGAAGTGAGATGCTTAGGTAGTTCACATGAGAAGTACTCCAGATGAATGCATTCATGTAATAGGGGTCAATTGTGTTGTGTTTAGGAATTAAAGGGTGTTTGAGGACCTTCAAGAGTCTTGAAAAGAATTAGAATGAAAAGTTGCATCTTAGGAGTAAAAAGATGTAAAAAGTTGCTGAGCGACATTTTGCAATTTTTGCAAAAGTTGCATTTTTGGTAGATGGCATTGAAAATTTGGTTGAACCAATTGATCTAAAAGCATAAAATCCAAAATTCACTTCATTGTACAGGTTGGAGGATTGGAAATTCAAGGAAAATTTTTTGGATTTTGAAACAAACTTGCCTTTCACCGTTTTTGATAGTTTTTTCTTGTTTTCATTGCTTGGTATGGTCCAGTACAAACTTGGTTGTACAAACTCATTGCAGGGCATGAGTTTTCATTGAATTTTTTTTTCATTAAGTTTGATTTGCAGATTTGATTGTCTATAGTTGCAGAGATATCATCCATTCTTTGCAACTTGGTGTAAAACCCTTGCAAGTAGGGTTTAAGAGCAAAAATGACTCTAACCTAAGCAATCTTTGATGGAACTTGTTAAAATAAACAAGAATTATAGGTTAGGGTCTGTGTATATTTTTAGGATAGTATTTGTGGTTTTTCAGGTCCTTGAGGAGGAGATACAATGAAGCCCTAGGCTCACCACTGGGAGTAGGTGAGTTAGGACAACAGAAAAAGTGTGTTTTAAGAGCACATGGGGATTGGTGCAGGACAAAGTTTCATATGGATGGAAAGGCCTAAGTATTCCCTTGAATAATCCCCAATTGGTTTGAGAAGGTGTTTTGACTTGTGAAGAGTTTCAGACCCATCTTTCCAAGTCACCTGGTGAGGCCTAAACCCTCAAAAATAGTGTAGCATTGGAAACCCTACTTGTACAGATAACCAAAATGCAAACTTTTAGTATTGTCTATAACTTCAAAAAGGGTACTTGAATCCATAATTTATTTCAAGGATTTTTTTGAAAAGTTTGCAAACTAAGTCCCTAAAACCACCAAGGGAGGGCTAATTCAATTAGGCCTATTTGAGCCCGATAGAGACCTATAAAGGTTAGAAAGCCAAAGAGATGGATTTGGTGATCCTAAAAACCTCAAAATACTTCAAAGACACCTTGTAGATGCATTGTGAGTACATTGAAAGTGGTTGGATCCCTAGAGTGGTGTGTGTGTGTGTGATTGAGGTGGAAACCTCAACGGGAGGAGTTGATTGTCTAATACCAGTGGTTATACCTTGGAGGCAAGACATAGTGGTTCAGACCTTGGATTTCTCAGTAGAAAAAACCCCTACTAGTGCTCATTGAAAGGGCTTGATTAGTTGAAGGGTTGAGTAAGACAAGTCACTTAAGAAAGTGTATTGGCTCAAGCTCCAAGAATATGTGCACCAATTAGAGATGGGGTCCTTGAGATTGGAGGAGTGTCAATTATTGGATCAACAAATCCTTTCCCTTTATCTACCTCTACATCCTTCACCTTTGTCTTCTCAGACTCCTTCACCTCAACACCATCCCCTTTATCCAATGCACTGGTGTTGCCACTTGGTGCAGTGTCATCATTCTGGATCTCATGGAGTGATTCAAAACTATCAACCACAAGAGGATTTACATTGGTCTCAACATCAGTGGTTACATTGCCTTGGTTTTCTAAATGCTCCTTGGTCTAATTTTTATCCTTTAGATCACCTTCCTTAACTTCTAGAATGGAAAGTATGAACTGCATCACTATAAAGAGGATTGATATTCATGATTCTTCTCTAGATGTCATCAGTTTCTTTCCTCACCTCTTCAATCCTTCCAATCATCAACCTGTTCATCCTATTTTTGCTTTTGAATTCTTTCTTGTTAGCTTCCTCAATGGGCCTTTTGGTTTCATCTTGGGAGACATAGGTGCAGATATTAATTAATTCTCTTTCTTTCATTTCTTTATCAATTTTACTATTTGTTAGCCTCCTTGCATCAATAATGTTATATAGATCCTTAGGGATACTACACTCCAATTCAATCAAAGATTTTCTAAAGTTATGTAAATACAAAACAACTTCTTCAACTTCTATTTGATATGCCTCATCCAGATTTTCATAATATACTCTGATATTCTTCAAATTTCCATCAATAATTATCATCAATCAGTTGATCTATTGTCAATGGAGGAACAAATGTGTATTTTTTGCCAATATGTTGGATTTGGTTAAGTGTTGTCATTGATGTCAACACTATATCCTGGTTGGATATGGTTCTGCTATCCTAGTTGGACCTATCCCGAGTAAACTTGGTGTTTGTCTTGGTTTTGGTTGTGATTCTGATCTGGTATGATCAGATCCTTGGATTTGGTTTTGGATAATTATTGAGGATGGTTATATGCTTGTCATATTCTATTGATTCATGATTTGGTGCTCTGGAAGCTATCGCTTATGTTCTCGATTGATATTTCTTGATACCGTTTAGCTTTACCGATTGGAAATATTTGATGATATGGTTAAGTATTTTTTGTCCGACTTATGGATATGGTTTCTAACATGCTAAAGGTGTTTCTTGATCATGTTCTAATTGTTTGGTGGCTTTGCATTGGCTAGTGTGCTGATATGGTGGTCCTATTTGGATCTGATTAGATATTCTGTGTTATTGCACCAAGGGTTTCTACCGGTTGGTGAAACGTGTTGGAGATTGATCTTAGCATGATTTTTGATGGATGTAATTGTTTGGGAATTTGAATTAGGTCCATGCTATGTAATATAAATCATAATATTGGTCTGGTGATATCGTGTAATATAATTTTTGTAATTATGGGTTTATGAGTCTAGGGTTTAGCCGACCTTATCATTAAGGTTGATGATCTATATTTATAGGTGACTTATTCATGTAATCTTGGTATCGATGGTTATGTTTGCATTATTAGAGAAAGGTTTATATGCGAATAGCAATATATCATTCAGTGGAAGATTGTGAAGGATTTGGTGTTGCAGGGCAGACATCTGTGCTTAACCAAAACTGTATCAAGCATTAGGAGATGCTACTTTCACAGTTCATTCTTTCTGGATTGTAGTTCGATGTTTTTGTAAGTCAGTGAGACTTCTCTTTTGTGATGAGTAGTGAGCTCTAGGTAGTTGGCCTGATTTCAAGTGAAATCCCCATTGTAATTATATCATATACTATTGCAAAAGTATTATCTGATTATGGGTAGGGTTTCCCATCGTGGTTTTTCCCTTTACCAGGTTTTTGATGTAAAAAATATTAGTGTTGTGTGTACTGTGCTTTCATGATTTATCTTTTATTGTGTTGGTTTCTTTGTGCTCTGGTATAAAGTTTATAATCTCCACTAACTATTATACTTGTGATAAAATTGATTCACCCCCCCCTCTCAATTTTCTCCTGGTATCAAAACTGTCTAACAATTGGTATCAAAGCGAGGTCCTCTTTGCAGAAGCTTAACCACTTGAGGAGATCTGATAGCATCAACATCAAGTTCTACATTTAATCCCTATCAGAAGGGGAGTCACAGATTTGATGATACAAATTACAAAATATGGAAGGAGCAAATGAAGATTCATCTGAGATGTCTTGGAGCTGAAGTTTGGGAGATAGTGGAGAAAGGGTATACACCTCACGATCCTAATTATGGAACACCGACACTTGCTGATGAACATAAGAGAGCTAAAAATGATGTCAGAGTGAAAGAAGCATTGCTAAGTGCCCTAGCTCATGAGAAGTTATTGAATGTCATAGAATTGGAGAATGCAAAGAAGATCTGGATAATGATTGAAACTCTTTATGAAGGTGACCAAGTAGTAAAGATTGAAAAACTTGAAGGTTTCTAGGTGAGATATGAAACTCTGAAGATGGAAGAAGATGAGAAGATAAGTTCTTTCATGGATAGAGTGAATGAGATTGTCATGGGAATCAAATGCTATGGCGGACTAGTTAATGAGGATGAGGTTGTGTCAAATATTTTGAGAGTTCTACCTCTAGCTTACAAGATGAAGGCTATTACAATTAATGAAATCTAGACAATGTCAAGTACCCCTATTACCAGAGATACATTACTTGGGAAATTGACTGCTTTTTAGCTTGAGGGACTTGGAGACTAGAGTGCTACTAAGACAAAGACTGCATTTAACACATATGCATCTGATAAGAAGAAGATAGATTAGATGGAGTTATATGCTAAAGATTTGGAGGACATTGAGAGTGAAGACATAGAACTTGAAGAGTTGGAAGCCCTAATTGCTAGAAGAATTCCTAAAGGACCAGCTGGAAGTAAGTATGAAGGAAAAGTACCTTTTAAATGTTTTCATGCAATAAGATTGGTCATTTTGCTTCTAGATGTCTTGAAAGAGCTGTTGGGAATCATGAAAGATTTATGAGGAATTATAAGCCTAATTTGGAATATCATAGCAAACCTAGATTCAAAAGGAATAAGGATAAATCATGTTATTATGCTGGTGATGATGATGATGATGAACCTGTAAGTGGATCCGGTAATGGAAGCTATGGTAAAGATTGGGTCTTTATTGCTATCAAGGATGATTCTTTGGAACCTATCATTGAAGAAACTCATACTGAGGAGAAGGCTTTAGCTGCTAAAATTGAAGTGAAGGATGAATGGGTTATAAATAGTGGTTGCTCACATCATATGACCAGTGACAAGAGGAAATTTCTAACTCTACAAGAATTTGATGGCGGACTAGTCAGATTTGGAGATAACAAGGCATGTAGGATCAAAGGAAAAAAGAACAATATCCTTGAATGGTAAGACTAATAATGGCAATGTTTATTATGTTGAAGGATTGAAGCATAATCTTTTGAGTGTAGGTCAGATGGTGGATATAGGATTTTATTTGCAATTCAAAGATGAAAAGTACAAGATTATTAATAGATCTGGATTGGAGATTGCATGTGGAACTCAGACCAAAGGGAACATCTTTTATTTGAACCATGGTGAGAAGGATTGCTTGATTTCTCAAATTGATTGAAGCTGGTTATGGAATAAGAGGATGTGTCATGTAAACTTTGATCGTATAGTGAAGATCAGTTCAATACAAGCTATCAGAGATTTTCCCAAGATTGTTAAACCTTATAATCCGATATGTAGAGAATGTCAAAGGGGTAAGAAATTTAGAACTCATTTCAAAAGGATACATGATAGATCTAATGAAATTATTGATCTTATTTATACTGATCTATGTGGACTAATTTTTTTTAAGGTGATAGATACTTTATGTTGCTTAGTGATGATTATTCTAGAATGATGGTTGGATTTTTGAGAGAAAAATTAGAAGCTCTTGAGAAATTCAAAATTTTCAAAGGTATGGCTAAGACAGAAATAGGATTGAAGATAAAATGTTTGAGATCAAATCAAGGCGGCGAATTTACATCCTGTGAGTTCAACAACTTTTGTGAAAATAATGAAATTAGAAGACATTTTTCTGCACCTAGAACCCCATAACAGAATGGAATAGTTGAAAGGAAGAACATAACTATCTTGGATGATGCAAGGACAATGATGATGGAAGCCAAATTGCCTGATATCTAATGGAGAGAAGCTATCAATATTGCGGTATACACTTTCAACAGAATACACATAGAAGGTGATACCAATAAGACTCCTTATGAATTATGGTTTGGTCATACTCCTACTGTGAGATATTTTAGATTTTTTGGAAGTAAATTCTATTAGAAGAGATGATGCATTAGGGAAATTTGATCCTAGAAGTAATGAAGGAATATTTTTGGGTTATTCTACTAATAGAAAAGCATACAGATGTTATAACAAAATGATTGAATATGATAATGGAAAGCATAAATGTCAAGGTGGATGAGCAAGGTAACAATCAAATCAGGTCATATTATTATGGACCAGAAGATGAATTTGTCAGATCAGAACTAGTAGTACAAGAATTAGTTCAGAGCATAGATCCAATTGCTCTTGTAACATCAAAAAATTCCACAGTGACTATTGAAGAGAAGAAAGAATAAAAAAGTCAAGAAAATCCTAAGCCCCCAAGGTATGTGTAGCTGAATCATTTTGAAGATCAGATTATTGGAGATAAAAGGAATGGTATGATGACAAGAAGAAGGTTGGTTGCTGAAGAGGTATGTTTAATCTCTCAAATTGAACCAGAATATTTTATTAAAGCAAGTAAAGATGAGAACTAGATGAAACCAATGGAAGAGGAACTAGATCAGATAGAAAAGAATAAGATTTGGGAATTGGTTCCTAGACCTAAAGATAAGAATGTTATTGGAACTAAATGGGTTTTCAGGAATAAATTGAGGAAGGTCAAGTTGTGAGAAATAAAGCTAGACTGGTTTGCAAAGGTTACTCACAGGAAGAATGAGCTGATTATGATGAGACTTATGCTTTGGTTGTAATAATTGAAGTGGTAAGACTGTTTCTTGTCTATGCTGCACACAAGAACTACAAGGTATATCAGATGGATATCAAATGTGCATTTTTGAATGGAGATCTTGAAGAAGAAGTCTACATTGAGCAACTTCATGGATTTTCTTTATCAGAGGACAAGGACATGGTTTGCAAATTGAAGAAAGCTTTATATGGATTAAAACAAGCCCCTAGAGCATGGTATGCTAGATTAGATAAATATCTTTCCAAGAGAAGTTTTAGCAAAGGTAATGTTGATAGCAATTTATATTATAAGATTGAACATGATGACATACTGATCATTGTCTAGTCTTTTTGGATGATATCATTTTTGGTGGAGAAGAAAGTTTATAAATGAAATTTGCTGATGAAATGAAGAATGAATTTGAAATTCTATGATTGGTGAGATGAAATTTTTCTTAGGTTTATAGATTACTTAGACTGATAAAGGTATTTTCATCTATCAAACTAAGTATGTGAAGGAATTTCTTAAGAAATTTGGACTTGAGAATTCTAAACCTATCGATACTCCTATGATAACCAGTTGCAAATTGTCAAAGGATGATGAATCTCCTAGAATAAATCCAAGTACATATAAATCAATGATTGGTGGATTGCTATACTTAACTCAGACCAGACCTAATATAATGAATGTTGTTTGTATTTCTTCTAGATTTCAGTTAGATCCTAAATAAACTCATGATATTGCTTTTAAAAGGATATTCAGATATTTGGTAGGTACAACAAACTATGGGTTATGGTATCCAAAGGATGATGATTTTAGACTATGTGCCTATACAGACTCTAATTGGGTAGGAGATGTGGATGACCAAAAGAGAACTACAAGTGGTACATTCTTTCTTGGGAAGAAATTGGTTTCATGGCTTAACAAGAAACAATCATGCACTTCATTATCTACTGCTGAAGCTGAATATGTAGTTGTTGCAACTAACTGTACTCAAATTTTATGGATGAAACAAATGTTAAAGGACATTAGGGTAAGTTATGATGAAGCTATTGTTATTCACTATGATAACACTACTGCTATTGATATGTCAAAGAATCTAATATTTCATTCCAAATCAAAACACATTTCAATAAGGTATAATTTCTTGAAGGAAAAGGTCGAAGCAAGGGAAGTCAGATTGGTTTATGTGCCTACTAAGGAATAGATTGCAAATATTATAACAAAACCATTGCCTAAAGATACTTTTCAATATCTCAGAGATTAGTTGGGGGTCACCATCCCTCCAAAAGAAACTTAGAGATACAGGGTTGCGTCAATTCGGTGAGCATATCAGACATATTTTCTGATCCCAGTTGATGAGATGATGTTGCTGCTCAGAGGGAGTAGTCAACTGTTTGGTTTAGTTTCTTTTTTGTTTTGGTATCTGTCCTTTGTCATTGATGTTAAATGGGGAGATGGTGTTCATGTGAAAAGTAGTTAATCCTTGGGGAGATGGTGTTCATGTGTTCTTCAGTTAATCAAAGGGGGAGATATATTTTAGATCAATCTTTGGGAGATTGTTGGAATTCCTTGGAACTTGGATGTTTTTCACATTTAGTGTTGCCATCAATGCCAAAGAGGGATATTGTTGGCAATATGCTGGATTTGGTTAAGTGTTGTCATTGATTTCAACACTGTATCCCTGTTGGATATGGTTTTGTTATCCCAGTTGGACCTATCTCGGTTAAACTTGGTGTTTGTCTTGGTTATGGATGTGATTCTGATATGATATGATTAGATCCTTGGATTCGGTTTTGGATAATTATTCAGGATGGTTATATGCTTGTCATATTTTATTGGTTCATGTTTTAGTGCTTTGGAAGCTATCTCTTATCTTCCCGGTTGATATTTCTTGGTACGGGTTAGCTTTATCGGTTGGCAATATTTGATGATATGGTTAAGTATTTTTGGTCTGGCTTATGGAAATGGTTTCTAACATGCTAAAGGTGTTTCTTGATCATGTTCTAATTGTTTGGTGGCTTTGCATTGGCTGGTGTGTTGATATGGCGGTCCTATTTGGATCCGGTTAGATATTCTGTGTTATTGCACTGAGGGTTTCTACCGGTTGGTGAAAAGTGTTGGAGATTGGTCTTAGCATGATTTCTGGTAGATGTAATTGTTTGGGAATTTGAATTAGGTCCATGCTATATAATGTAAATCATAATATTGGTCTAGTGATATCATGTAATGTAATTTTTATAATTATGGGTGTAATGGTGGTGAAAGAGGGTGATGAAGAAATCAAGAGGAAAGCTTTTCTCTCTTCAAGGGAAGGAGTGAAAGTTTCAAAAAATATTCTCCTTAAACTTTTCACTCACATTACATTTAAAAGAGGGGGGGAGAATTCACTAGATCCAATCTTAATAGGAAGATATTGAATGCTAAGTGAATTGACAATGGATTTGGAAAGTAAACGTAACCCCTCTTTTAGAATGTAAAAGGTTGGATTATGCGATTTAAGACTAAGTATAAAAGAGACAAAGAAATGACTATAACTTGAGATAGGAAAGTGGGATGAAGCTGTGCACCTAAAATTGGCAGTAAAATGTCGAGACGAAGCTCCTCTGCAAATTTGAGCGAAACTTGTCAGGACCATGTTGAAAGTGCACACGGTCCTCTGAAAAATCCACACACCAAAAAGGGTTTTTCCGCCTCTAAAAATGAAGTACAAATATGCAAATACAACTGCGCACCTGCAACCTACACATAGAAAAGAGAGGAAAAGGGATTGGGATTGGGGGTTTGCCTTCAGGTCAAACCCCGATTTTGGAATTAACCAAATGATGAAAAGTAGTACTTGCAAGTAAATGTAAATGAAAGACTGAAATAGAATTCACCTCAAGGGAGGATGCAATTGAAATGTAGATAGAATTTCTTGAAGGATATGTAGAATTGAATGTCAAGAGAGATTTCCTCTTCAATGGTTGAATTCTTGTCTTGAATGGAACACCTAGCCTTGAAAGGAGACTTGAGAATGCTCAATGCTTAGAAGGATGCTTGAATGCTTGAATTTTATTGAATGCTTGATCCATTGAATTCTCGCTTGTGAGGGTAAAAGCATCTTATATATTCATCAATTAGGGTTAATTGACTAAGTTTTCATCATAGGCCGACATAGGGAAAATTTTCCCGCTTCAAAGTTGCAAAGCTCAATGCAAGGTAAATGCAAAGGGGGCCCAAAATAGGGCTAGGACAGGGGCACCATGCCCCTGTCCTGCCCTAATTCAGGACTAAGAGCAACAAGAGAGAGTGCAGGGTGCGAGGAAATGCAGGCTTCAGGCAGTGTGAGCATGTCTCAGGTCTCCAATCAGGCTTAGGGTATTGATTCGCCAATGTGAAGACCCAAATGTGGTTGAAAATTTCAAGGTCACAACTTTATGATGCTACATTTAGCCCCCACTTTAGTGGGATTATAAGCATATGCCAATGCTACAGGTAAAGTACAAGGAAACAAGATCGAAAGACTTTCACTATGTCAAGGAGGCAAGATATACCAAGCCCCCAGTGGGCTAAGGATCTTACGACATTGATTGACAAAGTAAAAGGGAAGATCAAGAGAGAGAGAACCATGATTGCAAGTAGTAAGGTTCCCCTCACTATGAGTCATGAAAAGAAAGGATACCAAAAATTACAAAGAAAAGCCAAGTTCACTAAGTAACTTTTAGTTTCAAAAAGGAAAATATGAGCGAAGAGTATGCCCCCACGTTAAAGTGATCATGCATGCCTTATCAGGAGCGATTGCTTTAAGGTAGGATACACTGAAGAGAGAGAGAGAATGAGAGGGAGCATGTTATAGCAAGAATTTAGCCTCCCAATCAAGGAATAAACCCAAGGATAATGAACACAAAACACAAAAGATGAGGTAGTTTCGCTTTCCTTAGGGTCAGTATGCTATATGATAACTCATGTATATCATATGTATATATTTGCATAGATTAATCGTCATTCCCCAAAGGAAGGAAACTACCTTGGAAGAAAGGGAATATAAGATGTCTTTTGAATCAACATGAAAGAGACCAAAATAGCTCTTAATGCTTTGCATCGTACTCAAGTAGATGTTACTAGGGAACATAGAAGAACAAGGATACACATAGAAGAATAATCACAAAAGAGAAAGAAAAGAGAGAGAGATAAAGGATCTACAGTGCTAATGTAGCTAGTCTAGCACATCAGCCACCTCCCGATCTTGCTGATCACTATTTTGGGAAGGCGGGAAACATGCTAGAGGAGTGACATCGAGCATAGTAGATGGAGCTATCACAAGATCCAAACAAGGAATATGCTCATGTGCTAAGTCACTTTGTTCATTTCTAGGAGCTAGGATTAAAGCTTTTGAAAATTATACATATAAATGTTTGTCCACATCAACATATTCATAGTCACTAGCAGAAGCATTAGGAGTTGTATTGCCATCATGAATAACATTTTCACCTATTTCTTCATCAAGATTTATAGAAAGAGGAGCGCAAACACAAATAGGAGTAAAACCATCACATGTTTTTTGCAACTTATGATTTGGATATGTAGGTTCAAGATCTTCTTTAGGAGAAAAGGGAATCATGTCAACTGTTGGAGTGTTGGGAGATTGAATGTTTTGAGGAACAGATTCAAGATCTCGAGCATGACACTTTCATCGTTGTTCTCTCGCACAATGATTACGTCAAGTCTTAGCGGAAGAATGATAAGGAGGAGGAATATTTGTTGAAGGAGGAATATTATCATCTTTGCTAGTTGTAGGTTTAGGTTGAGGTCTTTTAGGTTGGACAAGAGGAGAGGCAGGTCTCTTCTCTCTATAAGAGCAGGGAGGTGGAAATGCACCATACAAAGGAAGAATGTTTGGTGTAGGAAGGAGACTAGGTCCATCATGAGGAGGAGGTACAAGTCTAACCTTAGGAGCAATATTGTTCTTCTTCTTAGGAGAAGGTATAGTCTCATCCATAGGAATAGGTTGGGAGTCTTCCTTAGGTGGAAGATTAGTTCTATCCTCCGTCAAGAGAAGAACGTCATATTCAAGAAGGATGGGAATGTCAATTGTTGGAGTTCTAGGTTGGCTGAAGGATAGGATCATATCTTTCTTCCACTTTTGATAATATTGAAAAAGAGCACCGCTTCTTGGTGGAAGAGATTGGAATTGTTTAGGCCAAAAGAAATCAATAGGAAGACTTGGGCTTCTGTTGGCTGGTCGAAATAAGCTATGGTTAACAATTATGATTTCTCCAGTGTGGGGAAATTTTAAACACTTATGGATTGGAGAAACAATAGCCTTCATAGAAGATAGCCAAGAATATCCCAACTTCACACAAAATTTCTCAGAAGAAGGAATGATAACAATGTTGACATCCATAGTTTTAGTGTGAACCTCAATAGGAAGTGTGATAGAACCAATGGTAGGATAAGAAAATCCATCAAATAACTTAACGACCACATTAGTGTCATCATAGATTGGTTTATGAAAATGTAAAGTGAAAATATACTCCTCAGTAATGATATTAACCATGCAAGAGGGATCTATAAGCACACCACGACAAGGCATGTCTTGAATTCTCACAACTATGTATAAAGGCCCATCAGGTGCTCTAATGGTCTCACTAGGGTCATATGTGATACATAAATCCTTAGGTTTTCTTTGTTTCTCTACCATATTCACCAAATTTTGAACCGTAGTGGTCACATCAGAAGGGGAGAAAGAGGTATGTTTGGTCTCAATCACATTAGAGGTATGAGAAGGTAAAGAATCAATAAAAATCTTAAGATTTTGATTAGAAAGAGCTATTGATTTGTTTCCTTTATCATTCACACCTACCACAGATATAGTATTATTATCAATCAAATCTTTAATCTTACTTTTCAATGCAAAAGATTTCTCAATATCATGACTTGGTTGACGATGAAATTGACAAAAAGAATTATTATCAAAGTAAGGTGAGGCTTCCTTAGAAGGGTCAACTAGTTTTATTGGAGGAAGTTTGATAACATTTCTTTGTAACAAATGAGACATAATGCTATGTAAAGATTAATTCAAAGGAGTAAATTGTCTTTCTCTTTTGAAAAATTTAGAAATAGGAGGCACACCTGTTGTAGCATTCACATTGTTGTTGTTGATGTTATCATTGAATTTGATGAATCCTTTGCTTGGTTTTAACTTCACAAATGGTTGTTGAGCACTATCACCCTTATCACTTAGAGCCATAGGAGTGTATTGCTCCAGTTGACTCACAATCAGTTGATAATTGTGAAGTGTTGCACACAACTATGGAAAGGAAGTAAACTCAGAAAGGAGAAGTTTGTCTCTAATATCTTTTTGCAAATTAGAAATGAAAATTCTTTGAATATCATTATAAGGCACTTGAAAAGAAATTTGAGAACACAAATGCTTATATCTACCAATGAAATCAATCACTTTTTCTAAAACCTTGTTTACAATGCATTAAATTGGTCAAAGTTATTTTAGGACCTATGTTGTTTTGAAATTGTTAAAAAGAAGTAATAGAATAAGAATGCAAAGAGGACCATTGTAAAGCCTTATGTCTCAATGTTCTAGTAAACAATTTTTTAAGCAATCTTTGATCATAAGCAAAGTCAGTACACAAGGTTTGAAATGTCTTGACATGTGTTAAAGGATCACCTTTTCCATTATAGAGTTCCAATTGAGGGACTTAAACATGTTTAGGAGGGACAACCCTAAAAATATCAAGAGGATGTGGGCTCGCAACGTCAAACGTGTGCACACTAAAATTAGACCAACTCATAGAAGCAATTTATTGTTGTAATGATGACACAATTTTAGCAAGATTGTTGATGGTTGCTTCGGTAGAAGAATTGATGTTAGACATGTTTGATTGAGAAGGTGGTGTGATATTATTGAAGGAAGGCATGGATTGAGAATAAGGTGGTGGGATATTATGATAAGTAAGAACATGTGAAGACTGAGTAGGAAATGGGACACTCAAAGGAGGAATAAAATTGTTGAATGAATTAATCCCTTGCGTCACATTTATTGGTTGAGAAACAAGAGGAATACTTATTGAAGGCATGGGTAAGGACAAAGGGTTGATTGATGAAGAGGGATTGCCCCCATGACTAATTTTTGTAAGAATGACATTTTGAGTTGAAGTAGCCATGATGTTTGAAGTGAAAGTAGGAACAATAGTCATAGGAGTAGTCAAAGGAATGGAAGGATTGACTTATGTAGGAGGTTGTGAGTAACCTAAGCTCTCAGCACAACTCCTTATAGGCATGACAGTCAAATCAATAATATGAGCAATGCCACACAATATATCAATTCCATTCTTATCACTTTGAATCATGCACTTTAGACCTTCAATTAATGGAAGAGCTTCACTATTAGGGTATTATTGGGACATCCATTGTTGAAAGTTGATCTATAGATACTCTAGTCAAAGCTTCTTCTTCATCATTGGAATCATCAATTGGATAAATAGAGATTTTATTAGGATGAGAAGAATTAGCATTATCCTCATTGAAGAAGTAACCCAAATTAGGCTCCATCTCCTTGGTAATTAAAACTTGGGAAGCCTTAATTCTAATGCTTTGTCTAGCGGGGATATTGCAGGTAGGAATAATAATGGTAAAACTCATGCACTAGAGGGAAAATTTGAATTTTGAATTTTAGGAACAAAGTTTGCAAAATTGAAAAATGTAAAATTCAAAAAATTCATGATTACACAATTTGATCTTTGTTGAAAGAAGAAATGACACAATTTCCAAAATAATTTAAGAAATTGAGATTTAAAAATTAGGGTCAATGGAATATCACTTAATTTCAAAATTAAATTTATCAAAATTTAAATTTTTAAAATCAGGGCAGATTATAATTAACCACTTAATTTCAAAATTTTCCTTGAAAGTTGTGATATTAAATTTTGGAAGTATTTTTCATTTTAGAGAGAGAAAAATTCTAAAAAATTAGCCAATTTTCTGGATTTAAGCAATTAAATACAGTCATAACAGTCTCCCGAAATTTCAGGAAAAAAACCAGGAACCGTGTTGAAAGTGCACACGGTCCTCCCAACTTTTTCAGAAATTTTCAAGGATGAAATTTACAATGATTTTAAAGCTAACCCCCCAAAATTGGTTGATTTTATGAAGTTTAGATAGGTGAAATTGAGGCTTGAATGTGAAAATAGGACCCTATTAGGGTTTTGAAAAAGACAAGAAATTGAATTGCAAATTTGAAAAAGGTCAAACCTAACGGATAAGGCCACCTTAAATAATGTTTAAAAAACTAAAATTGTTTGAAATTTGCACAAAATCCAATTACTTTTGAAAATTAGGGTTTTAGGACCTAACCACTGAATTTTCAAATTTTGAATTTTGGAAAAAGAGGGAAATTGAAACTTTGAATTTTAGGCAAGAAAACATATTTGAAAAAATAAATGTGAATTTAATTTTTTGCACAAGTTCAATTGGATTTTAAAAAATTAGGGCTTTGATAACTAACCACTTAATTTTATAAATTTGATTTGAAATTTGAACAAGACAATTATGAAATTGAATTTGACAAGCAATGCAATTTTCAGATCTAAAACAATAGATATCAATTTTTACAAGACACAAGTTCAATTCCAATTTTTGAAAACTAGGGTTTTGATTGAATTAACCACTAAGTTTGGTAAACTTGCAAGAAAATTAAACTTGTAAATGAAAAACATGTAATAATTTGAAATGTCAAGCATGTAAGACATCGGGTTCACCAAAATGTAATGGTGAAGAAAGAGGGTGATGAAGAAATCAAGAGGAAAAATTTTCTCTCCTCAAGGGAAGGAGTGAAAATTTCACAAAAGATTCTCTTTAACCTTTTCACGCATATTACATTTAAAAGAGGGGGGGAGAATTCACTAGATCCAATCTCAATAGGAATATATTGAATGCTAAGTGAATTGACAATGGATTTGGAAAGTAAAAGTAACCCCTCTTTTAGAATGTAAAATGTTGGATTATGCGATTTAAGACTAAGTGTAAAAGAGACAAAGAAATGACTATAACTTGAGATAGGAATACGGGATGAAGATGTTAACCTGGAATTGGTAGTAAAATGTCAAGACAAAGCTCCCCTGCAAATTTGAGCAAAAGTTGTCAGGGTCATGTTGAAAGTGCACACAGTCCTCCGAAAAATCCGTGCATCGAAAAGGGTTTTTCCACCTCTAAAAATGAAGTCCAAATCTGCAAATACAACTGCCCACCTACAAACTACACACAAAAAATGGAGGAAAAGGGATTGGGATTGTGGGGTTGCCTTCAGGTCAAACCCCAGTTTTGGAATTAACCAAATGATGAAAAGTAGTAATTGCAAGTAAATGTAAATGAAAGACTGAAATAGAATTCACCTCAAGGGAGGATGCAATTGAAATGTAGATAGAATTTCTTGAAGGATATGTAGAATTGAATGTCAAGAGAGATCTACTCTTCAATGGTTGAATCCTTGTCTTGAATGCAACACCTAGCCTTGAAAGGAGACTTGAGAATTCTCGATGCTTAGAAGGATGGTTGAATGCTTGATCCATTGAATTCTCACTTATGAGGGTAAAAGCATCTTATATATTCATCAATTAGGGTTAATTGACTGATTTTTCGTCATAGGCCGACATAGGGAAACTTTTCCCACTTCAAAGTTGTAAAGCTCAATGCAAGGTAAATGCAAAGGGGGCCCAAAATAGGACCAGGATAGGGGCACCAGGCCCCTATCCTAGGGGGGACATGGGCACCACACCCCTGTCCTACCCTAATTCAGGATAGAGAGCAGCAAGAGAGAGCACGGGGTGCGATGAAATGCAGGGTTCGGGCATTGTGAGCATGTCTCAGGTCTCCAGTCAGGCTTAGGGATTCGATTTGCCAATGTGAAGACCCAAATGTGGTTGAAACTTGAAAGGTCACAATTTTATGACAGTACAATGGGTTTATGAGTCTAGGGTTTAGCCGACCTTATCATTAAGGTTGATGATATATATTTATAGGTGACTTATTCATGTAATCTTGGTATCGATGGTTATGTCTGCATTATCAGAGAAAGGTTTATGTGTGAATTGGGATATATCATTCAACATAAGGTTGTGAAGGATTTGGTGTTGCAAGGTAGACATTTGTTCTTAAGCGGAACTGTATCAAGCATTAGGAGATGCTACTTTCATAGTTCATTCTTTTCGGATTGTAGTCCGATTTTTTTGTAAGTTAGTGAGACTTCTCTTTTGTGATGAAAAGTGAGCTCTAGGCAGTTGGTCTGATTGCAAGTGCAATCCCCATTGTAATTATATCACATTTTGTTGCAGAAGTATTATCTGATTGTGGGTAGGGTTTCCCACCGTGGTTTTTCCCTTTACCGGGTTTTCCCCATCAAAAATATTGGTGTTGTGTGTACTATTCTTTCATTCTTTGTCTTTCATTGTGTTGGTTTCTTTGTGCTCCGATATAAAGTTTAAAAGCTACATTAATTGTTATACTTGTGAGAAAACTGATTCACCCCCCACCCCCTCTCAGTTTTCTCCTAGTATCAGAACTGTCTAACAATATTTACCTTACTGATCACCACACTCAAGATATTTATCAAGTTGAGTTCTAATCTTCCTTCCTCTCTTGGGTCTTTTGGTAAGGGTAGGTTCAGATTTTGCTTTCTTGCTTTGCTGGGCTCCACCAGACTGCGGTTTCCTCACCACCCTTACAAATTCACCTTTCTTCTTAGCCTTATCTACCTCTTCATCAGATTCTATCTCAGAGGGCACCAGAGATACAACAAAATAAGTTCTCTTAGGCTTCTCCTTTTGCTTCAAAATTCCTTTTTCGGATGAGCTTTTTTCTGTAGAAGGTGCTACCGAAATAGGGGTAGACTTAGTTTCTTTTGGTTTGGCTTTAGCGGGAGTAGATTCAGCCTTAGGATTTTTGGTTTCCTCTTTAGCCTCCATCTATGCATGTTTCTCTCTATCCTGCTTCACCTCCTCTCGGGTGAATCTCATCTGAACAACTACTTCCTCAACCATCTTGGAAACTTTCCTCTTTCTTGCAGGGGATGTGAACTATTTGTGCAACTCTAGGTCCTTCTCCTTAAATGTGCCAAACCTTCTTTTTCATCAACCAGTTGACTCAACATGTGTTGAGCATAGACATCTAGGGTAGAAGCATCAACTTCATAACCTATAGGAAGAATCCACATAGTCCTTGGCTCAACTACTTCCATTAGGTATTGATCCTTATCAACCATGAAGGAAATTGTTTTCTCATACTTCTCCACTATTTTTTTTCAGATTCTTTCTCTGCTCTTCATTGTGGCTTGAAATTTTTTTAAATAAACCCACAGAGTAGATATCCTCATTGTGGCATCAACAATTCCCATAATCCCTTCCTAGATTTTCATTGCAATCGGCTTGTCATAGGCCCATTGGACCTTTCCTTGAACACCGGGGATTTCATTCATGAAATATAAAGCCAAATAGATAATAAGGGTGCCAAACTTAAAGGTGTGTTTCTTGTCTTGTTTAATTTTTCTTCAAATTTCTTAGCAACTCATTCAAGAGAACAGTACACAAGTCATACCTCTTATCTTCCTTCAACATCAAATAGACAAAGTATATTGTTGTACCAGAGACGAAGTTTTGTCTGGTTGATTGGTAAACTTTATATACAACCACCATTGATGAAAACTTAACATCATGATCCATAATGTTATTTATTGTCATGGCTTTCCTGTCAAATTGAGAACCAGTGGCAGCAATCATAGTGTTGTTTGATATTTTCCTCAGGCTAGGAACTTCACTAGTTTCGCTCAAACAAGTCACAACATGGATTTCTTGCTTAGTGATCTAGTAAGGCTTATCCAACCACATAAATTCATCATGAATTCTACTAAGTACAAACCAAATCCATTATTTCTCATCAAATGTCCTGCAAATGCTGATATTTTGGCTTGAGATTCCCTAAGCTATCTGCCAGATGCTTGTTGTACAGGGTCAACATGTTAGTGTAGACGTATAAATTTGACCACCTTCTTAAATAAATATTTAATATTCATTTAAACCCCATCCCCCCTATTAATTAAATTTTATTTAATTAATTTCTTCATTTCCATCTATTTGATTAAGTGAATTACTCAATTTATTTAATTAAATTCATCTAAACCTTTTCTAGCCTTTAATTAAATAAATCTAATTTATTTATAAAACCCCCCCCACTTGTATTTATGCAAGTTGCATCTATTTTAGTTGAAATAAAAGATTTTATTTTAATTAAAATTCCCTCACCACTTGCAAAAACCTACATCTCCCACTTGCGTCCTAATCATTCTTCTAGAACTCATCTAATCCTAATCAATTAGCCTTAATCCCTCTAATCATGCCATTTCCCTAAGTTTGAGGAGGTCACTTCTCAAATTTGGAAGAAAGTCTTCTAAATACAATAAAGACTTTATTTATTCAACAAGTTAACTTGTTGAGTTCCCCAAATTTGGAAGTGTTAGACACAATGTACCACTGAGAGGGGGAGGGGGTGAATCAGTGGTTCTCAAATCTTTTCCTTTTGGCTTTCCTTTGAGGGTGACACTAGTTTGTGAATCAAGCACAAAGCAGATTTATCGGTTAGTACTGAAACTAACTCAAATACACACACACACACACACACACAAGGAGACATCACATAACACTAGTATATACGAGGAAAACCCAATGTGGGAAAAACTCAGTGAGCAATGTTGCTGGAGTCTACTGCTCCAATCCAACCTCACGATAAAACATAGTTACACGGTTTAGGGCACCAACCCAAGGAGCTACAATCCCTGACTTTAGGGCACCAACCTAAGGAGCTACAAACCCTAAAATATTTATGGGCTACAACCTAAAGGAGAACCAACCCCTTCACCGAGCTACAACTTAGTGTTCATAAAGAAAACTTCAAATGCATAAGTTATTATCATGTTACAAGTGAATCTTGCAACCTTATCAACTATCTTACTCTGTCGGTGAAGTACTTCTCTCTTCTACTGACTCACTCTTCTTCCTACTCTACACCTGCTGCTACTCTGTTGGATTTGCACCTCACTCTCTGCACATCACCGGTTTCACACTCTACTGGTGTAGTCACTACCAGCTCTTCTCTCCAACCGGTTGAAAGCTTCAACCAGGTTCACTCTCCCTCTCTTGCTCGTTGAGCACTCGGCTAATCTTGTCTTTTCTTGCAGAAGTCTACAACTTCGCAATAATACAATATTCTCTCTATTTAGTAGCAACAAACAATCTCTTAGGCCTTTTTACTTATAGCCCAGATTTCCCACCAAACACCAATTCAAAAAACTCAGGTGGTTAGGGTTTCTTCACCATCTTTGAGACATACCAAATCCAATCAGACCTTACAAGATCTGATCTTTCTAACATCTGAATGCATATCTTCACCATAGTCATGTTTCCTCGATCACACCCTTTAATCCTGGTGATTTTCTTTTTACCTTCTTGGAAAATCCTTTGGTTAGTCACAAGAGATCTGTCGGGTTGTTTCGTTCATCACCTCGATCTTCTCAATGTCTTAACTGGATCGTAGTTGTCTTTCAGACCTGGAGCCCCAAACCCCTGCAATCCTTCTGTGACATCTCCGTGATTTGTGGGGTCTTTCATTAAAGCTGACCATCCCTGCAACAACCTTATCGTTGTACATTCTATCTTTATCCAATCACGGGTTTGCCATGTTGACTCCGTTTTGACTCTCTTCTAGCTTGGCACTTCAAGTCAGTCCAAGTAGGATCACCGACCAATCACCTTACCGGTTCCTCACTTTGGTTGGTTTGCTAACCCTTCTGGTCTCAACCATTCTACCGGTTACTTTGTCATATCTTCTCTCATCTTGAGCTGTGGATGGAAGTCTCAAACCGGTTTCTAGACTAGTAAGTCCTAAGTATGCTCATTTCCACAAATGGGAAATCTTCTGCAACAACACCTTGCATATATAACCGATGGACTCATATACCGGTTACCACTCTTGATGACATCATGTCATTAATGTTCATAAGACTCCTATCTTCTGTTAGAGAGATCAAATTCCTAGACTTACATTTACACATCCTTTCTTCCTGATCAAGGATGTTCCTTCCTCTACTGGTTTTTCAGGGTGACAAACACTTCAGACTTCCTTTGACTCTTCTCAAGATGACTGCAACTTCTTTCGGTGGGAGTCCTGCTATTCTACAACCTCGCAGCATACCAGTTCATTCTTCTCTTCCAGTGTTGAAGTGATTCAGATAACATTCTGCCTCTTCATCTTAAGTAACTACCCACAACACTTCTCCATCTCTTCATACAAGTTAGGCACTAGCTTGTGTACTGATGGCCTTTGAGGTCATCTTCCTTATCTTTACTGTTGTTCAACAACACAAGGTGATATCCAAGATATCACATACTGTGCTCCTTCGTAACAATGTTGCACATACATCTCTTCTACCGGTAGTCATCCCATATCGGTTGACATCAATGATAACACAATGCCAACAATCTCCCCCTTTGGCATTGATGTCA